>NC_047129.1:27897660-28205699 GCF_009829125.3 Periophthalmus magnuspinnatus
GCAAAAGATACATTGCAATAATGATCTATCCTTTGCCAATATTGTGGTTGCACCTTTAAGTAGGAGTAAAAGTCTGAAAACTCTATTTTCTCAATGTACTTTGTAAATTTATTTTTGTTCTACCTACCCCAGATGCCATTCATTGTTTTAATCTGCATCTGTTTTAAGTCCCCAATAACTACATTTTACTTTTGTCTATTTAATCCAAACCTTTATACATATTTAAATAATAACATCTGGTTTGCTTTACATCTTGTTTTATTTTTCATTAGCGTAACTGTCCATAACTTTGCAGTTGCAGGTAACTGGGGTCCCTGGCTTCCGTGGAGCCCGTGCAGTGAGACCTGTGGTAAAGGGATGCAGTCCAGAGTTAAACTGTGTAACAACCCCCCTCCTGCTTTTGACGGACCTCAGTGTGAAGGCAGCGATACTCAGACACAAGTGTGCAAGGAGAGGCCCTGTCCTGGTGAGTGCTCAGGCTAGTCCAACTTTATTCAATAGTATGGGTTCATTAGACATAAAAAAAATATTCATAGTATTCTGACCTGTCCTCTAACTCACTAACTTTTAGTTTGGATATTTCTTTAAAACAGTGAATCCTCTATAGGGTTATATAAGACCATGCCCACCATCTGAAAATATGAGATTGAATTCTAAAATGTCGTGAAGGCAACCTTTTGGGGAAAAAATACAAAAAGACTCATTTTAACATCAGCTGTTTTTGCCAGTGGACGGAAAGTGGTCTTCGTGGGTGAACTGGGCGGCATGCAGTGTTTCCTGTGGGGGTGGGACCAGGCAAAGGACACGCCTCTGTGCAAGCCCCGCCCCTCTGCATGGGGGACGCCAATGTGAAGGAAGCGACGTTCAAATCGACTTCTGCAACAATGATCCATGCCCAGGTGAGAAAGGTTAACTCTTGTGTGCATGGGGCTGCATATAAAAAGTAAACAATCAGATTATAGTAATGATTTTCCTCATTAATCTAAATTAAAGGTGCTGAAGTTGATTTTTACTGTCTTAAAAATGTGAAAAACAGAACTAGTTCATTTGAAATGGTTGCAGTGGCCTATTATTCCTCATTTACTTTATGCATTCCAACCATTCTGATTATTCACAGCAAGGAATTTATCAGCACTTTTCACAAATTTCAGAGTCTAACAACAACTTATAGGCTCACAGCGCACTTCCTGATTCTTGGACAATGAAACACTTATTACATAATTAGATTCAGACACTACACAGCAGTCTCCTTAGCCTTGTTTTGGTCTTGGCTTCATCTCTTTTAAGTTCTCATTTTGACACAATTTGACTCAGTTTGACTAAGTTAAATAAATTAGAAAAAAATTGTAAATTAGAAAGAAAATAGTAAATAACACAACAATAAGCATATATAGTTTTCATACCATGTAATCCTAGTGTACATGTATGAAACTGACCCTCTCTAACTGTGGGACTGTGTAACAGTGAATGGTAACTGGGGGGCATGGAGCTCATGGGGCAGCTGCAGTAGGTCGTGTAGTGGAGGTCAGACCAGGCGGTACAGGACGTGTGACAGCCCCAGACCCACAAATGGAGGACGAGCCTGTGCAGGGGCAGACTCACAGATACAAAAGTGCAACACTGAAGACTGTCCGGGTGAGTGCTATGTTATCATTATTCATATTTTGATAATAAAAATAATAGTAAAATAATAGTAATACACTTGCAATATGGTGGACTGGCTGGATAAAACCTCTCAAAACTTTACACTTTAGGCATCACTCATTTACTCCACATACCGGGGGGGGTGCTGGGTAGATTGACGAAAGTGAGATTTCTGCCCTCGGCCCCTACAACCCCAGACAACCACTATTTATTGTTGCTCTCTCCTTATGTGCTTTAATTTGTGCCATTAGTTCACATTTCCAAGTTGATACCTAAGCTGGCAAGTATTTAAGTTACTGTACTTAAATGCATTTTCAAACATCTATAGTATTTTAAATTCTGGCAACTTTTTGCTTTTTTATTATATATTTTTTCAAGTACACTTTTTTCAGAGTACTTTTTTACTTTTCACCACTGTCATTTTTAATTGCATTTGCGCTTCTACTTAAGTACCTGTTCTGAGCCCATAACCGGAACTTTTTCCCTGTATTTTGCAGTGGATGGAAGCTGGGGTGTGTGGCAATCGTGGAGCGAGTGCTCAGTGTCATGTGGAGGAGGAGAGAGGAGGAGAGAGAGGCTTTGCACTGACCCCCCTCCGTCCAACAGGGGGCGCACATGTCCTGGAGACTCCTCCCAACTGTCCCGCTGCAACTTTCAAGCCTGTCCTGGTGAGGAAGAAAGATCACTCAATCTGTCTGTTCTGTCTATCTATCTATTGGTACAATCTATTGTATCTGTCGGTTTATCTGTCCATCTGTCTATTAATAGATCATCATTAACAGAGTATGTGACCCACTCTTTTCTGAAGGGTTAAGTTAATATGACATAAATGGTACTATATTTTTAGGTTTACTACAAAACCTGACTAAACTTTAAACTTAATCAAAGCTAGACCAGGACTGAACCAGGACTAAAACAAGACCAAACCAGTACCAAACTAAAACAAGGGTGTTGGCACACTCAGAATTAAAAATGTCAAATTTTTGCTTCTAAAGATCTCATTATTATATTTTTTATAGTTCTTACAATTATAATGTGAGCTGAAGAATCACAATTATCAATCTACTAAATAATGTTTGACAATTCTAACTGAAAGCCTGGGCAAATTGAACATCTGATAATGAGTACCTTTTCTTATTGTCAGGTGGGCCCCAAAAGGCTCGTGGCAGCATCATAGGAAACATCAATGATATTGAGTTTGGCATTGCGATTCTTAATGCCTCCATCTCTGATGATGAAACTGGAGGCAAAGTGATCGATGCAACGATTTCTAATATACCACGTACATTAGGTAAGCTACAACACACACATCATCAAATCATAATATCTTCAATTTCAATAGTAATTTTGAGTTGACTTTGTGTTAAATGTAAGGCCCTGCAATGCGTAAACTTATCTCCATCCTTAACCCGATCTACTGGACCACGGCTCATGAGATTGGGGAAGCGGTGAACGGTTACACATTAACAGGAGGAGTCTTCAGGAGAGAGACACAAGTCGAATTTGCCACAGGTAAAGAAAGACACGACAGTTTAAATAGACAATTTTGAAATCACACATGATGTAATTATTCTGACTGTAGAAACAAAATCTACTGGATTTTTATGGAGAAACCACTGGCTAACTCTGCACTTTAGTTCCATAAAAACATATTCAGTGATAAGTTTAAAATTGTTAACTGAACTCCTTACTATATTATTAGCAAATCTATCAGCTGTTACAATACTTGTAATTAAATACATTTGTTCAAAATTGTGCAGCCTAATTTTAAACCCAGAAAATAAAAACAGATCTGACTTGAATGTAATGATTTCAGGAGAGATTCTGAGGATGACTCATGTTGCCAGAGGGATGGATTCAGACGGAGCTTTGCTTTTGGACATCGTCGTAAACGGACACCTTCTTCAACTGCCATCAAGCGCTGACATAAGCATCAAGGTAGTACAAAAAGGAAACTGTAGTTACATTTACTCAAGTATTTAGACATGTCTTGTGTGATAAAAATGTACACACCATATGATTCTCACTTTTGCTTAAGTTATATATAACAGTACTCTTACTTACATTTTGGTTCCTTTATGTTTACAATATCAG
The DNA here is from genome assembly GCF_009829125.3 of Periophthalmus magnuspinnatus. NCBI lineage: Eukaryota > Metazoa > Chordata > Actinopteri > Gobiiformes > Gobiidae > Periophthalmus > Periophthalmus magnuspinnatus. Next base: position 27,901,399 of record NC_047129.1, read on the forward strand.
ATGATTAGAACATTTGTATTTCTTCCATCGTTTCTTTGGAAATGATTTAGTTGTGGGGGGGTTTTTTTCATTTTTGTGGTCTTTGCTCTGAAAATACCAGATTATGTGCATTATTATTAAGCTTTGACTGTCCAATAACATTAACTTTAATTTAAATTGTATTTTACCTCCAGAGTAGTACTTGAGAAGTACTTTTTACTCTTAATTGAATAATTTCTTGGATCACTACCTTGTACCTCTACTATTTTGAAGTAAGAGTACTATTAATCTACTAAATTTTTGTTAAATCTACCCACCTCTCTCCATTATGCAAAAAAGTGAAATGAACCAAATCTATTGTTTAAGAACTACATAGAGGACTACATTCAAACACCTTAAATTGATTAAACGCAAGATAATAAAGTTCAATGTCATAGTGTAGAACATTCCAGGCAAATAACATCAGCATGGAGACAAGAAAGTAGCTGACTCCTTACCAGAAAGGTTAAAATGGTGCATCTATAAATAAATGATCATAGAAACACTTATTCAGACATTTAGACAGTTACAGACATGTACAAACAAAAGCTGTCCCATTTACTTTATAACCCTATCCTTCCACATTTGTATCAGCCTTGTAATCCGTAAAAAAAATAGGATAACGGATAACACACTTGTCCCCAGCAGATCCACAGACTCAGGTAGATCACATGGTAACCAGCTCTGCAAGTCCAACACTGTTTGAATTGTTTCAGGACTACACAGAGGACTACATTCAGACTGGTCCCGGGCAGCTGTACGCTCAATCCACACGAATGTTCAGTATCGACCAAGAGAGCGTCCCTTACTCATGGAACCACACCATCTCCTACGACTCGGCCAAAGGGAAGATGCCGTACCTGGTGGAGACTCTGCACGCTACTGCCATCAGCGCCCTCTACCACCCACTAGAGGAAGTGCTGGTCTTTAGGATACAGGCCACTATAGCTAAAGGTGAGTCCAGTGATTACAGTAGAGTAGTGGCATCTGGAGAGATACCATACCATATTGTGAATGTGTTTTACCTTGTTAATACTGGGAGAGACAGGCAGAGACAGGGGGAATTGGGATTACCAGATGCTGTAGGGAGGCATACTGTTGTTGTGTCCTTGGGTAAGACACATCACCCACATTGCTTAGTGCTCCTGACAGGTATTGAAGGATGAGTCAAATACAGAGTCCAAATTTCCCTACAGGGACAATTAAGTGTACCTTAATGTAGTATGAATGTGGTCGAATGTGTTGATGGTCAAAGGTGTGAATGAATAATGCAATGTAAAGTACTTCTCTGTGTCTTGAAAGGTGCTTTACAAATCTAAGAATAATAATAATAATAATACATAACACATCTATAGCGCTTTTCATGACACTCAAAGACGCTTCACACGAATGAAACATAAACAAAGATGCAGTTATTTGAAGGAATTTTGAACAGTTGAGTTTCCAGGGCTCCTTTTTTAGGAGATGGTGGGTATGGATGAGTCTCTGATGTGTTTGGGCAGGGAGGTCCAGAGGGTGGGGGCATCAGCGGAGAAGGCCCTGTCTTCCCAGGTCTTGTACATTATTATTATTATTTCTAATAATTCTGGCATGTTAAACAGTTACTGTTGGTCAACATGCACTGTCCGCTATAAATAAATAAATAAATAAATTATTGGTAGTAGTATTTTTATATTTTGTTAAGGAGGTAACTAAAACTAACTGCTTTAAGTGCTATTTTCACTTTTTAAATCCACCTGTCACTCACCTAAAGCTTGACACAGGATGACCAATAGGGTGGGAAAAAGAGTTTGAGCATGGAGCTACATTAAGAAGAGAAGCACTAAATGAGATGAGTTAAACATTATTTTTGTTTTTCAAATGCAGGTGACCGCAGTAACCAGTGTCCACAGGGCTTCACCTTGGTGTCTGCAGGGCCCTATTGTGCAGGTGAGCTGACGTTACATTTGTGCAAAACTGTAGTCATGGTTACACATTGATTTTATTTACGATGAATTTGATGTTTGACTCTAGATGAGAATGAGTGTGACGTGGGTAACCCTTGTTCTCACACCTGTCACAATGCAATGGGCACGTACTACTGCTCCTGCCCCAGAGGCCTGACCATCTCCGCCGATGGAAGAACATGCCAAGGTAAACTCACATGGAGCTTTTGATTTGATTTACTTTTGTTTTGATGATTAATATAGTTTTTTATATGTTGAACAAAACAGGACAGAATAAAACAACATTAACATAACAAATCATAACAATAGAAAAAAAGATGTAACATGTAACTTTTATGGTGCCTGAAACGTTCCACAGTCTGGCATCCAACTTGTCCATCTCCATGGAGACGCCACCAGGCCAAGTTACCAGGCAGATCTGTGGAAAGGACACCCTATGCATGTTTTATGTTATGTTATTTTTTCTTAGCAATGAATACACTTGTAAATGAATAATAGTAAAGTTAAATGCCAGAGTCCAACAGTATTTGAATAATGTTTAATCAAATAGAAATAACACAGTTTTTTCTGTTTTATAGACATAGATGAGTGTTCATTGGGAGGAAACGTGTGCCATGACGGACAAGAGTGTGAAAACACCATTGGCTCCTATCGGTGTGTTATGAGGTGTGGGCGGGGCTTCAAGAGAACAGCAGATGGCTTTAGCTGCACTGGTATTGTACACATTTACTATACTTTTTAAATCTATCCCAGATGATATCATTGAGGTAACTAAAGTAACTACCTCTTTGCAAACCTCTAATTTGCTCCTCAGATATTAATGAGTGTCAGGAATCCAATCCATGTCACCAGCACTGTCTCAACACTATTGGGAGTTACCGTTGTGCGTGTGAACCAGGATACCAGCTCAGAAACAGACGCTGCATAGGTAAAGACAACAACAAAAACATTTTTTACTAAGTTGCCCTATTTATATTTTTTATATTTGTTACAAATTCTACGTTCAAAACTAGACATAAATGAATGCCGTCAGAGAGTTTGTCGATCGGACCAACAGTGTAAAAATACTCGAGGTGGTTACACGTGTATAGACCTGTGTCCCAGTGGTATGACCAAAGGAGGCAATGGCACATGTATAGGTGAGTAACCCTGTATACTGTGTAACATTACAATAATTATAACATTTATTAACTGTGTTCTTCTGCGTAGACATAAATGAATGTAGAGACGGTACTCATCAGTGCAGATATAATCAGATCTGTGAGAACACCAGAGGAAGCTACCACTGCACCTGTCCACGCGGGTACAGGTCTCAGGGAGTGGGACGCCCCTGTGTCGGTACGTTTACACAATACACACCTTCACTGAGGTTATAATATTAGCTAATGATCTACATATTACCAATGTTATTGCCTTAGTGTTCTCTATACTCAAGTCTAAAATCTTGTTTCCTTTCTTTAAATGGGAGTAAGTTACTTCTATTTAAAGTGAACACTGTTGTTTTACTTTGGCATCGCTTACCTAAAGGGTTACTGACTAACTGACTTTATCTGTGAGGTACCTGCTGTGTATTTGAGGTTTACTGCATGATGTAAACTTATGCATATATTTAGAGAGAAACAGAACGGCAACAGTGGAGACCAGCACCATCACTGCTTCTTATGTTTGAACTTTCCTCTCTGTTTTCTCACTTCTCTTCTGGCTCTTTCTTTGATCTGCAAAAATGTCTGTTTTCCCACTGGCATCATTCACTTTATTACTTGAATGCTAACATCTGCTTTATATTTTACTATACTTTTCCTCTACCATGGATCAACAATCAAAATGTTCTATGTTAATTAAACATACAATCATATTTGATATGATTTGAGTGATGTAACAATGGGTAGATTTTAAGATTACTTTGTATTAGAAATCATAGATCTAATCTCCCATTGAGAATTCTTACACATTTGTCCAATACATTTCTGTCTTAGGGACATGAGAATGTATTGTTGTAGCGTGGGGTCATTGACATTTGCCCTTTCTCTCCTTTTCACTCTTTGTCTGGGCCTGCACCTCTGTATTCTTCACATTCACATTTCCTCCTGATATCCTCTTTGCTCCTCCATGTTGTTTCTCTTCGTCTTGCTGTTTTTCTTGGTGCTGGCCTATCTCTGCTGAGGGCAGATATAAATGAGTGCGAGCGGCCTCCCCCTCCCTGTGCGCACCAGTGCATCAACACTCCAGGCAGCTTCAAGTGCACGTGCCCGCCAGGGCGCCAACTGCTGGGGGACGGCAAGTCCTGCGTGGGGCTGGAGCGCCTACAACCCAGCTACGAGAGCTACTCTTACGGCTACCGCTCGTCTCAGAGCTCCTCCCCTCACAGCTCCTATCAGCAGCACTACCACAGCATGGCCTCTCAGAGCTACCACTCCTATGGAGCCAACAGGGGGCGCCCCAGGGCCCGCACAGAGAGGAGTGTGCGAGTCTCACTGCGGAGCTCCCTCATGTGTCACATTGGGTTTGTGTTCAGAGGGGGGCGCTGTGTAGGTAATTACACCAGAGAGGGAAAGGATGACAGTGAAAACAATGCCATTAATGCCTATATAAAACTCTGTACCTCTGTAGATGAGGCCCTGTGTCATGTTGTGTGTCGCTGTCTCTGTTTTTGACATCCACAGACATAAACGAGTGTGAGGTGAGGGACACCTGTCAGCACGAGTGCATGAACACTCCGGGTAGTCACCGCTGTCTGTGTCCCGCTGGGTACAGACTTATGACAAACGGGAAGACATGTCAAGGTAAGGATCACTGTACTGTAACATGTATATAAATATATAACAGAAATATGTAATACATGTCCTCTGTCTGCAGATATAGACGAGTGCCTGGAGCAGAACATCCAGTGTGGAGCAAACCGCATGTGCTTCAACATGAGAGGAAGTTACCAGTGCATAGACACGCCCTGCCCACCCAACTACCTACGAGATGCAGCCACTGGGTAAAACAACTATACACACACTTTTCTCTTTTACTAATGGCCAGAGCAAGTTTCTGTTGTTGTGCTATTTAAACTAAAATATTAAGCTTTCGAATTTCAGATGGAGTATGCAGTCCCATTTCATTTTAGGTCAATATTGCAGTTTACAATGAAATGTAAAATAATGTTCTATGTGTGTCATAGATTAATATAAATAAATAAAAAAGCATACTGTATTCTTTAAAAGTCCCATATTACTCTATTTTCTGATTTGACCTGATGTTGTAATATAGTTTCCTCATCACAAATATACCTGGAGTTTAACAAACATTTAGGCTTCTTTTTCTCCACCTTGTGACGACATGTAGTAATACAAAAAGTGCTGAAGTATGTTTTTAAATACACCACACACCTTCACTAGAATCATTTGGATATTTCAGCCCTGGAATTGACCATCTCTACTGAACTAAAGGTAAAATGCACCTATTAACGTGAAAACTGCCGCTTCATGACATCACAAGATGGAATAGAGCATTTGGAGCTTTGGAGATGTAGACAGACTAATAACAAAGGATTACTCAAATATGTGTGTCAGCTTTGTGTAATACAGTACCTTTAAACACATGAACTAAACCTATTGACTTGTGTTGCAGGTTCTGTCTTAAAAACTGCCCTCCAAACGACCTGGAGTGTGCGCTGAGCCCCTATGCGCTGGAATACAAACTCCTGTCTCTGCCTTTTGGAATCGCAGCCAATCAGGACCTCATCCGCCTGGTCGCCTACACCCAGGACGGAGTGATGCATCCCAGGACCTCGTTCTTAGTTGTGGATGAAGATACCACGTTGCCTTTTGCCTTAAGGGACGAGAACATGAAGGGAGTCCTGTTTACCATGAGACCCCTCAAAGAGCCCCACACGTATCGTATGAAAGTCCGAGCTTTGTCCTACAGCGAAGACGGGGGCATTGAGTATCAGACCACCTTCATAGTTTACATCGCTGTGTCTGCCTACCCCTACTGAAGTAGCACTTTAAACCGCAGCAAGAGGCAAATGTGTGCCAAAGGATAACCTATATAATGAATTATTAGGGATGGGACGAGATGCATTTTCCATAAGATGATACAAGACACAAGATTGGGTCCACAAGGAGATACGGCCAGTTTTTAAACAGTATATGATAAGAAATAGGCAAAAAAATGCACTTCAAAATCAGAATCAATATTACTCCATCCATCTATTTTCTTCTGCATATCCGAGGCTGGGTCACATGGCCAGCAGTCTAAGCAGGGACTCCCAGACTTCCCACACCCCAGACACTTCCTCCAAGGTGTTTCCAGGCCAACCAAGAGGCATAGTCCTTCCACGCGTGTCCTAGGTCTGGGGGGACTACCTATAATTACTCCAATGGGAAATTATTTTTGTTCCAAGTTCAAGGTTTTTATATTTTTTGTTATCCCAATGCAAAAAAGCATGACAGAACGAAATGTGTTCATCAAGGCCCAGTGATGCGGCTCAAAATAAAGTTAAGAAAACTAAAATATCAGTATCACAGTCAAAATTTAATTAAATATTATAAGTTAGCTGCTATTGTCGAACTACAGCGTCTCAAAATGTAACCCATCGGCGCTTAAAACTTCTAAAATAATTTTCCACATATCTACACAATTTTTAATAACTTTACATCTTTCAGATTTTGTGGCCACAGATCTTGTCCCATCCCTATGAGATATACAAGCAAAATGAACTGGAAAAGACTATTTGAGTGCTAGTAGTGCTCAAACAGACTGTGGTTAATATGGATTTAACACAGACTGGAAACTCGAGAGGATGGACTAAACAGGCTTTGACTCCTGAAACCCTCACTTCAGCCTCAAGGACTTTAATATTCTTTTGTCTTTGTCATTAAACTTTATTTATGGAAATTTTATTATTAAAGATCCCCTCTTCATGGAAACAACTTTTTTTTAAAATTGAACATATTTACATCTACCTACTTTTAACTTATTGGTATGTGCTTGAAGAACTAGAAAGTAATGTGGTAAAACTTGACCCAAAATCCAAACTTTGTACTGTAACGTCTGCACCAAAAAAAACATCAACCAACAACAAAGATGTACTTTATTTTTATGAATTGTACATAGCTGTTGTTTATCTTAATGTATTGGGATGTTGTCTGTAATGTCTTCATTTTGTAATAAAAAGAAAACAACTATTCGGTGTAGTAATGATGCTTGACTGACAGACGTCTGAAAACCTCACGCACTGTTATATCCCATCATGCACCGCGCCTACGCAAAAAAGAGACGAAAATGGAGACCGTAAATCAGTACACGTTTAAACGTAAGTACTGGTCCACGTGGATTCAACTGGTTCAACAGTGCGACATGAAACTGTCAAAATTTGACTTCAGGTCTGTATGAGGCGACTCGATTTAGTGAAATCTTGTTAAACTGAGTTTACAGTAATCGCTGTGTAACTGACCAAACAATGAACGAATTATCGCTTACACTTGTATATTTGTGTATTAATCGTAATCTTTAATATTCTTCCTTATTTAAGAATATTCTTTTGTCCTTAGGGAGCAAGGAGCAGACGGCGGAGTTTATCCGTCTGAGGGGGGAGAATACGCACGTGTTCACAGGCCGCGTGGAAGTAAGGCCAAAAACACTGCGATATACTCCCAGATAATATAAGAAGGACCCTAGAAATACATAAAAGTTGCCCTTACTGCGAATTTAATTCCTTTACATTTGTACATATGTGGATAGTAATGACTTAACCTGGATTTCCCTATTTCATTCCCGTCTTATCCACAGCCTGTACTTCTGTGAGCAGAAGTACAGAAGAGCTGTACAGAAGAGCCCTGCCCTGAAGATGCTTATCTGAGTGGAGAACTAAACGTACCTGTTTTTCAGTACTGTTGCTCACAAAAACGGGGTAATTATTAATTTGATCATCATCAAAACTACCTTCTTTACCAAAGAAGACTCAAAAATATATTCAAAAAGACATAATGAACTACATAAATAGAATGATAGAATGTGCTGCATAGTAATTGAACAAATGCTGTATTTATAATTGGGTAAATTGTGAATATTTTTCTGTATGACTCAGGGCAATACTGCAGAAGCTGGGCCTGGAGGGGAAGGTCACACCCCTTCAGGCCAAGCGCAAGTGGGAGAATCTGCAAAAGAAATATAAAGTATGTACATGATCTGAATGTGTACTGTTTTCATTTGTACTTATAAACCATTGTGTTAATCTTGTTTTCATATGTCTTGTATTAATATTTGTTCTGTCAAAGGACTGCAAGTATCCCTTGAGTGGAGAAGGTGTGGCGAGGAAGGCCACTGCTGAAACTTGGCCCTGGTTTGTCCCCATGGATGAGGTGTTGCGGCAGAGGCCCTCCATCAACCCACCTGTCCTCATCGCCTCTATCCCTGAGGACACACCCGGGCCAAATTCTGCCTGGCAACAGCTGCTGGAGGAGAAAAAGGAAGAGGAGGAGGTGGAGCCGCAGCAGCAGGAGGAGCAGCAACAGCAGCAGGAGGAGGACGACGAGCAGCAGCAGCAAAGGAGACGAGGGCAAAGAGGAAAAAGAAAGTGAGAGAGTGAGATCGTCAAGCTCTATAGGGAGGACTTGAGGATGCAGAGGGAGCGAGATGAGTGCAATGCGGAGGAGAAGGAACGTTTTGAAAGATTGTTTGGTTTATTGGAATAGTTAGTTGATAAAAATTTTACAATTTTGATTTTGAAACATTTATGACTTTTTATTTACAACTATTTACATTCATCATTGTCATGTCTTAAACAAAAGAAAATAAACTACTATTTAAAATATATTAACGTAATGACTTTAAACGCTAAACTAACAGTCAAAGTGCAAATCAATAAACCTGAGTGTGCCAGTGCCAGGTTTTAATCATGAAGACTAATCAACCTTCTCTGCCTGGACCGACTTGAGAGTGCTGAGATTGAGGTCTTCCATCTTCTGGCTGGTAAGTGGGGCTCTCACACCGGGTGCTGCTCCACTGTCCACCGCATCGTTCATGGGCTGGGTTTGCAGGGCTGGCTGGGGCAATAGATGACTGGCATGTCACAAATATCTAGATATAATCATGATCCATGGGAACCTTCTCTAGGGCAGAGACCTCAGCAGACAGCTGGTCCCGCCACTGTGCTCCATTGATTGCAGTGATAATAAGATGAAATTAACCGGCATGGCCTAGAAGGTAAACAGCGCCCTCTACATGTAATAAAGTGATTTAGCCATGGATCAAGCCTGGCCCAAATACCGGACCATTAAACTACACAATATCCCACTTTGTACAACTAATAAGTGTTGGTTTATAAACTACGAATGTAAAAATGATATTGGTTACCTCTGTCTCTGTTACAACGTTTTAACAAGGTATATTTGGTTAAAGTTATGAAGTAGCTACAATTGGGAAAACAATGGAACCTTAGATTTACCTATTGAAAAATATCATTAATTTAGTCTTCATTTTACACCTTTGGTCATACATCAACGGCGTATAGCTCAAATCACCAGCCGTCACAGTTAGCAGGCGTAACGTAAGCTACGTAACGTAAGCTACGTAACGTAAGCTACGTAACGTAAACTACGTAACGTAAGCTACGTAACGTAAGCTACGTAACGTACGCGTAAAGACAGCGGTGGAAGTGCGGTCCGAGGTGTAGGCCTGTCCCACTTGAGCAAGATGGCGGCTACACTGAGGATTACCCATTCTCGTCCGGAAGCTTCAAGCTATACTTTGAGGAGTACTTCGAAGAGTACCTTCAAACGGTGCTTTTGGCGAATTGAGACACAGCCTCTGTCTTTGCACAAATGCTGCACTGCTCTTCACTACAGCCAAATGTGCAAGATCATTTTAATGAAGTAATGGCCATAGGCGTTTATATGATTTGTGCTTTTTTGATGAGTGCAGTGTCCACACACGTGTCCAGTGCATGGGAGGACGTGGCTGGTCATCATTAAAAGTCTCAGACGACACGCGGCTCGTAAGTCATTTTTAAAGTGTATTCAGACAGAGACAAGTGGATTAAACACAGATGGGGGAGTGCATGTGCTGAAACTTTTGATTAAACTGTTTCCTTAGACATTCTTGGAGACAAAGCTAAAACCATCTTGACACGTAGCCCAGTCCCAACCAGGTTTATACCTGTGTGCTTGTTACTACGGCAACTCAGTGCCAGCTCTGGTTATTCACTTTGATGGAACGAAGTGAGGATTTGGCAAGCCTGGATTGCCCAAATAAACCTGGCTTTTTCATGTAAAACCCCCTATGTGTGTTTTTTAACCCAGCATGTTTGTGTTGGAATCTTTTCAAGTAAAAGCAAGTAAGTGCAGAGTGAGTGTGAGTAGGAAAAAAGTACTTACTTGGTAAATATAGACAATAAACGATTATTTAAAACTGACTCTTGCGAGATTTAAGCCATGTTATAATGCTGTCACTTCATCAAAAACAGACCTGAAGTTGTTGTTTTTTTTTCATTCACACATGTTTGAGTAACCTTTTATTATTAGTCTGTCTGCATCTCCAAAGCTCAAAATGCTCTGTTCCACCTTGTGATGTCATGTAGTGGTAGTTTTCAAGTTAACAGCTATGTATACCATTAGTTCAGTAGAGATGGGGAATTCCAGGGCATTAAAATGTATTCAAATGATTCTAGTGAATGTGTGCAGCACTTCCTGTATTGAACAATAAGTCGATATTGTATTTATACTTACAGGTGAATTAATCTCTCGTCTGCGTTGAGAGCCTTGGACAGGCCAAAGTCGCTGATCTTGGCTTAATGAGGTTTGACCAGCAGGACGTTTCGAGCGGCGAGGTCTCTGTGCACAAAGTTCTTCTCCTCCAGATACTTCATCCCCACAGACACCTGATGCCTTTTATTATTAGTCTGTCTGCAGACTAATAAAATAAAATAATAAAATAAAAAATGCATAATCTCCGGCCCACTCACCCCACCTCGCTTTGGAGACATCAAATTCAGCCACTTAAGACAACTTCACATCTGGCTCAAATCCTTCTGCACCACCAACCATATCCCCTACATAGACAATTTCCTTCTGTTCTTCAAGAGACCCGGACTGTTCAAAAAGGACCTTCTTCATCCAAATCTCCATGGTTCATTTCTTCTTTCCCAGAACATACAGCTCACAATAGAATCTGCATGACGGTTTTCTCCAGAAACCCCATCACCATCGTCCACGCCATCAATAGAATCATCACACCATATCCCGGTAATTTTCAGCAGAGAGCGGCCTATTCACAAAAACTCTTACAATCGTACAGTTAACATCAATAATTTATCACAGCTCACCAAAATTAATTTATCAAAGATTCCTCCTACTCATCCTCCTTCAACAATAAACATGGCACTTTTAAACGTCCGCTCTCTGCTGAACAAAGCTTTTATTGTCAATGACTTAATTTTAGACCACAAACTTGACTGTCTCTTTTTAACAGAAACTTGGTTGGGTGGAGATGGACCAGTTGTTCTCAATGAGGCCTCCCCCTCTGATTTTAAGTATGCTTTTTCAATTAGGGGTAGTAAAAGGGGAGGTGGCACTGCTTCTATATGTTCAAGTACTCTGGCCACCAAACCTATTTTATTTAATAATTTTACAAGTTTCGAATACCACGCAGTTGTTTTTAATAACCCACAAATTTTAGCAGTAACAATTTACAGACCACCAAAAAAGTGCAGTATTTTTATCAATGAATTTTCGGAATTTTTATCAATTCTACATAATTCTTACAATATGATTATTTTAACCGGTGATTTTAATTTACATGTAGATATTTTAGACCCTGTTGCAAGGGAATTTTTAAATGTTCTTAATTACATGGATTTTACCCAGCATGTGACACAGCCAACTCACAACAGAGGACACACTCTGGACTTGGTCATCACTCATGGCCTGTCTGCGAGTGTGTCCTCTGTTGTTGACCTGGCTGTGTCAGATCATTTCTGTGTGTTTTTTAATATCACTGGTTTTATTCAGCGGGAGACCTCTGTGAGAACTGTGAGGAAGCGTCATCTTACCCCTGAAGTGGCTGCAAATTTTATTCAAATTTTAGAGAACACTCCTCCAATTGTTTTACCTGCCTCCTGTGATTTTATTGTTGATGATTTTAACAGCAAACTTCAATCCACTTTAGTTACAGTTGCTCCTCTTAAATTAAGCAAGGCCCCCTCCAAACCTGTGGCACCATGGAAAACTGAATCAATAAAACAACTTAAACGAAATTGCAGAAGGGCAGAAAGAAAATGGAGGAAAAACAAAATCACAATTAACTTTCAAATGTACACCCAACATCTAAAAACATATAACGCCATCAGAAACAATAGAAACTCATATTTCTCCAAACTAATCACAAACAATAAAAACAACCCCAAAATTCTTTTCTCCACTATCGACCATCTCACTAACCCTGTTCTTAACAATTCCAAACTCCCTCCCACTGACTCCCTTTGTGAGCAGTTTGCAGACCACTTCATGGGAAAGATAAACAAAATCAGATGTGACATTTTATCTAACCAAACTACTGTTTTTAACACATCTGATTGTTTGTCTTTACCAGAGGAAACACTGGACAGTTTTGTCCTGGTTAATGCTGAGAGGCTTGATGAAGTTTTCTCCTCAGTGAGACCCACCACATGTCTTGTTGACCCCATTCAAACACGGTTCTTCAAGTCATTTTATGAATCTTTTAGAGACGAGCTTTTAAACATGATGAACTACTCTCTTCAGACAGGGGTCTTTCCCACTGCCTTTAAAGCTGCAGTGGTGAGGACCCTGCTGAAGAAGAGCAATTTAGATTTTAATGACTTCAACAACTACAGACCAGTGTCTAACATACCATTTTTAAGCAAAATTTTAGAAAAACTTGTTTTTACCCAGCTTAATTATTTTTTAAACACACAGAACATTCTTGAAGAATGTCAGTGTGGTTTTAGAGTAAACCACAGTACAGAGACAGCATTGACAAAGATTTTAAATGATTTTAGACTAAATTATGATTCTAAACAGGTGACAGTGTTGGTTCTATTGGATCTAAGCGCTGCCTTTGATACAGTAGACCACACTATTCTTTTAAACAGACTCAAACACCTGGTCGGCCTCTCTGGTACTGTACACAAATGGTTTACTTCCTACCTCACAGACAGAACATTTATGGTAAGTTTAGACACCTACTCCTCTCAGGTTCATAAAATCACATGTGGTGTGCCCCAGGGTTCCATTTTAGGTCCTATACTTTTTAACCTGTACATGCTCCCTCTTGGTGATGTCATCAGGAGACATGGAATCAGCTTCCACAGCTATGCAGATGATACACAGCTTTACATCTCCATGTCTCCTGATGACACCAGCCCAGTGGATGCTCTTTTTAACTGTATTTTAGACATCACATCCTGGATGGCAGAAAACTTCCTCCAGCTTAACCAGGACAAAACTGAGGTTTTAATCATCGGTCCTGAGGCCCAGAGAGAGAAACTTTTACCCAAATTACAGTCACAGTCTTTTAATCCATCATCACAAGTAAGAAACCTGGGCGTTATTTTTGACTCTGAGCTGACTTTTATTCCACACATTAAAAACATCACAAAAATAGTTTTTTACCATTTGAAAAACATAGCCAGAGTCCGTCCCATTCTCTCTCGGGCCAACACAGAGACGCTGATGCATGCTTTTATCACCAGTCGTATAGATTACTGTAATGCCCTGCTCTCTGGTCTTCCCAAAAGGCGATTTCAGGTCTACAATTATTACAAAATTCAGCAGCACGTGTCCTGACTAAGACCAGGGGGCGGGACCACATTACACCGGTTTTAGAATCGGGAATTTGGGCCTTCTTATCTTACAGAACTGCTTTTATCCTATGAACCCTCGCGGCCCCTGCGCTCCTCCGGCAGCAGGCTCCTAGTTATTCCCAAAGTCAGGACACACGCATGGAGAGGCCTCTTTCCAGTTTTATGGCCCCCGTCTATGGAACAGCCTGCCGGAGGACCTCAGGGCCGCAGAGAACATTCAGGTTTTTAAAAGCAGGCTCAAGACCCATCTTTTTAGCATAGCTTTTGATTAGTATTTATTATTTTAGTTTACTTCTCTATTTATTTAGTCTTATTTAGGCTGGCTAGTGTGTTTATGTTTTACTTATGTTTTATTTACTTGTTTAGTTTTGACTTATTTTATTATTTATTGATTATTTTATTATTTATTTATTTTATTATTTATTGACTTATTTATTAGTTTTGACTTATTTTATTATTTTTAATCATTTTAGATTTGCCAGTGTTTCCTCTGAGGAGCCCTCTGCACCGGGAGCTGTGGTTGGCTGTGGCTCCTGGGCCCTGGCTCGTGGGCCCTGGAGGTTTGGTCTTGACCTCATCTCTTCTCTGGGCCCTGGGCTGGTGTCCTGTGGCTGCGGGTGACCCTGCTCCTGGTGCAGATGGTTCCTCTGCTGGCGCTCTCTCATCTGGTTCATCTTTATCCAGCCTGTTCCACTTAAACATATTTTAAATGAAACCAAGGTATTTTAACATGTGTTGAGGTGGGGGGTGGGAGTGTGCGTTGGGGTGGGGGGTTGTTTGGTTATGTTTACTGATGTGTTGGGGTTGGGTTGTTGGGCTGTCGGGTGGTTGGGTGGGTTTGGTGGGTGGGACTGATTTTAATGCTTTGTAAAGCACTTTGTGTTACTTTTTTGTATGAAAAGTGCTCTATAAATAAAGTTTGATTTGATTTGATTTGGGATTCACTGTACACTGTTTGCAGCATGTGGAGAAGAGCAACCTCCTGAGGACCCACGGAGAAGTGCAGGTGATGGAGAATCAAATGGCAACTGTGCTTCTCAATGGTAGATATTAAACAGAGAAGCTTTGGTTGTCCTTGTACATATGCATGTACGTACATACATACATACACATACACACATATCTATCTATCTATCTATCTATCTATCTATAGCAAAATCAGGTGGGACTTCCAGATACAGACTGACAGAATGATTATGGTGAACCAACTGGACATTGTGGTGATGGATAAACAGAGCAAAGCCGTTGTGGTGGACATCACAGTACCAAGTGATGGGAACATCAGGAAAAAGGAACATGAGAAAGTAGAGAAATACCAGGGGCACTCTCTTCCAGAAAAGTAAATTGTACTAAAAATATTTACATTTATATAATTCTTAACAAACAAATTCCAAAAAAACTCCCTTTTATTGACAGATTTCCAGACACTCTTTCAGGATGCTCTTCTGATCAGCGCCATCTTGTTCTTCATCTTCTGGAGACACGTTTTTTCTCGTCAGTTTCATCAGATCACAGGACCACAGCTGGCCCCTCCAAACAGATCACCATGAAAAAACAGAGACAATGGTAAGACACTGCATAAACATTCAAAATCAGCTTCTATGGAATTATTATTATTATTTTCTCACTTTTTTTTGTCAGCTTCATCAGATCACAGGACCACAGCTGGCCCCTCCAAACCGATCGCCATGGAAAAACAGAAAGAGAGACACAGTTTTAAGACAGTAAACATTCAAAGCCAGCTTCTATGGAATTATTGTTATTATTTTCTTACTTTTTTCGTCAGCGTCATCAGATCACAGGACCACAGCTAGACGCTCCAAACCGGTCGCCATGGAAAAACAAAAAGAGACAATGGTAAGACACTGAATAAACATTCAAACCCAGCTTCTATGGAATTATTATTATTATTTTCTTACTTTTTTTCGTCAGTGTCATCAGATCACAGGACCACAGCTGGATGCTCCAAATCAGTCACCATGGAAAAACAAAAAGAGACAATGGTAAGACACTGAATAAACATTCAAACCCAGCTTCTATGGAATTATTATTATTATTTTCTTACTTTTTTTCGTCAGTGTCATCAGATCACAGGACCACAGCTGGATGCTCCAAATCAGTCACCATGGAAAAACAAAAAGAGACAATGGTAAGACACTGAATAAACATTCAAACCCAGCTTCTATGGAATTATTGTTATTATTTTCTTACTTTTTTTCGTCAGCGTCATCAGATCACAGGACCACAGCTGGCCCCTCCAAACCGGTCGCCATGGAAAAACAGAAAGACGCAATGGTAAGACACTGAGTAACTATTCAGAAGCAGCTTCTATGGAATTGTTATTTTCTTACCTTATGTTTGTGATCATTCTTCATCTTTTGGAGACACGTTTTTTTTCTCGTCAGCTTCATAAGATCACAGGACCATCGCTGGCCCCTCCAAACCAGTCACCATGTAAAGTCACAGAAAGAGAGATATACACATGTTAAGACATACACAAAAGCAGCTTTCACTGTCATTTTCTTACCTCATGTTTGTTTGATTATTATCAAAGTCAAATGTTTTTCAGATTAATTAGAATAAACACCTAAACCTACATATAGATACAAACTAAGTACTTAATTTACAATGAGAACCAAAAAGACATGTACATAATGTCTCAAACCAAACAACAAAAAGAGGAGAAGCAAGGAGTGTCCCACCGACC
This sequence comes from Periophthalmus magnuspinnatus, assembly GCF_009829125.3. NCBI lineage: Eukaryota > Metazoa > Chordata > Actinopteri > Gobiiformes > Gobiidae > Periophthalmus > Periophthalmus magnuspinnatus. The sequence goes on from NC_047129.1 coordinate 27,917,876, forward strand.
CACGAATCAGTGAACACACCCAGACCTCCAGATACAATCATGTTTCATTATGTTACCATCACATAAAAAACACTGTAAAATACAATAAAATAAAAATAAATAAATAAATAACAAGAGAAGTAGGGACTGTCCCACTGACCGATGAGTCAGTGAACAAACCCACATCTCCAGATACAATCATTCAAAACAATTAAATTCACTATTTCTGAACAGTCTACAATCAGACTGTTTACAAAGGCTTAAAATGAACCATTAAAAAAACAACAAGAGGAGAAGTAGGGACTGTCCCACCGACCCACAAGTCAGTGAACACACCCACATCTCCAGATACAATCATTCAAAACAATTAAATTCACTATTTCTGAACAGTCTACAATCAGACTGTTTACAAAGGTTTAAAATGAACCATTAAAAAAACAACAAGAGGAGAAGTAGGGACTGTCCCACCGACCCACAAGTCAGTGAACACACCCACATCTCCAGATACAATCATTCAAAACAATTAAATTCACTATTTCTGAACAGTCTACAATCAGACTGTTTACAAAGGTTTAAAATGAACCATTAAAAAAACAACAAGAGGAGAAGTAGGGACTGTCCCACTGACCCACAAGTCAGTGAACAAACCCACATCTCCAGATACAATCATTCAAAACAATTAAATTAACTATTTCTGAACAGTCTACAATCAGACTGTTTACAAAGGCTTAAAATGAACCATTAAAAAAACAACAAGAGGAGAAGTAGGGACTGTCCCACCAACCCACAAGTCAGTGAACACACCCACATCTCCAGATACAATCATTCAGAGCAACCAAATTCACTATTTCTGAACAGTCTACATCAGACTGTTTACAAAGGCTTAAAATTAACCATAATGATGAAAAAAAGAACAACCGAAAAAATAGGAGAAGCAGGGACTGTCCCACTGACCGATGAGTCAGTGAACAAACCCACATCTCCAGATACAATAATTCAAAACAATTAAATTAACTATTTCTGAACAGCCTACAATCAGACTGTTTACAAAGTCTTAAAATTAACCATAATGATGAAAAAAACAACAACTGAAAAAATAGGAGAAGCAGGGACTGTCCCACTGACCGATGAGTCAGTGAACAAACCCACATCTCCAGATACAATAATTCAAAACAATTAAATTAACTATTTCTGAACAGCCTACAATCAGACTGTTTACAAAGTCTTAAAATTAACCATAATGATGAAAAAAACAACAACCGAAAAAATAGGAGAAGCAGGGACTGTCCCACTGACCGATGAGTCAGTGAACAAACCCACATCTCCAGATACAATAATTCAAAACAATTAAATTAACTATTTCTGAACAGCCTACAATCAGACTGTTTACAAAGTCTTAAAATTAACCATAATGATGAAAAAAAGAACAACCGAAAAAATAGGAGAAGCAGGGACTGTCCCACTGACCGATGAGTCAGTGAACAAACCCACATCTCCAGATATTATTACTCACAGTTATTATGTGAGATACTTGTTGAGTAACTATATAACGGCTGAGCTTGTGTCTGCTTTGTTTGTTCAGAATTAGCGTCAGTCTATCAGAAGGGGGCGCTGCATTAGACGTGGTAGCTGCTGGTTAAAGGTCAGTATTGCACTGGGCTGGTGGGGTCTAAAGCAGGGTCAGAATACCCCAAAACCAGTCATGCTCTGGACACTGCAAAATCAGTTGCACTGGTAATATAATTTGTCTACTACTACAGCATTTTTTTTTGTCTTTTTTGTGTCACGCAAATACTAATTAGTCTTTAGTAGTTGTACTACTAAGTACTATAAAACACACTGTCACCTCTAACCCTCCTATGCCCAGAAAAGCAAAGTAAATGCAAGGTGTACTATGCAGGACTTTCTGACAAACTTTAACACTAAAAATAATTTTGTGTATCAATTAGAACCCACTGTTTCAGTACAAAGTAACCTGAGGTCCAATCACATAATACATGTATTATATTATTGTGTGGCCATGGGCTTCGGCCATATGGTTAAAAATCATTCAATCAGAACAAAACCAATGACAAAACTTTAAATTTTGTCATCAAGGTTTCTAATGTTTTCATGAAATCCTATATAATAATCCTTGCATTTTTTTTAAACTTAAAAACTATAATGTTTCACCTCCTATGGCCAGAAAGTACAAGGCGTACTATGCAGGAATTTCTGTAAAACTGCAATATTCAGATTAAATTCAGAATAGTAATTGCACTAAACTCAGTAATTAAAGGTGTCTGTTGTTTTATGAAATCCTACATAATATTCCTTAACTTCAATCTACTCCATTTTTAAATCACGCAATCAAGAAATCAAGAAATCAATGGGATGGTGGTCGTGGTTGAAGGTGGTAATGTCGCCGCATTAAGCCAAGTTCTAAGTCTCAGAGGCTGAGTTGAGTCCTCGTCCGACTCAGAGTCTTGGAGTATTGAAGCTAAACTAAAACCACTCTCACCTCTGACCCTCCTATGCCCAGAAAGTACAAGGCGTACTATGCAGGAATTTCTGTAAAACTGCAGTACTCAGATTAAATTCAGAATAGTAATTACACTAAAATCATCAAGCAAAGGTTATGTTTTTATTATTGTTTGTTGTTTTATGAAATCCTGCATAGTATTCCTTAACTTCAATCTATTTTTTTTTTTTTTTAAATCAATCAAGAAATCAATGGGATGGTGGGCGTGATTGAAAGTGGTAAATGTTGCTGTATTAAGCCAAGTTCTAAGTCTCAGAGGCTGAGTTGAGTCCTCGTCCGACTCAGAGTCTTGGAGTATTGAAGCTACACTAAAACCACTCTCACCTCTGACCCTCCTATGGCCAGAAAGTACAAGGCGTACTATGCAGGAATTTCTGTAAAACTGCAGTACTCAGATTAAATTCAGAATAGTAATTACACTAAAATCATCAAGCAAAGGTTATGTTTTTATTATTGTTTGTTGTTTTATGAAATCCTGCATAGTATTCCTTAACTTCAATCTATTTTTTTTTTTTTTTTTTTTTTTAAATCAATCAATAAATCAATCAATAAATCAATCAATAAATCAATGGGATGGTGGGCGTGGTTGGTGGTAAATATCGCCGCAATGAGCCAAGCTCTAAGTCTCAGAGGCTGAGAGTTCAGTCCTCGTCCGACTCAGAGTCTTGGCGGTGGTGGAACCTGTACCACGAGCTGAAGCCCCCGGACGTCCCAGCAGAGGTGGAGGGGCGGGGATCGGAGGAGGAGGGGCCTGGGGTGGAGGAGGGGCCTGGGGTGGAGGAGGGGCCTGGGGTGGAGGAGGGGCCTGGGGTGGAGGAGGGGCCTGGGGTGGAGGAGGGGCCTGGGTCGTGGGAGGGGCCTGGGTCAGAGGAGGAGCCTGGGTCAGTGGAGAGACGCGGCCTCTTGGTGGTGGGGTCTTCGTCCTCTCCATCTCTCGCGCGTTTGCGTCCGATGAGGGGAATGAAGTCCTCAGCAGGACCCACAGGAACAAGGTGAGAAGCGCAGGGAGTGCAGGGTGTGGCGGAGGGGTGGGCACCGAGGTCCAGAAGAGGTCTCGCCCATGCTGGGGAATGACGCTCTGGAGGGATCTCCTCTTCGCTCTCCTCTTCGCTCTCCTCTTCACTCTCCTCTTCGCTCTCCTCCTCAGTCTCCTCTTCTTCAGAGAGAGTCCCGTAGCCAGATTCCTCAGAGAACCAGTCGTCCTCTTCATCAGATGACGAAAAGTCGTCATCTTCATCAGAAGACTCTACCCCAAGCACTAAAGGTTCCCACCTTGGGAGTGGCCTCAACTCACCTTGGATGTCCGGAAGAGCCACAGCCTCTGCAACAGATTTGACAATGTTAAAAACCCTTTAAACTGTAGCTAGAGCAAGTCAGAGGCTCTACTACTACTACAACTACTACTATTCACAGCTACTTAAGTGACATATTGAAGAGGTCTATGTTGTATATCTGGATTAGACAGACCGAAAATAAAACTGTAGGTGTATGACATCACTTCAGACCAGTTCAAATGGCCTATTTTACTGTTACAACTACTATTTCACTGTTGCTTAATTCATTATTTGTGTTGTATTCCAAATACTGCATTGTGTGATTCAGACCTGAATTTGGTTATGTATGACATTGATCTGAGACACTTTGGGCAATTAAAAATGGCCATGTAACAGCACACATTTGTCCCACATTATTTTCTCAATAGGCTATTAAGAACACAACATTATTAATGTGAATTTATACTTGAGTAAAAATATTGGGATAGGCTAACTAGACCAACATAAATGTAGTGTTTGAGAGTATAACATTAGGCTACGCTACATTTTGCTTGGTTCATGTGGGCGGATTTGATGAATTAATTATGAATATAGTAACGAATTATTAAATGGACCCAAGCTATTTTTATAGGCTAATTCAGTGGTTGCCAAATGTGGTACCCCGGGGTATGCGGAGTGTCATGGGGGTACAACGCGTGGGACCTGATCTCCTGAGGGGTGCACAGTGGCTGTGGCCATGTCACATTATGTCTGCATTAATGTTTATATTATTTGTCTATTTTTGTGCTGTGTGAATACAGGCCCCAAGAATGAGCAAGAGCACACGACTCTCAACTGCACTATCAAACTCATTACATCTAATATTGCATGTCCTTGCATGTATTTCCACACATTTATCCCCTTGAAAACACTGTAAAGGCCTTTATGTGCTCAGAGTCAACAGACATGAAGCACGTGGCACTACAGGACATGTGACTCTCAGGGGGTTCACTACAGCAACAGCGTTGCTATGGAGATCAGAGCATAGTTTGAAAGCATTTTTTAAAATTTAGAACGGCGGGCCGGGCGCCATCTTGTTTCACAAAATACCACTCAAGTTTTGATGAATTTAGACCAGAAAACAAAACACACTTCCCATAAATGTGATGTTAACGTTTGACTTTGCACCCGCGCTGATATATTTAGATCAGTTTGACCAACTACGCCATTATTCAAACTGAAACCCTGGAGGGAAAGTCACAACCTACAAAACTTATCCATGTTCATAAACCTGGTTATGTTAGGAGCCCAACCCCATAGCATGTGGACGAAACTGTTCTTTAGTCATGAAGTATTTGGGCTATGTTATTCATATTTATCATCATTTATTATAATTAAATGAGATTTGATTGATTTTACCTTCAACGATGACATCCTGGTTGGCGGGGAGCAGGCGGGCGAACATGGTGTTGAGGTGTTCAGCGTTTTCAGACTATAAGAAAATGATAAAATTTGCAAAGTGTTATGATTGTTTTTTAAAACCCGCCAGGGGTTAATAAGAGATGAATACCAATGTTACGTACAGTGGTCAACTTAGCGTTCAAGTGCTCAACTCAGCGTAGTCAACTCAGCGTAGTCAGCTCAGCGTTCGTGCGGTCAGCTCAGTGTTAGCGTGAGAAGTGAGTAACTGACGCAGCGGGCGCTTATATAGCCCACTGGACATTCTATTGCCATGGCACCGACGCACCGACTGACCGTGCGTCAGTATGTTTTACATCCAAAATCAAACTAACTTTACATTACATTACTGCATCACACTCCTCCATTTCACTCAAACAGGCCCTGAAAGTAGCTCACTATTTGATTCAGTTACTGCCTGTATAACTAACTAACGTCAGTTTTAACGTCATCTATCTATTATATTATTTTATTTTGTATTATATTATTTAATTATTATTATTATTATTATTATTATTATTATTATTATTATTATTATTATTATTATTATTAATCTGTGTTTGTTACTGTTTGCTCTGGACTCTTGCATCACAAACGCTTGAGTCAGTTGAAGTGTGCACGACAGGGGAGGAGCGCCTTTTACTGCCCCATAACGTGACAGCAGAGAGGAATCACCCAGTCCAGCTTTTTGTAGAGAAGTTAGGCTTATACAGAGCTTTGACCCAGAACAGCTGGGCAGGGCGCTCGTGGGCCCTAGCGTAATCAGGAGGCGTACGGGCAGAGGGGAGAGGGGCCGCGGCGGCGGCGGAGGAGGACGGAGAGGACGAATCCGGGACGTATCCGCGTCCGAAATCGCGACACGCGCCTGTACCGGCGAAGAGGAAGAGGTGTCGAACGTGCCCCAGAAGCAAAGACATTAAAACTACAAATGTGTGCCGGGGGTGCGGTGTGCACGTGTGCGGAAAGTGCGCTCTATCCTTCTGCCCCGCTTGTGCTCCGGTCTGATTTTATATTATTTTATTTTTATCTATTTTATTTTATTCATTTATTTGGATTTTTATTTTATTTTATTTTATTTTTTAACTTTTTTTTTTTTGTAGGTTTATGGTTCTCATCATTCATCCCTTTGCTTTATTTGTTTTGTTTTGTATCCACGCCCTCTAGTGGTATTAAAGTGGTTTAGTAAAAGATCAGATTTAACCTGGCTCAAATACCGAATAGCTGTGTTCTCTGGTTTATAGACTATGAATGTAAACATAAATAAATGAACTAAACAAAAACAAAAAAAAAAAACTACTTTTTTTTCATTACCTCTGTCTCTGTTATTACATTTTTAACAAGGTGTACACACACACACACACACGCACGCATATATATAAAGTAGCTATAATCTATTTTGCCTATTGATAGTCAAAGGGAAACGTTAATTCCGTACTCCATTCAATCTAAAGAAAAATAAACGGCTGCAACGACTACACCTTGATTTTTCACGTTCTACAATAAATAATTAAAAATAACTTACGTAATTTGCGTAAGTTACGTAATTTACGTAACTTATATAACTTACCTAACGTACCTAACTTACTTAGAAAGGTATGCGAATGGCAGCGAATTGGGACAAGACCTAAGGCTCTCCCCACCCAACCCCTCCGACAGGACGTCTCCCTCACACGCACGCACACACGCGCGCGCGCACGCGCACACACACACACACACACACACACACACACACAAAGGAGACACACACACACAGAGAGAGAGAGAGAGAGAGAGAGAGGACACACACACACACACACAACCCCAACCTCAACCCTCCCACCTACCCACCCACCCCACCACCACCCAGGGTCCCGCTCAATTTGGGTATTATTTTTTTATTATTTTTTTATTTATTTAAAAAAATATCCCATAGGACCCCCCACCCTCCCACCCCAACCCAACCCTCCAACCCCAACCCAACCCTCCAAACTACCCTGTCATCCCTCCCAACCCCGCCCCCCAGAGTCCTCCTCCATTTTTTTTTTTTTAAATTTTTATTTTATTGTCATCAATGGGATGACAATAATTGCCATCCCATCCCATCCCATAGGTCCCCCCCCCCCCCCCCCCCCCCCCAAAAAAAAAAAAAGACACCGCCCCCAGAGTCCTCCATTTTGTTTTTGTTTCATGAAAGGACTCGCGGTCTGTAGGACCCCATCACGGCTCTTCTTCGTTTATTTATTTATTTTTTCGTGAACAGGCTTCCCGGCGCTCCACCGTAGGTTCATGCTGCGACTCGGGGGGTCCTGGTAACCCCCCACCGCTCGGGGGGGTCCCGGTGACCCCATCAAAGTCTTTCTCCGTTGATTTAGTTATTATTATTTTTTTCCATAAACGGACTTGTGGGGTCTCCCGGACCCCCGGCGCTCCACCGTAGGTTCATGCTGCGACTCAGGGGGTCCTGGTAACCCCCTTGGGGAGCAAAAGGGTTAAGTTGCCTTTAAGTTTGCCGCACTCTATCTTGTGACTGGGGTTATGTGCTTCCAGGCAACCAAATAAATATTTACAACAATAAAAACAGTGAATAATGCTAGTTCTACAGATGCCTAACTATGGTTATTTACAGTGAACCCAGATCTTTAATAAAGGTGCAAGTGCTATACAATAAAATACAGTGGCTTTAGGAACCGTAGCAGCCCTGTGCTACCAGCTACTAGACTGGCAGAGCCCAATACTCATATGTTTAGTAAAGAATCCTTCTATTGACATTTTCTACTCTAGCACAACCACGGTCAAAAACTGTATGCCTCTAGTTTGCCTCTTGATGTTGGACGAGCATCTGGACAACGTCATCTGAGAATAAATATAATAAAACGAATTAAGGCGAATCGTCCTTAAACATTTGTAGGATGATACTAGGTAAACAGGAAGCACCTAGAAAATTAAACTCATGGACTACTGAAAAGCTTAGGTTGCTGAGGTTGCTGGATCTTTATCCCAACTTTAGCATGCTGTATGGCCCTGTTCACTGCACTGATTTAATAAGGCATAAAAAATGACTTGGAACTACTATTAAGTCAAAAGCAAAAAATCAAACTTAAACTGCAGTTGCATTGACTTACCACATAGGGATGCTATAATGCTTTTTCACACTGTTAAAATAAGTGAAATACCAAAATCAAATCCTTTTTTTATTTATTTATTTATTTATTTATTTTTTTTACAATCTCTCAAAGTAACAGACAGGATAATTGACAGATGAGATATAGGAAATTATTTCAGACCACTTCAGTGACTTTGGGTGGGTATGAGATCTAAGTATAAACTCGTGAAGCCTGTGGGATTGAGAGGATGGCACACTTTGCTGACATGTTAAATACATAATGATTACATCCGATTCTTGAGTGTGCTTTCACTCTCTGCAGTTCGTATGAAAGGCTTAGGATGTGGTCTGTAACAGTAATAAAGTTTCTGTTTTGTGTAAATAGCATTGGAGGTGCCATATGTCAGTTCTCCAGCAGACCGCTTTATAACATGACATCATCTGAAGGCTCCTTGTAGCTTTATGAAATCCAATCTCTTTAGTTGAATTAGAGTCTGTTGGAGTAGAACCGTTGCTCTACTCCAAAAGAGAGATTTATATGGTGGAATTTACTGTTTAAAGGGCCCATATTATGATCTATGTTACAATGTTGTTTCCTCATCACAGGCATACGTGGAGTTGTGTTTTGTTTCATTCACACATGTTTAACACACAAATTCTGCATATTTAAGATGAGTTCTTCTGTCAAACAGAAAACACCTGTTCACACCTTCACTAGACTCATTTGGATCATTTCAGCCCTGGAATTTCCTAACTTTACTGGACTAAAGGTGAAAGGTAGCGATTAACTTGCAAACTAAAGAAAAAAAAAAGGTTATGGCCAAACTGGAAGGGGCTGGGTGTAGAATATAACTGAATGCGTGGCCAAACTGACTGAAAATGTGCAATTGTGTGGAATGTGCAACTATGGGAACTGTGAAGTGAATGTAGTGTGCAATTTTAATTTGAACCTTTTGAGACTCCAACCGTGTATTGTCATGTATTGTCCCAGTCAAATAAATAAATAAAATAAAAAAACTACTGCTTCATGACATCACAATGTGAAACAGGGGATTTTGAGCTTAGGAAATGTAAACAGACTAAGGATTACTCAAAAATGTGTGAATGAAACAAACACAACTCAGGTTTAGAGTTAGTATCTTTGTAATTACTGGGCTTATCCATATGAAACAAAAACTGGCACAAAGTTTAAAAGTGAACAAAAGTGAAATTATTTTTTTTCACATTAATCTCAGAAAGTGGTGCCACTATTTCATTCTTTTCAGTTGAACTATAATAAATACTGGAATTGCCAATCTCTACTGAACCAAAGGTAAAAGCTTACCTTAAGGGTTACTCAAATGAATGCAACAAAACACAACTCCAGGGATGTTTGGGACAAGGAAACAACATTATACCATAGATCAGAAAACAGCATAATATAGGTCCCTTCACAGTCTTAAAACAGTCTGCCCCTCTGAACCCATTGCCCTCTCTACCTTAGTGTCCCGGGTGTAGAAAGGCCTCAGTCCCATGGTAGGTTTTCTGACAGAGGACTCAGAAGGCAAAGCTGCAGATGGTGCAAAGACCCATGGAGCTGGAGGAATCGGAGAGGACAAGAGGTACAGGACAGACGCGGGAAGTAGACCACAACTGACATACACAAAGACAGAGGACACATGTGTTGTTTTGGAAATATTATAATATTGAGTGTATATATTTAAAGGTCCTGTATTACACAAAACCTATTATAGTTGAAAGTTACCTGCGCAGGTGTGGGCACAGCTTTGTAATCAGTCTGAGCACACTTAAAACACGTGAAATGTGAAATTTGAAAAACATGGTCAAAAACATGCCCACATTCGATTATCTGAATGCAGTCCGATCCTAGCGATTCCCAAACCACACTCTGCATTCAAACTGTTCCCTGGAAAACACCTTCTTCTGGGTAGCGTCGTAGATCAACAGCTGGGACAGGAGCTCTTGTCCCGGGGATAGAGAAAGAGAGACTTGCGCTTCTAATCTGGAAACCTCTGAGGCTCCTGTATCAGTTTGTAGCAGATGCAGAGTTCAAATAGTTTTCTTCCAAAAATCGTTTTCTTTATTATCAGAGTTCATACCGGGTTCATTCACTCCATTTGAGGGCATCTCCAAAGTTGCAGTGATTTGAGCTTCCAATCTAACAGCCTCTGAGGCTCGTCCATTACACTTTCACTCCATTTGAAGGTATCTCCAAAATGTCAGTGATGCCGAGAAATCTTGATGTTATTGCTTTGTACAGAATGTTCCATTCCAGTATAGCATTAAGCATATCTATTTCCATGGAGACAAGCAGGTGACAACACCAGGCCAGATCTGTGGAGATGCTGTCTTTTTTCTTTTTTTAAGAAAGAAAAACAGCTACAATTGAATTGATGAGTTTAATGCCATGTGGTGGAACATTCCAACATTGCCAAGTGAACACATTTGCACATTTTAAGTCTTAAAAAGATATTAATGGGATGGGTACGACATAGTGGTCTGTATTATCTGTCTGTACAAAATTTACTTTGTAGTACCACATTTACCATATAGGCCTCTAGAGCTCAACAGTGAAGTTAAATTTCCATTCATTTTTCCCATAGACTTCCTGAAATAAAAAAAAGACATTTCTTCTTCATCATCTTGGTAAAGAATCGTCATGCCCAAAAGCAGTGACATTAGAATCTTTATTAAATTATTAAAACATTTTGTTAGAAATACAAAAGGTGAATGATGGACTTCTGTTGGTGCCCAGAGTCAGGACTAAACATGGGGAATCAGCATTTCAATTTTATACTTCCCGAAGATGTGAGACAGGCCTCTACTTTGACAATATTTAAATCCAGGCATAAGGTTCTGTGTAGCTGTGTCTCTTTTAAACATGCATTATTACTGTGAGCAGGCTCACCTCTTCATAGATCTGAGGTGTAACTTGCCCTGATGACACCAGCTGCTTGTCTCCATGGAGATAGTCAAGTTTATTGCTATTCTGTCTGACTCATCTGGCTGCACCTAGAAGTTCTGAAAAATGAACAGAACCAGTAACGAAGAACTGATGCACTGGGCTGATATTCTTAACTCATTCAAGACAAAAAATATCAATAGTAATTGACAGATATAGCCAATATTGTGGTGTTTTTTTCAGTAAAAAAAATGTGTGTCAGTTATTTGGGATTCACTGTACACTGTTTGCAGCATGTGGAGAAGAGCAACCTCCTGAGGACCCACGGAGAAGTGCAGGTGATGGAGAATCAAATGGCAACTGTGCTTCTCAATGGTAGATATTAAACAGAGAAGCTTTGGTTGTCCTTGTACATATGCATGTACGTACATACATACATACATACACATACACACATATCTATCTATCTATCTATCTATCTATCTATCTATCTATCTATCTATCTATCTATCTATAGCAAAATCAGGTGGGACTTCCAGATACAGACTGACAGAATGATTATGGTGAACCAACTGGACATTGTGGTGATGGATAAACAGAGCAAAGCCGTTGTGGTGGACATCACAGTACCAAGTGATGGGAACATCAGGAAAAAGGAACATGAGAAAGTAGAGAAATACCAGGGGCACTCTCTTCCAGAAAAGTAAATTGTACTAAAAATATTTACATTTATATAATTCTTAACAAACAAATTCCAAAAAAAACTCCCTTTTATTGACAGATTTCCAGACACTCTTTCAGGATGCTCTTCTGATCAGCGCCATCTTGTTCTTCATCTTCTGGAGACACGTTTTTTCTCGTCAGTTTCATCAGATCACAGGACCACAGCTGGCCCCTCCAAACAGATCACCATGAAAAAACAGAGACAATGGTAAGACACTGCATAAACATTCAAAATCAGCTTCTATGGAATTATTATTATTATTTTCTCACTTTTTTTTGTCAGCTTCATCAGATCACAGGACCACAGCTGGCCCCTCCAAACCGATCGCCATGGAAAAACAGAAAGAGAGACACAGTTTTAAGACAGTAAACATTCAAAGCCAGCTTCTATGGAATTATTGTTATTATTTTCTTACTTTTTTCGTCAGCGTCATCAGATCACAGGACCACAGCTGGACGCTCCAAACCGGTCGCCATGGAAAAACAAAAAGAGACAATGGTAAGACACTGAATAAACATTCAAACCCAGCTTCTATGGAATTATTATTATTATATTCTTACTTTTTTCGTCAGTATCATCAGATCACAGGACCACAGCTGGCCCCTCCAAACCGGTCGCCATGGAAAAACAGAAAGAGAGACACAGTGTTAAGACAGTAAACATTCAAAGCCAGCTTCTATGGAATTATTGTTATTATTTTCTTACTTTTTTTCGTCAGTGTCATCAGATCACAGGACCACAGCTGGACGCTCCAAACCGGTCGCCATGGAAAAACAAAAAGAGACAATGGTAAGACACTGAATAAACATTCAAACCCAGCTTCTATGGAATTATTATTATTATTTTCTTACTTTTTTTCGTCAGTGTCATCAGATCACAGGAACACAGCTGGACGCTCCAAACCGGTCGCCATGGAAAAACAAAAAGAGACAATGGTAAGACACTGAATAAACATTCAAACCCAGCTTCTATGGAATTATTATTATTATATTCTTACTTTTTTCGTCAGTGTCATCAGATCACAGGACCACAGCTGGCCCCTCCAAACCGGTCGCCATGGAAAAACAGAAAGAGAGACACAGTGTTAAGACAGTAAACGTTCAAAGCCAGCTTCTATGGAATTATTGTTATTATTTTCTCACTTTTTTCGTCAGCGTCATCAGATCACAGGACCACAGCTGGATGCTCCAAATCAGTCACCATGGAAAAACAAAAAGAGACAATGATAAGACACTGAATAAACATTCAAACCCAGCTTCTATGGAATTATTATTATTATTTTCTTACTTTTTTTCGTCAGTGTCATCAGATCACAGGACCACAGCTGGATGCTCCAAATCAGTCACCATGGAAAAACAAAAAGAGACAATGGTAAGACACTGAATAAACATTCAAACCCAGCTTCTATGGAATTATTATTATTATTTTCTTACTTTTTTTCGTCAGTGTCATCAGATCACAGGACCACAGCTGGATGCTCCAAATCAGTCACCATGGAAAAACAAAAAGAGACAATGGTAAGACACTGAATAAACATTCAAACCCAGCTTCTATGGAATTATTGTTATTATTTTCTTACTTTTTTTCGTCAGCGTCATCAGATCACAGGACCACAGCTGGCCCCTCCAAACCGGTCGCCATGGAAAAACAGAAAGACGCAATGGTAAGACACTGAGTAACTATTCAGAAGCAGCTTCTATGGAATTGTTATTTTCTTACCTTATGTTTGTGATCATTCTTCATCTTTTGGAGACACGTTTTTTTTCTCGTCAGCTTCATAAGATCACAGGACCATCGCTGGCCCCTCCAAACCAGTCACCATGTAAAGTCACAGAAAGAGAGATATACACATGTTAAGACATACACAAAAGCAGCTTTCACTGTCATTTTCTTACCTCATGTTTGTTTGATTATTATCAAAGTCAAATGTTTTTCAGATTAATTAGAATAAACACCTAAACCTACATATAGATACAAACTAAGTACTTAATTTACAATGAGAACCAAAAAGACATGTACATAATGTCTCAAACCAAACAACAAAAAGAGGAGAAGCAAGGAGTGTCCCACCGACCCACGAATCAGTGAACACACCCAGACCTCCAGATACAATCATGTTTCATTATGTTACCATCACATAAAAAACACTGTAAAATACAATAAAATAAAAATAAATAAATAAATAACAAGAGAAGTAGGGACTGTCCCACTGACCGATGAGTCAGTGAACAAACCCACATCTCCAGATACAATCATTCAAAACAATTAAATTCACTATTTCTGAACAGTCTACAATCAGACTGTTTACAAAGGCTTAAAATGAACCATTAAAAAAACAACAAGAGGAGAAGTAGGGACTGTCCCACCGACCCACAAGTCAGTGAACACACCCACATCTCCAGATACAATCATTCAAAACAATTAAATTCACTATTTCTGAACAGTCTACAATCAGACTGTTTACAAAGGTTTAAAATGAACCATTAAAAAAACAACAAGAGGAGAAGTAGGGACTGTCCCACCAACCCACAAGTCAGTGAACACACCCACATCTCCAGATACAATCATTCAGAGCAACCAAATTCACTATTTCTGAACAGTCTACATCAGACTGTTTACAAAGGCTTAAATTTAACCATAATGATGAAAAAAAGAACAACCGAAAAAATAGGAGAAGCAGGGACTGTCCCACTGACCGATGAGTCAGTGAACAAACCCACATCTCCAGATACAATAATTCAAAACAATTAAATTAACTATTTCTGAACAGCCTACAATCAGACTGTTTACAAAGTCTTAAAATTAACCATAATGATGAAAAAAAGAACAACCGAAAAAATAGGAGAAGCAGGGACTGTCCCACTGACCGATGAGTCAGTGAACAAACCCACATCTCCAGATACAATAATTCAAAACAATTAAATTAACTATTTCTGAACAGCCTACAATCAGACTGTTTACAAAGTCTTAAAATTAACTATAATGATGAAAAAAAACAACAACCGAAAAAATAGGAGAAGCAGGGACTGTCCCACTGACCGATGAGTCAGTGAACAAACCCACATCTCCAGATACAATAATTCAAAACAATTAAATTAACTATTTCTGAACAGCCTACAATCAGACTGTTTACAAAGTCTTAAAATTAACCATAATGATGAAAAAAACAACAACCGAAAAAATAGGAGAAGCAGGGACTGTCCCACTGACCGATGAGTCAGTGAACAAACCCACATCTCCAGATACAATAATTAAAAACAATTAAATTAACTATTTCTGAACAGCCTACAATCAGACTGTTTACAAAGTCTTAAAATTAACCATAATGATGAAAAAAACAACAACCGAAAAAATAGGAGAAGCAGGGACTGTCCCACTGACCGATGAGTCAGTGAACAAACCCACATCTCCAGATATTATTATTACTCACAGTTATTATGTGAGATACTTGTTGAGTAACTATATAACGGCTGAGCTTGTGTCTGCTTTGTTTGTTCAGAATTAGCGTCAGTCTATCAGAAGGGGGCGCTGCATTAGACGTGGTAGCTGCTGGTTAAAGGTCAGTATTGCACTGGGCTGGTGGGGTCTAAAGCAGGGTCAGAATACCCCAAAACCAGTCATGCTCTGGACACTGCAAAATCAGTTGCACTGGTAATATAATTTGTCTACTACTACAGCATTTTTTTTTGTCTTTTTTGTGTCAGGCAAATACTAATTAGTCTTTAGTAGTTGTACTACTAAGTACTATAAAACACACTGTCACCTCTAACCCTCCTATGCCCAGAAAAGCAAAGTAAATGCAAGGTGTACTATGCAGGACTTTCTGACAAACTTTAACACTAAAAATAATTTTGTGTATCAATTAGAACCCACTGTTTCAGTACAAAGTAACCTGAGGTCCAATCACATAATACATGTATTATATTATTGTGTGGCCATGGGCTTCGGCCATATGGTTAAAAATCATTCAATCAGAACAAAACCAATGACAAAACTTTAAATTTTGTCATCAAGGTTTCTAATGTTTTCATGAAATCCTATATAATAATCCTTGCATTTTTTTTAAACTTAAAAACTATAATGTTTCACCTCCTATGGCCAGAAAGTACAAGGCGTACTATGCAGGAATTTCTGTAAAACTGCAATATTCAGATTAAATTCAGAATAGTAATTGCACTAAACTCAGTAATTAAAGGTGTCTGTTGTTTTATGAAATCCTACATAATATTCCTTAACTTCAATCTACTCCATTTTTAAATCACGCAATCAAGAAATCAAGAAATCAATGGGATGGTGGTCGTGGTTGAAGGTGGTAATGTCGCCGCATTAAGCCAAGTTCTAAGTCTCAGAGGCTGAGTCGAGTCCTCTTCCGACTCAGAGTCTTTAAGCATTGAAGCTAAACTAAAACCACTCTCACCTCTGACCCTCCTATGCCCAGAAAGTACAAGGCGTACTATGCAGGAATTTCTGTAAAACTGCAGTACTCAGATTAAATTCAGAATAGTAATTACACTAAAATCATCAAGCAAAGTTATGTTTTTATTATTGTTTGTTGTTTTATGAAATCCTGCATAGTATTCCTTAACTTCAATGTATTTTTTTTTTTTTTTTAAATCAATCAAGAAATCAATGGGATGGTGGGCGTGATTGAAAGTGGTAAATGTTGCTGTATTAAGCCAAGTTCTAAGTCTCAGAGGCTGAGTTGAGTCCTCGTCCGACTCAGAGTCTTGGAGTATTGAAGCTAAACTAAAACCACTCTCACCTCTGACCCTCCTATGCCCAGAAAGTACAAGGCGTACTATGCAGGAATTTCTGTAAAACTGCAGTACTCAGATTAAATTCAGAATAGTAATTACACTAAAATCATCAAGCAAAGGTTATGTTTTTATTATTGTTTGTTGTTTTATGAAATCCTGCATAGTATTCCTTAACTTCAATCTATTTTTTTTTTTTTTTAAATCAATCAAGAAATCAATGGGATGGTGGGCGTGATTGAAAGTGGTAAATGTTGCTGTATTAAGCCAAGTTCTAAGTCTCAGAGGCTGAGTTGAGTCCTCGTCCGACTCAGAGTCTTGGAGTATTGAAGCTACACTAAAACCACTCTCACCTCTGACCCTCCTATGCCCAGAAAGTACAAGGCGTACTATGCAGGAATTTCTGTAAAACTGCAGTACTCAGATTAAATTCAGAATAGTAATTACACTAAAATCATCAAGCAAAGGTTATGTTTTTATTATTGTTTGTTGTTTTATGAAATCCTGCATAGTATTCCTTAACTTCAATCTATTTTTTTTTTTTTTTTTTTTTTTAAATCAATCAATAAATCAATCAATAAATCAATCAATAAATCAATGGGATGGTGGGCGTGGTTGGTGGTAAATATCGCCGCAATGAGCCAAGCTCTAAGTCTCAGAGGCTGAGAGTTCAGTCCTCGTCCGACTCAGAGTCTTGGCGGTGGTGGAACCTGTACCACGAGCTGAAGCCCCCGGACGTCCCAGCAGAGGTGGAGGGGCGGGGATCGGAGGAGGAGGGGCCTGGGGTGGAGGAGGGGCCTGGGGTGGAGGAGGGGCCTGGGTCGTGGGAGGGGCCTGGGTCAGAGGAGGAGCCTGGGTCAGTGGAGAGACGCGGCCTCTTGGTGGTGGGGTCTTCGTCCTCTCCATCTCTCGCGCGTTTGCGTCCGATGAGGGGAATGAAGTCCTCAGCAGGACCCACAGGAACAAGGTGAGAAGCGCAGGGAGTGCAGGGTGTGGCGGAGGGGTGGGCACCGAGGTCCAGAAGAGGTCTCGCCCATGCTGGGGAATGACGCTCTGGAGGGATCTCCTCTTCGCTCTCCTCTTCGCTCTCCTCTTCACTCTCCTCTTCGCTCTCCTCCTCAGTCTCCTCTTCTTCAGAGAGAGTCCCGTAGCCAGATTCCTCAGAGAACCAGTCGTCCTCTTCATCAGATGACGAAAAGTCGTCATCTTCATCAGAAGACTCTACCCCAAGCACTAAAGGTTCCCACCTTGGGAGTGGCCTCAACTCACCTTGGATGTCCGGAAGAGCCACAGCCTCTGCAACAGATTTGACAATGTTAAAAACCCTTTAAACTGTAGCTAGAGCAAGTCAGAGGCTCTACTACTACTACAACTACTACTATTCACAGCTACTTAAGTGACATATTGAAGAGGTCTATGTTGTATATCTGGATTAGACAGACCGAAAATAAAACTGTAGGTGTATGACATCACTTCAGACCAGTTCAAATGGCCTATTTTACTGTTACAACTACTATTTCACTGTTGCTTAATTCATTATTTGTGTTGTATTCCAAATACTGCATTGTGTGATTCAGACCTGAATTTGGTTATGTATGACATTGATCTGAGACACTTTGGGCAATTAAAAATGGCCATGTAACAGCACACATTTGTCCCACATTATTTTCTCAATAGGCTATTAAGAACACAACATTATTAATGTGAATTTATACTTGAGTAAAAATATTGGGATAGGCTAACTAGACCAACATAAATGTAGTGTTTGAGAGTATAACATTAGGCTACGCTACATTTTGCTTGGTTCATGTGGGCGGATTTGATGAATTAATTATGAATATAGTAACGAATTATTAAATGGACCCAAGCTATTTTTATAGGCTAATTCAGTGGTTGCCAAATGTGGTACCCCGGGGTATGCGGAGTGTCATGGGGGTACAACGCGTGGGACCTGATCTCCTGAGGGGTGCACAGTGGCTGTGGCCATGTCACATTATGTCTGCATTAATGTTTATATTATTTGTCTATTTTTGTGCTGTGTGAATACAGGCCCCAAGAATGAGCAAGAGCACACGACTCTCAACTGCACTATCAAACTCATTACATCTAATATTGCATGTCCTTGCATGTATTTCCACACATTTATCCCCTTGAAAACACTGTAAAGGCCTTTATGTGCTCAGAGTCAACAGACATGAAGCACGTGGCACTACAGGACATGTGACTCTCAGGGGGTTCACTACAGCAACAGCGTTGCTATGGAGATCAGAGCATAGTTTGAAAGCATTTTTTAAAATTTAGAACGGCGGGCCGGGCGCCATCTTGTTTCACAAAATACCACTCAAGTTTTGATGAATTTAGACCAGAAAACAAAACACACTTCCCATAAATGTGATGTTAACGTTTGACTTTGCACCCGCGCTGATATATTTAGATCAGTTTGACCAACTACGCCATTATTCAAACTGAAACCCTGGAGGGAAAGTCACAACCTACAAAACTTATCCATGTTCATAAACCTGGTTATGTTAGGAGCCCAACCCCATAGCATGTGGACGAAACTGTTCTTTAGTCATGAAGTATTTGGGCTATGTTATTCATATTTATCATCATTTATTATAATTAAATGAGATTTGATTGATTTTACCTTCAACGATGACATCCTGGTTGGCGGGGAGCAGGCGGGCGAACATGGTGTTGAGGTGTTCAGCGTTTTCAGACTATAAGAAAATGATAAAATTTGCAAAGTGTTATGATTGTTTTTTAAAACCCGCCAGGGGTTAATAAGAGATGAATACCAATGTTACGTACAGTGGTCAACTTAGCGTTCAAGTGCTCAACTCAGCGTAGTCAACTCAGCGTAGTCAGCTCAGCGTTCGTGCGGTCAGCTCAGTGTTAGCGTGAGAAGTGAGTAACTGACGCAGCGGGCGCTTATATAGCCCACTGGACATTCTATTGCCATGGCACCGACGCACCGACTGACCGTGCGTCAGTATGTTTTACATCCAAAATCAAACTAACTTTACATTACATTACTGCATCACACTCCTCCATTTCACTCAAACAGGCCCTGAAAGTAGCTCACTATTTGATTCAGTTACTGCCTGTATAACTAACTAACGTCAGTTTTAACGTCATCTATCTATTATATTATTTTATTTTGTATTATATTATTTAATTATTATTATTATTATTATTATTATTATTATTATTATTATTATTATTATTATTATTATTATTATTATTATTATTATTATTATTATTATTATTAATCTGTGTTTGTTACTGTTTGCTCTGGACTCTTGCATCACAAACGCTTGAGTCAGTTGAAGTGTGCACGACAGGGGAGGAGCGCCTTTTACTGCCCCATAACGTGACAGCAGAGAGGAATCACCCAGTCCAGCTTTTTGTAGAGAAGTTAGGCTTATACAGAGCTTTGACCCAGAACAGCTGGGCAGGGCGCTCGTGGGCCCTAGCGTAATCAGGAGGCGTACGGGCAGAGGGGAGAGGGGCCGCGGCGGCGGCGGAGGAGGACGGAGAGGACGAATCCGGGACGTATCCGCGTCCGAAATCGCGACACGCGCCTGTACCGGCGAAGAGGAAGAGGTGTCGAACGTGCCCCAGAAGCAAAGACATTAAAACTACAAATGTGTGCCGGGGGTGCGGTGTGCACGTGTGCGGAAAGTGCGCTCTATCCTTCTGCCCCGCTTGTGCTCCGGTCTGATTTTATATTATTTTATTTTTATCTATTTTATTTTATTCATTTATTTGGATTTTTATTTTATTTTATTTTATTTTTTAACTTTTTTTTTTTTGTAGGTTTATGGTTCTCATCATTCATCCCTTTGCTTTATTTGTTTTGTTTTGTATCCACGCCCTCTAGTGGTATTAAAGTGGTTTAGTAAAAGATCAGATTTAACCTGGCTCAAATACCGAATAGCTGTGTTCTCTGGTTTATAGACTATGAATGTAAACATAAATAAATGAACTAAACAAAAACAAAAAAAAAAAACTACTTTTTTTTCATTACCTCTCTCTCTGTTATTACATTTTTAACAAGGTGTACACACACACACACACACGCACGCATATATATAAAGTAGCTATAATCTATTTTGCCTATTGATAGTCAAAGGGAAACGTTAATTCCGTACTCCATTCAATCTAAAGAAAAATAAACGGCTGCAACGACTACACCTTGATTTTTCACGTTCTACAATAAATAATTAAAAATAACTTACGTAATTTGCGTAAGTTACGTAATTTACGTAACTTATATAACTTACCTAACGTACCTAACTTACTTAGAAAGGTATGCGAATGGCAGCGAATTGGGACAAGACCTAAGGCTCTCCCCACCCAACCCCTCCGACAGGACGTCTCCCTCACACGCACGCACACACGCGCGCGCGCACGCGCACACACACACACACACACACACACACAAAGGAGACACACACACACAGAGAGAGAGAGAGAGAGAGAGAGAGGACACACACACACACACACAACCCCAACCTCAACCCTCCCACCTACCCACCCACCCCACCACCACCCAGGGTCCCGCTCAATTTGGGTATTATTTTTTTATTATTTTTTTATTTATTTAAAAAAATATCCCATAGGACCCCCCACCCTCCCACCCCAACCCAACCCTCCAACCCCAACCCAACCCTCCAAACTACCCTGTCATCCCTCCCAACCCCGCCCCCCAGAGTCCTCCTCCATTTTTTTTTTTTTTTAATTTTTATTTTATTGTCATCAATGGGATGACAATAATTGCCATCCCATCCCATCCCATAGGTCCCCCCCCCCCCCCCCCCCCCCCCCCCCCCCCCCCCCCCCCCCCCCAAAAAAAAAAAAAAAGACACCGCCCCCAGAGTCCTCCATTTTGTTTTTGTTTCATGAAAGGACTCGCGGTCTGTAGGACCCCATCACGGCTCTTCTTCGTTTATTTATTTATTTTTTCGTGAACAGGCTTCCCCGTTGATTTAGTTATTTTTTTTTCCATAAACGGACTTGTGGGGTCTCCCGGACCCCCGGCGCTCCACCGTAGGTTCATGCTGCGACTCGGGGGGTCCTGGTAACCCCCCACCGCTCGGGGGGTCCCGGTGACCCCATCAAAGTCTTTCTCCGTTGATTTAGTTATTATTATTTTTTTCCATAAACGGACTTGTGGGGTCTCCCGGACCCCCGGCGCTCCACCGTAGGTTCATGCTGCGACTCAGGGGGTCCTGGTAACCCCCTTGGGGAGCAAAAGGGTTAAGTTGCCTTTAAGTTTGCCGCACTCTATCTTGTGACTGGGGTTATGTGCTTCCAGGCAACCAAATAAATATTTACAACAATAAAAACAGTGAATAATGCTAGTTCTACAGATGCCTAACTATGGTTATTTACAGTGAACCCAGATCTTTAATAAAGGTGCAAGTGCTATACAATAAAATACAGTGGCTTTAGGAACCGTAGCAGCCCTGTGCTACCAGCTACTAGACTGGCAGAGCCCAATACTCATATGTTTAGTAAAGAATCCTTCTATTGACATTTTCTACTCTAGCACAACCACGGTCAAAAACTGTATGCCTCTAGTTTGCCTCTTGATGTTGGACGAGCATCTGGACAACGTCATCTGAGAATAAATATAATAAAACGAATTAAGGCGAATCGTCCTTAAACATTTGTAGGATGATACTAGGTAAACAGGAAGCACCTAGAAAATTAAACTCATGGACTACTGAACAGCTTAGGTTGCTGAGGTTGCTGGATCTTTATCCCAACTTTAGCATGCTGTATGGCCCTGTTCACTGCACTGATTTAATAAGGCATAAAAAATGACTTGGAACTACTATTAAGTCAAAAGCAAAAAATCAAACTTAAACTGCAGTTGCATTGACTTACCACATAGGGATGCTATAATGCTTTTTCACACTGTTAAAATAAGTGAAATACCAAAATCAAATCCTTTTTTTATTTATTTATTTATTTATTTATTTTTTTTACAATCTCTCAAAGTAACAGACAGGATAATTGACAGATGAGATATAGGAAATTATTTCAGACCACTTCAGTGACTTTGGGTGGGTATGAGATCTAAGTATAAACTCGTGAAGCCTGTGGGATTGAGAGGATGGCACACTTTGCTGACATGTTAAATACATAATGATTACATCCGATTCTTGAGTGTGCTTTCACTCTCTGCAGTTCGTATGAAAGGCTTAGGATGTGGTCTGTAACAGTAATAAAGTTTCTGTTTTGTGTAAATAGCATTGGAGGTGCCATATGTCAGTTCTCCAGCAGACCGCTTTATAACATGACATCATCTGAAGGCTCCTTGTAGCTTTATGAAATCCAATCTCTTTAGTTGAATTAGAGTCTGTTGGAGTAGAACCGTTGCTCTACTCCAAAAGAGAGATTTATATGGTGGAATTTACTGTTTAAAGGGCCCATATTATGATCTATGTTACAATGTTGTTTCCTCATCACAGGCATACGTGGAGTTGTGTTTTGTTTCATTCACACATGTTTAACACACAAATTCTGCATATTTAAGATGAGTTCTTCTGTCAAACAGAAAACACCTGTTCACACCTTCACTAGACTCATTTGGATCATTTCAGCCCTGGAATTTCCTAACTTTACTGGACTAAAGGTGAAAGGTAGCGATTAACTTGCAAACTAAAGAAAAAAAAAAGGTTATGGCCAAACTGGAAGGGGCTGGGTGTAGAATATAACTGAATGCGTGGCCAAACTGACTGAAAATGTGCAATTGTGTGGAATGTGCAACTATGGGAACTGTGAAGTGAATGTAGTGTGCAATTTTAATTTGAACCTTTTGAGACTCCAACCGTGTATTGTCATGTATTGTCCCAGTCAAATAAATAAATAAAATAAAAAAACTACTGCTTCATGACATCACAATGTGAAACAGGGGATTTTGAGCTTAGGAAATGTAAACAGACTAAGGATTACTCAAAAATGTGTGAATGAAACAAACACAACTCAGGTTTAGAGTTAGTATCTTTGTAATTACTGGGCTTATCCATATGAAACAAAAACTGGCACAAAGTTTAAAAGTGAACAAAAGTGAAATTATTTTTTTTTCACATTAATCTCAGAAAGTGGTGCCACTATTTCATTCTTTTCAGTTGAACTATAATAAATACTGGAATTGCCAATCTCTACTGAACCAAAGGTAAAAGCTTACCTTAAGGGTTACTCAAATGAATGCAACAAAACACAACTCCAGGGATGTTTGGGACAAGGAAACAACATTATACCATAGATCAGAAAACAGCATAATATAGGTCCCTTCACAGTCTTAAAACAGTCTGCCCCTCTGAACCCATTGCCCTCTCTACCTTAGTGTCCCGGGTGTAGAAAGGCCTCAGTCCCATGGTAGGTTTTCTGACAGAGGACTCAGAAGGCAAAGCTGCAGATGGTGCAAAGACCCATGGAGCTGGAGGAATCGGAGAGGACAAGAGGTACAGGACAGACGCGGGAAGTAGACCACAACTGACATACACAAAGACAGAGGACACATGTGTTGTTTTGGAAATATTATAATATTGAGTGTATATATTTAAAGGTCCTGTATTACACAAAACCTATTATAGTTGAAAGTTACCTGCGCAGGTGTGGGCACAGCTTTGTAATCAGTCTGAGCACACTTAAAACACGTGAAATGTGAAATTTGAAAAACATGGTCAAAAACATGCCCACATTCGATTATCTGAATGCAGTCCGATCCTAGCGATTCCCAAACCACACTCTGCATTCAAACTGTTCCCTGGAAAACACCTTCTTCTGGGTAGCGTCGTAGATCAACAGCTGGGACAGGAGCTCTTGTCCCGGGGATAGAGAAAGAGAGACTTGCGCTTCTAATCTGGAAACCTCTGAGGCTCCTGTATCAGTTTGTAGCAGATGCAGAGTTCAAATAGTTTTCTTCCAAAAATCGTTTTCTTTATTATCAGAG
The DNA here is from genome assembly GCF_009829125.3 of Periophthalmus magnuspinnatus. Classification (NCBI taxonomy): domain Eukaryota; kingdom Metazoa; phylum Chordata; class Actinopteri; order Gobiiformes; family Gobiidae; genus Periophthalmus; species Periophthalmus magnuspinnatus. Next base: position 27,942,518 of record NC_047129.1, read on the forward strand.
TTCATACCGGGTTCATTCACTCCATTTGAGGGCATCTCCAAAGTTGCAGTGATTTGAGCTTCCAATCTAACAGCCTCTGAGGCTCGTCCATTACACTTTCACTCCATTTGAAGGTATCTCCAAAATGTCAGTGATGCCGAGAAATCTTGATGTTATTGCTTTGTACAGAATGTTCCATTCCAGTATAGCATTAAGCATATCTATTTCCATGGAGACAAGCAGGTGACAACACCAGGCCAGATCTGTGGAGATGCTGTCTTTTTTCTTTTTTTAAGAAAGAAAAACAGCTACAATTGAATTGATGAGTTTAATGCCATGTGGTGGAACATTCCAACATTGCCAAGTGAACACATTTGCACATTTTAAGTCTTAAAAAGATATTAATGGGATGGGTACGACATAGTGGTCTGTATTATCTGTCTGTACAAAATTTACTTTGTAGTACCACATTTACCATATAGGCCTCTAGAGCTCAACAGTGAAGTTAAATTTCCATTCATTTTTCCCATAGACTTCCTGAAATAAAAAAAGACATTTCTTCTTCATCATCTTGGTAAAGAATCGTCATGCCCAAAAGCAGTGACATTAGAATCTTTATTAAATTATTAAAACATTTTGTTAGAAATACAAAAGGTGAATGATGGACTTCTGTTGGTGCCCAGAGTCAGGACTAAACATGGGGAATCAGCATTTCAATTTTATACTTCCCGAAGATGTGAGACAGGCCTCTACTTTGACAATATTTAAATCCAGGCATAAGGTTCTGTGTAGCTGTGTCTCTTTTAAACATGCATTATTACTGTGAGCAGGCTCACCTCTTCATAGATCTGAGGTGTAACTTGCCCTGATGACACCAGCTGCTTGTCTCCATGGAGATAGTCAAGTTTATTGCTATTCTGTCTGACTCATCTGGCTGCACCTAGAAGTTCTGAAAAATGAACAGAACCAGTAACGAAGAACTGATGCACTGGGCTGATATTCTTAACTCATTCAAGACAAAAAATATCAATAGTAATTGACAGATATAGCCAATATTGTGGTGTTTTTTTCAGTAAAAAAAATGTGTGTCAGTTATTTGGGATTCACTGTACACTGTTTGCAGCATGTGGAGAAGAGCAACCTCCTGAGGACCCACGGAGAAGTGCAGGTGATGGAGAATCAAATGGCAACTGTGCTTCTCAATGGTAGATATTAAACAGAGAAGCTTTGGTTGTCCTTGTACATATGCATGTACGTACATACATACATACATACACATACACACATATCTATCTATCTATCTATCTATCTATCTATCTATCTATCTATCTATCTATCTATCTATAGCAAAATCAGGTGGGACTTCCAGATACAGACTGACAGAATGATTATGGTGAACCAACTGGACATTGTGGTGATGGATAAACAGAGCAAAGCCGTTGTGGTGGACATCACAGTACCAAGTGATGGGAACATCAGGAAAAAGGAACATGAGAAAGTAGAGAAATACCAGGGGCACTCTCTTCCAGAAAAGTAAATTGTACTAAAAATATTTACATTTATATAATTCTTAACAAACAAATTCCAAAAAAACTCCCTTTTATTGACAGATTTCCAGACACTCTTTCAGGATGCTCTTCTGATCAGCGCCATCTTGTTCTTCATCTTCTGGAGACACGTTTTTTCTCGTCAGTTTCATCAGATCACAGGACCACAGCTGGCCCCTCCAAACAGATCACCATGAAAAAACAGAGACAATGGTAAGACACTGCATAAACATTCAAAATCAGCTTCTATGGAATTATTATTATTATTTTCTCACTTTTTTTTGTCAGCTTCATCAGATCACAGGACCACAGCTGGCCCCTCCAAACCGATCGCCATGGAAAAACAGAAAGAGAGACACAGTTTTAAGACAGTAAACATTCAAAGCCAGCTTCTATGGAATTATTGTTATTATTTTCTTACTTTTTTCGTCAGCGTCATCAGATCACAGGACCACAGCTGGACGCTCCAAACCGGTCGCCATGGAAAAACAAAAAGAGACAATGGTAAGACACTGAATAAACATTCAAACCCAGCTTCTATGGAATTATTATTATTATATTCTTACTTTTTTCGTCAGTATCATCAGATCACAGGACCACAGCTGGCCCCTCCAAACCGGTCGCCATGGAAAAACAGAAAGAGAGACACAGTGTTAAGACAGTAAACATTCAAAGCCAGCTTCTATGGAATTATTGTTATTATTTTCTTACTTTTTTTCGTCAGTGTCATCAGATCACAGGACCACAGCTGGACGCTCCAAACCGGTCGCCATGGAAAAACAAAAAGAGACAATGGTAAGACACTGAATAAACATTCAAACCCAGCTTCTATGGAATTATTATTATTATATTCTTACTTTTTTCGTCAGTGTCATCAGATCACAGGACCACAGCTGGCCCCTCCAAACCGGTCGCCATGGAAAAACAGAAAGAGAGACACAGTGTTAAGACAGTAAACGTTCAAAGCCAGCTTCTATGGAATTATTGTTATTATTTTCTCACTTTTTTCGTCAGCGTCATCAGATCACAGGACCACAGCTGGATGCTCCAAATCAGTCACCATGGAAAAACAAAAAGAGACAATGATAAGACACTGAATAAACATTCAAACCCAGCTTCTATGGAATTATTATTATTATTTTCTTACTTTTTTTCGTCAGTGTCATCAGATCACAGGACCACAGCTGGATGCTCCAAATCAGTCACCATGGAAAAACAAAAAGAGACAATGGTAAGACACTGAATAAACATTCAAACCCAGCTTCTATGGAATTATTATTATTATTTTCTTACTTTTTTTCGTCAGTGTCATCAGATCACAGGACCACAGCTGGATGCTCCAAATCAGTCACCATGGAAAAACAAAAAGAGACAATGGTAAGACACTGAATAAACATTCAAACCCAGCTTCTATGGAATTATTGTTATTATTTTCTTACTTTTTTTCGTCAGCGTCATCAGATCACAGGACCACAGCTGGCCCCTCCAAACCGGTCGCCATGGAAAAACAGAAAGACGCAATGGTAAGACACTGAGTAACTATTCAGAAGCAGCTTCTATGGAATTGTTATTTTCTTACCTTATGTTTGTGATCATTCTTCATCTTTTGGAGACACGTTTTTTTTCTCGTCAGCTTCATAAGATCACAGGACCATCGCTGGCCCCTCCAAACCAGTCACCATGTAAAGTCACAGAAAGAGAGATATACACATGTTAAGACATACACAAAAGCAGCTTTCACTGTCATTTTCTTACCTCATGTTTGTTTGATTATTATCAAAGTCAAATGTTTTTCAGATTAATTAGAATAAACACCTAAACCTACATATAGATACAAACTAAGTACTTAATTTACAATGAGAACCAAAAAGACATGTACATAATGTCTCAAACCAAACAACAAAAAGAGGAGAAGCAAGGAGTGTCCCACCGACCCACGAATCAGTGAACACACCCAGACCTCCAGATACAATCATGTTTCATTATGTTACCATCACATAAAAAACACTGTAAAATACAATAAAATAAAAATAAATAAATAAATAACAAGAGAAGTAGGGACTGTCCCACTGACCGATGAGTCAGTGAACAAACCCACATCTCCAGATACAATCATTCAAAACAATTAAATTCACTATTTCTGAACAGTCTACAATCAGACTGTTTACAAAGGCTTAAAATGAACCATTAAAAAAACAACAAGAGGAGAAGTAGGGACTGTCCCACCGACCCACAAGTCAGTGAACACACCCACATCTCCAGATACAATCATTCAAAACAATTAAATTCACTATTTCTGAACAGTCTACAATCAGACTGTTTACAAAGGTTTAAAATGAACCATTAAAAAAACAACAAGAGGAGAAGTAGGGACTGTCCCACCAACCCACAAGTCAGTGAACACACCCACATCTCCAGATACAATCATTCAGAGCAACCAAATTCACTATTTCTGAACAGTCTACATCAGACTGTTTACAAAGGCTTAAAATTAACCATAATGATGAAAAAAAGAACAACCGAAAAAATAGGAGAAGCAGGGACTGTCCCACTGACCGATGAGTCAGTGAACAAACCCACATCTCCAGATACAATAATTCAAAACAATTAAATTAACTATTTCTGAACAGCCTACAATCAGACTGTTTACAAAGTCTTAAAATTAACCATAATGATGAAAAAAAGAACAACCGAAAAAATAGGAGAAGCAGGGACTGTCCCACTGACCGATGAGTCAGTGAACAAACCCACATCTCCAGATACAATAATTCAAAACAATTAAATTAACTATTTCTGAACAGCCTACAATCAGACTGTTTACAAAGTCTTAAAATTAACCATAATGATGAAAAAAACAACAACCGAAAAAATAGGAGAAGCAGGGACTGTCCCACTGACCGATGAGTCAGTGAACAAACCCACATCTCCAGATACAATAATTCAAAACAATTAAATTAACTATTTCTGAACAGCCTACAATCAGACTGTTTACAAAGTCTTAAAATTAACCATAATGATGAAAAAAACAACAACCGAAAAAATAGGAGAAGCAGGGACTGTCCCACTGACCGATGAGTCAGTGAACAAACCCACATCTCCAGATACAATAATTCAAAACAATTAAATTAACTATTTCTGAACAGCCTACAATCAGACTGTTTACAAAGTCTTAAAATTAACCATAATGATGAAAAAAAGAACAACCGAAAAAATAGGAGAAGCAGGGACTGTCCCACTGACCGATGAGTCAGTGAACAAACCCACATCTCCAGATATTATTATTACTCACAGTTATTATGTGAGATACTTGTTGAGTAACTATATAACGGCTGAGCTTGTGTCTGCTTTGTTTGTTCAGAATTAGCGTCAGTCTATCAGAAGGGGGCGCTGCATTAGACGTGGTAGCTGCTGGTTAAAGGTCAGTATTGCACTGGGCTGGTGGGGTCTAAAGCAGGGTCAGAATACCCCAAAACCAGTCATGCTCTGGACACTGCAAAATCAGTTGCACTGGTAATATAATTTGTCTACTACTACAGCATTTTTTTTTTGTCTTTTTTGTGTCACGCAAATACTAATTAGTCTTTAGTAGTTGTACTACTAAGTACTATAAAACACACTGTCACCTCTAACCCTCCTATGCCCAGAAAAGCAAAGTAAATGCAAGGTGTACTATGCAGGACTTTCTGACAAACTTTAACACTAAAAATAATTTTGTGTATCAATTAGAACCCACTGTTTCAGTACAAAGTAACCTGAGGTCCAATCACATAATACATGTATTATATTATTGTGTGGCCATGGGCTTCGGCCATATGGTTAAAAATCATTCAATCAGAACAAAACCAATGACAAAACTTTAAATTTTGTCATCAAGGTTTCTAATGTTTTCATGAAATCCTATATAATAATCCTTGCATTTTTTTTAAACTTAAAAACTATAATGTTTCACCTCCTATGGCCAGAAAGTACAAGGCGTACTATGCAGGAATTTCTGTAAAACTGCAATATTCAGATTAAATTCAGAATAGTAATTGCACTAAACTCAGTAATTAAAGGTGTCTGTTGTTTTATGAAATCCTACATAATATTCCTTAACTTCAATCTACTCCATTTTTAAATCACGCAATCAAGAAATCAAGAAATCAATGGGATGGTGGTCGTGGTTGAAGGTGGTAATGTCGCCGCATTAAGCCAAGTTCTAAGTCTCAGAGGCTGAGTCGAGTCCTCTTCCGACTCAGAGTCTTTAAGCATTGAAGCTAAACTAAAACCACTCTCACCTCTGACCCTCCTATGCCCAGAAAGTACAAGGCGTACTATGCAGGAATTTCTGTAAAACTGCAGTACTCAGATTAAATTCAGAATAGTAATTACACTAAAATCATCAAGCAAAGTTATGTTTTTATTATTGTTTGTTGTTTTATGAAATCCTGCATAGTATTCCTTAACTTCAATGTATTTTTTTTTTTTTTTAAATCAATCAAGAAATCAATGGGATGGTGGGCGTGATTGAAAGTGGTAAATGTTGCTGTATTAAGCCAAGTTCTAAGTCTCAGAGGCTGAGTTGAGTCCTCGTCCGACTCAGAGTCTTGGAGTATTGAAGCTAAACTAAAACCACTCTCACCTCTGACCCTCCTATGCCCAGAAAGTACAAGGCGTACTATGCAGGAATTTCTGTAAAACTGCAGTACTCAGATTAAATTCAGAATAGTAATTACACTAAAATCATCAAGCAAAGGTTATGTTTTTATTATTGTTTGTTGTTTTATGAAATCCTGCATAGTATTCCTTAACTTCAATCTATTTTTTTTTTTTTTTTAAATCAATCAAGAAATCAATGGGATGGTGGGCGTGATTGAAAGTGGTAAATGTTGCTGTATTAAGCCAAGTTCTAAGTCTCAGAGGCTGAGTTGAGTCCTCGTCCGACTCAGAGTCTTGGAGTATTGAAGCTACACTAAAACCACTCTCACCTCTGACCCTCCTATGCCCAGAAAGTACAAGGCGTACTATGCAGGAATTTCTGTAAAACTGCAGTACTCAGATTAAATTCAGAATAGTAATTACACTAAAATCATCAAGCAAAGGTTATGTTTTTATTATTGTTTGTTGTTTTATGAAATCCTGCATAGTATTCCTTAACTTCAATCTATTTTTTTTTTTTTTTTTTTTTTTTAAATCAATCAATAAATCAATCAATAAATCAATCAATAAATCAATGGGATGGTGGGCGTGGTTGGTGGTAAATATCGCCGCAATGAGCCAAGCTCTAAGTCTCAGAGGCTGAGAGTTCAGTCCTCGTCCGACTCAGAGTCTTGGCGGTGGTGGAACCTGTACCACGAGCTGAAGCCCCCGGACGTCCCAGCAGAGGTGGAGGGGCGGGGATCGGAGGAGGAGGGGCCTGGGGTGGAGGAGGGGCCTGGGGTGGAGGAGGGGCCTGGGTCGTGGGAGGGGCCTGGGTCAGAGGAGGAGCCTGGGTCAGTGGAGAGACGCGGCCTCTTGGTGGTGGGGTCTTCGTCCTCTCCATCTCTCGCGCGTTTGCGTCCGATGAGGGGAATGAAGTCCTCAGCAGGACCCACAGGAACAAGGTGAGAAGCGCAGGGAGTGCAGGGTGTGGCGGAGGGGTGGGCACCGAGGTCCAGAAGAGGTCTCGCCCATGCTGGGGAATGACGCTCTGGAGGGATCTCCTCTTCGCTCTCCTCTTCGCTCTCCTCTTCACTCTCCTCTTCGCTCTCCTCCTCAGTCTCCTCTTCTTCAGAGAGAGTCCCGTAGCCAGATTCCTCAGAGAACCAGTCGTCCTCTTCATCAGATGACGAAAAGTCGTCATCTTCATCAGAAGACTCTACCCCAAGCACTAAAGGTTCCCACCTTGGGAGTGGCCTCAACTCACCTTGGATGTCCGGAAGAGCCACAGCCTCTGCAACAGATTTGACAATGTTAAAAACCCTTTAAACTGTAGCTAGAGCAAGTCAGAGGCTCTACTACTACTACAACTACTACTATTCACAGCTACTTAAGTGACATATTGAAGAGGTCTATGTTGTATATCTGGATTAGACAGACCGAAAATAAAACTGTAGGTGTATGACATCACTTCAGACCAGTTCAAATGGCCTATTTTACTGTTACAACTACTATTTCACTGTTGCTTAATTCATTATTTGTGTTGTATTCCAAATACTGCATTGTGTGATTCAGACCTGAATTTGGTTATGTATGACATTGATCTGAGACACTTTGGGCAATTAAAAATGGCCATGTAACAGCACACATTTGTCCCACATTATTTTCTCAATAGGCTATTAAGAACACAACATTATTAATGTGAATTTATACTTGAGTAAAAATATTGGGATAGGCTAACTAGACCAACATAAATGTAGTGTTTGAGAGTATAACATTAGGCTACGCTACATTTTGCTTGGTTCATGTGGGCGGATTTGATGAATTAATTATGAATATAGTAACGAATTATTAAATGGACCCAAGCTATTTTTATAGGCTAATTCAGTGGTTGCCAAATGTGGTACCCCGGGGTATGCGGAGTGTCATGGGGGTACAACGCGTGGGACCTGATCTCCTGAGGGGTGCACAGTGGCTGTGGCCATGTCACATTATGTCTGCATTAATGTTTATATTATTTGTCTATTTTTGTGCTGTGTGAATACAGGCCCCAAGAATGAGCAAGAGCACACGACTCTCAACTGCACTATCAAACTCATTACATCTAATATTGCATGTCCTTGCATGTATTTCCACACATTTATCCCCTTGAAAACACTGTAAAGGCCTTTATGTGCTCAGAGTCAACAGACATGAAGCACGTGGCACTACAGGACATGTGACTCTCAGGGGGTTCACTACAGCAACAGCGTTGCTATGGAGATCAGAGCATAGTTTGAAAGCATTTTTTAAAATTTAGAACGGCGGGCCGGGCGCCATCTTGTTTCACAAAATACCACTCAAGTTTTGATGAATTTAGACCAGAAAACAAAACACACTTCCCATAAATGTGATGTTAACGTTTGACTTTGCACCCGCGCTGATATATTTAGATCAGTTTGACCAACTACGCCATTATTCAAACTGAAACCCTGGAGGGAAAGTCACAACCTACAAAACTTATCCATGTTCATAAACCTGGTTATGTTAGGAGCCCAACCCCATAGCATGTGGACGAAACTGTTCTTTAGTCATGAAGTATTTGGGCTATGTTATTCATATTTATCATCATTTATTATAATTAAATGAGATTTGATTGATTTTACCTTCAACGATGACATCCTGGTTGGCGGGGAGCAGGCGGGCGAACATGGTGTTGAGGTGTTCAGCGTTTTCAGACTATAAGAAAATGATAAAATTTGCAAAGTGTTATGATTGTTTTTTAAAACCCGCCAGGGGTTAATAAGAGATGAATACCAATGTTACGTACAGTGGTCAACTTAGCGTTCAAGTGCTCAACTCAGCGTAGTCAACTCAGCGTAGTCAGCTCAGCGTTCGTGCGGTCAGCTCAGTGTTAGCGTGAGAAGTGAGTAACTGACGCAGCGGGCGCTTATATAGCCCACTGGACATTCTATTGCCATGGCACCGACGCACCGACTGACCGTGCGTCAGTATGTTTTACATCCAAAATCAAACTAACTTTACATTACATTACTGCATCACACTCCTCCATTTCACTCAAACAGGCCCTGAAAGTAGCTCACTATTTGATTCAGTTACTGCCTGTATAACTAACTAACGTCAGTTTTAACGTCATCTATCTATTATATTATTTTATTTTGTATTATATTATTTAATTATTATTATTATTATTATTATTATTATTATTATTATTATTATTATTATTATTATTATTATTATTATTATTATTAATCTGTGTTTGTTACTGTTTGCTCTGGACTCTTGCATCACAAACGCTTGAGTCAGTTGAAGTGTGCACGACAGGGGAGGAGCGCCTTTTACTGCCCCATAACGTGACAGCAGAGAGGAATCACCCAGTCCAGCTTTTTGTAGAGAAGTTAGGCTTATACAGAGCTTTGACCCAGAACAGCTGGGCAGGGCGCTCGTGGGCCCTAGCGTAATCAGGAGGCGTACGGGCAGAGGGGAGAGGGGCCGCGGCGGCGGCGGAGGAGGACGGAGAGGACGAATCCGGGACGTATCCGCGTCCGAAATCGCGACACGCGCCTGTACCGGCGAAGAGGAAGAGGTGTCGAACGTGCCCCAGAAGCAAAGACATTAAAACTACAAATGTGTGCCGGGGGTGCGGTGTGCACGTGTGCGGAAAGTGCGCTCTATCCTTCTGCCCCGCTTGTGCTCCGGTCTGATTTTATATTATTTTATTTTTATCTATTTTATTTTATTCATTTATTTGGATTTTTATTTTATTTTATTTTATTTTTTAACTTTTTTTTTTTTGTAGGTTTATGGTTCTCATCATTCATCCCTTTGCTTTATTTGTTTTGTTTTGTATCCACGCCCTCTAGTGGTATTAAAGTGGTTTAGTAAAAGATCAGATTTAACCTGGCTCAAATACCGAATAGCTGTGTTCTCTGGTTTATAGACTATGAATGTAAACATAAATAAATGAACTAAACAAAAAAAAAAAAAAAAAACAACAACTTTTTTTTCATTACCTTTGTCTCTGTTATTACATTTTTAACAAGGTGTACACACACACACACACGCACGCATATATATAAAGTAGCTATAATCTATTTTGCCTATTGATAGTCAAAGGGAAACGTTAATTCCTTACTCCATTCAATCTAAAGAAAAATAAACGGCTGCAACGACTACACCTTGATTTTTCACGTTCTACAATAAATAATTAAAAATAACTTACGTAATTTGCGTAAGTTACGTAATTTACGTAACTTATATACCTTACCTAACGTACGTAACTTACTTAGAAAGTTATGCGAATGGCAGCGAATTGGGACAAGACCTAAGGCTCTCCCCACCCAACCCCTCCGACAGGACGTCTCCCTCACACGCACGCACACACGCGCGCACGCACACACACACACCCACACACAAAGGAGACACACACACACAGAGAGAGAGAGAGAGAGAGAGAGAGAGAGAGAGAGGACACACACACACACACACACAACCCCAATCTCAACCCTCCCACCTACCCACCCACCCCACCACCACCCAGGGTCCCGCTCCATTTGGGTATTATTATTTTATTATTTTTTTTATCTATTTTACCAAATATCCCATATCCTGGTAACCCCCCCACCGCTCGGGGGGTCCCGGTGACCCCATCAAAGTCTTTCTCCGTTGATTTAGTTTTTTTTTTTTTTTTTTTTTCTCCATAAACGGACTTGTGGGGTCTCCCGGACCCCCGGCGCTCCACCGTAGGTTCATGCTGCGACTCAGGGGGTCCTGGTAACCCCCTTGGGGAGCACAAGGGTTACATCCCACTTTCTCAACTAATAAGTGTTGGTTACCTCTGTCTCTGTTATAACGTTTTAACAAGGTATATTTGGTTAAAGTCATGAAGTAGCTACAATTGGGAAAACAATGGAACCTTAGATTTACCTATTGAAAAATATAATTAATTTAGTCTTCATTTTACACCTTTGGTCATACATCAACGGCGTATAGCTCAAATCACCAGCCGTCACAGTTAGCAGGCGTAACGTAAGCTACGTAACGTAAGCTACGTAACGTAAGCTACGTAACGTAAGCTACGTAACGTAAACTACGTAACGTAAGCTACGTAACGTACGCGCAAAGACAGCGGTGGAAGTGCGGTCCGAGGTGTAGGCCTGTCCCACTTGAGCAAGATGGCGGCTACACTGAGGATTACCCATTCTCGTCCGGAAGCTTCAAGCTATACTTTGAGGAGTACTTCGAAGAGTACCTTCAAACGGTGCTTTTGGCGAATTGAGACACAGCCTCTGTCTTTGCACAAATGCTGCACTGCTCTTCACTACAGCCAAATGTGCAAGATCATTTTAATGAAGTAATGGCCATAGGCGTTTATATGATTTGTGCTTTTTTGATGAGTGCAGTGTCCACACACGTGTCCAGTGCATGGGAGGACGTGGCTGGTCATCATTAAAAGTCTCAGACGACACGCGGCTCGTAAGTACTTTTTAAAGTGTATTCAGACAGAGACAAGTGGATTAAACACAGATGGGGGAGTGCATGTGCTGAAACTTTTGATTAAACTGTTTCCTTAGACATTCTTGGAGACAAAGCTAAAACCATCTTGACACGTAGCCCAGTCCCAACCAGGTTTATACCTGTGTGCTTGTTACTACGGCAACTCAGTGCCAGCTCTGGTTATTCACTTTGATGGAACGAAGTGAGGATTTGGCAAGCCTGGATTGCCCAAATAAACCTGGCTTTTTCATGTAAAACCCCCTATGTGTGTTTTTTAACCCAGCATGTTTGTGTTGGAATCTTTTCAAGTAAAAGCAAGTAAGTGCAGAGTGAGTGTGAGTAGGAAAAAAGTACTTACTTGGTAAATATAGACAATAAACGATTATTTAAAACTGACTCTTGCGAGATTTAAGCCATGTTATAATGCTGTCACTTCATCAAAAACAGACCTGAAGTTGTTGGTTTTTTTTCATTCACACATGTTTAAGTAACCTTTTATTATTAGTCTGTCTGCATCTCCAAAGCTCAAAATGCTCTGTTCCACCTTGTGATGTCATGTAGTGGTAGTTTTCAAGTTAACAGCTATGTATACCATTAGTTCAGTAGAGATGGGGAATTCCAGGGCATTAACCTCCTGAGACCTGGTGTCCTCATCTGTGGACAACACATTTTGGATTGTTTAGGCCACAGTGCAAATTTTTAGAAGAACAGCAACAAGAACATGTTCAATTTTGAATATTTCCAAGAGTTTAAAATATTTATTTATTTTTTAAAAATTTTTTTTATTATTATTTTTTATTTAATTATTTTTATTTAATTTATTTTATTATTTTATTATTATTTTTTTGTATTTTTATTTTATTTACTTATTTTTTTTTATTATTTTATTTGATTAAAGCTCGGGTCTCAGGAGGTTAAAATGTATTCAAATGATTCTAGTGAATGTGTGCAGCACTTCCTGTATTGAACAATAAGTCGATATTGTATTTATACTTACAGGTGAATTAATCTCTCGTCTGCGTTGAGAGCCTTGGACAGGCCAAAGTCACTGATCTTGGCTTAATGAGGTTTGACCAGCAGGACGTTTCGAGGTCTCTGTGCACAAAGTTCTTCTCCTCCAGATACTTCATCCCCACAGACACCTGATGCATAAGGTTTACTATGTTCTCTACCGTCACACTGTCTCTGCAGGAAATACACACCAGCCAAACATTTGGACACACTTTTTCATTTAAAGTGAAAAGGTTTCTACTCTGCTCTTTTCTCTAAAACACAGTTAACATGGTTTATTTAAAGGGCCCATATTGTGCTATTCTGATCTATGGTTGGGACATATTATAATAAAACATACCAGATTTAAACCCGGTCCTAAACCCGGTCTGAACCAGGTCCTAAGCCAGGTCCTAACTAGGACTAAACCAGGTCCTAACTAGGACTAAACCAGGTCCTAACCAGGACTAAACCAGGTCCTAAACCGGGTCTTAAAATGGGTCTAAACCAGGTGTATACCAGTTCCTAAGACAGGTCTAAACCAGGTCCTAAACCAGGTTTAAATCAGGTCCAAACCAGATCTAAACTAGTTCTAAACCAGGTCTAAACTAGTTCTAAACCAAGTCTAAACCAGGTCTAAACCAGATCTAAACCAGGTCTAAATCTGGTTTAGACCACCCAAATAAGTCTACAGGAAAAGCCAGTGGACAAAAGAACTTCAATGGAAAAGTGAGACATGAGATCCAAAGATTGATGATGGAGAGAGCAAAAAGAGAGGAAGAATTCCAGGTTTTGCATCAGTGATTTGATTACAATCAGGGTCTTCCTGGGACAGGGGGAGTGAGAGATTGAGGAGAAGAGGAGAGAGCAGGAGAGAGAGAGAGACAGAGGAGGCAGAAGAGAAGCGAGACGGAGAGAAAAAGAGGAAAGAGAGGGAGGAGGAGTTTTGGGAGAAGACGTCTTACAGACAGAGGAAAACAGACAAACAGAGCAGATGGTTTTCAAAAACAACTCAAACTTTTGGAGACAGAGGAGGATGAGAAAGAGGAGGACAAGGAGGAGGATGACTACACATTTGGTTTAGACTTGGTTTAGACCATAAGATCTTCTACTTCAAGAACCGTCATTATCAGAGTGTGGTGTGAGATCAATCACAATCGAATCAAAATCACAATTTGAATTGACCCAATTAACAAATCACAAACTGTGCGTTTTTCAAAATACAAACTTTTCTCCAAAAACAAATACCTCCTGTCTTATTCTACATAAAAGCTGTTAACCCTGTAGTTTAAGCATGTTTGCAATGGGATTATTGTATTAGTCTGTCGGTTCATATTTCACAACTAAACTGTGAACTTTGGACAGAAAAAACATAAATCTCAGACCTAATCAGGATCACAATTCTTGCCAGAAAAATTTAATATTTTCCCCAAATCATTTCCGCCCTGTTTGAGTTACTACATTCCATACGTGTTCATTCATAGTGTTGATGCCTCCAGGATGAATCTACAATGTAAATAGTCATGAAAATAAAGAAGGAACTGTATGTAAGAAATATATTTTGAATTTCATAAACCTCACCCATCCACACCAATTTCAATGCTAAAATCCAGTTGGTTAAAACCTAATTAAGGTGTAGTTACTATAAAGTGGTAACTAAAAGCTTGCACAGACCTGGGCCTGTCACGATAAATGATATACTGTGATAAACGATAGTATTGAAACTACTTTACAGCAACAATAATACAAGATAATCCCAGTAAACCATTTAAAAATAGACAGTAACTTTACGTGGAATGATAATAAAACATTACTTTTTGAAAATTACAGGACTCAGGAATGATTCATGTGAACTGCCGTAGTTTGTAGTTTTTCTTCTGTAACATATTGAGTCATTTGTTGAACTGATGCTGCTTTTCTTGAAATTCTTGTGCGTTATTATTAAATAGGGTTAGACATTATAAGTACATTTTACTTGAGTCTAAACGCTTTCAGTCATGATAGAAATGTTATGTACAACCTTATACAAGTTGAATAATGTTTGATTTTGAATGTAATGACCCAATAAAATACTTACTAATTATTTGTATCCATAACAACTTTAATTGTTATCGTGATATAATCATTAATCGCAATTATTTTTGGGACAAATAATTGTCACACAAAATTTTAAGATCATTCCATGCCTACTTTCAACTGAGAACAAGCACATTTTTGGGGTTGAATAATGGCACCAATTTCTGAGGCTTTTAAAAACATAGTTTCACTTTTGTTTATAAGTCTTTGAACTTTGTGCCAGTTTTTGTTTCATAAGTATATGCCTAATAATTACAGAGATATTACACATAAATTAGCTCAACAAATCTGTAATCTAACCCATCCTCCAGCTCAGAATTGATACTTTGATACATCACGCTGGGGTGTACTGCCTGTGTGTCTTTGGTGGAATGTTCAGCAGTTACCACGGTGATACAATACACACATTACCAAACACTGCAAACATTGTTTATGGTCTCGTTTAGGTTGTTGTAGTTCCAGCTAAATCAGTTGTTTCTGGCCAGATTGTGTTAAATTAAAGCTCACATTAAACTCTAACAAAGCCTCAGACAGAGCAGGGCCTACAGTTAGCATCACACTCCCCAGGGAATATTACAATGTCAAGTGAACATAGCCTATCAATGCTTACTTGTCTGTTTTGAAGACTCCTTTCTTGACGCAGCCGAAGTTTCCAGACCCCAGCTCCACCTCGTCCAGGACCAGTTTGGACCTCTTGATGTTGAACTTCTTGAGCTCGTGGGGGTTGTGGTACGCGCTGTCGTCCATGGGCAGGGGGTCTCGATCTACCTCATCAGCTGCAGATCAACACCTCAGATAAGTAATAATGTAGTTTAACATGGTCTAATTCAAAATAACTTTTCACTAATTACTTTATCTTCTTTGGACAAAAACGATGACTGCGAGTTTATGTTCTTTTGACTGATTTCTCTTCTTTAATTCAATGGGGCACTACAATGTGGGACTTAGGTTTATTATGAAGACTGGCAAAGATAACATTGATAAACTATAGTAAAATAGAGGTAGGATTAAAGCTATAGTGTGTAACTTTTTTGCCAAATACACACTGAAATAGACTGAAAGAAAAGCATGTTTTTTCATTTTGGTTGTGTGTATTGCACTGATAACTGTAGAAAACCATACATCCTCTCCACAAACCTGACTCTTATTTAGCCTAAAGGAGGATATCCTTCGGCATTTCCATGGAAACAAGTACTTCCTGCTTGTTTCTATGGACACGCTGTTTTGTTATAATATTCCACTTTAAGGCATAAAACTTGTCTATATCCATGGGGAATGTTTCAGTGTTCCAAAGCATGGTTTTAACTTTCTATTTCCTGAAATCCTGCAGGTGATGTGCCATGTCCAGAAAGTTACATACTGTACCTTTAAACTAGTGTTCTCCTCCTTTTTGAAAATGTAATGCCTTTATCAATATTCATTTGTATTTATTTCCCGTAAATGATTTGCATAATGTCCTTTTTTTTTAATCAAGCAACATAAATACTTTGTACATGTGATGCCTGACCTGTAGGGGGCGGTACATATCCATTTGGAACTGCTCTCTGCCTCTGAAACAGTTACACAGAGAAAGTTCAATACAGGAAAAACATGCTGCACAACTTGAGACGATGGATATTTGACTTACTGTTTGCGGGAGACTTGGGGTCTCTGTGACGTTACAACAAGTTAGAACAAATAACAGATCATTATTCAAAAGCAGCGTCCAGAGAAAAGAAAAGAAAACAAATGAAGTGAAAATATGGACAAATTTAAACTCACTTGCATCAGATCTGCCATTGGAACAAGCCTCTCCCAAACAAGTTACCAGGCCATCGGGTTTCAATTTCAAATATTCAACCAGCTAATGAGAATAAAACATAAAAAGTGGGTTAGAAAGTTTAAAAAAACCCCTAAACTTTCACATTTCTATATTGAAAAACACATTTTGAGGTCGTCTTAAGAAGAGAAATACTATCTTTATTCAAACTGAGAAACACAAAATAACACATTTAAAGTTGCACAGCATAGCTTTTCTAATAGTCGCTCTGCCACCTGCTTGTCTCCATGGAGATATTATTGCTTTGCCTGGAATGTTCCGCAGTATGGCATTAAACATACTGTATATCCAGCATTTATTTCATTACCTGTGTTTTAATTTCTCAAAAAATCCCCCAAACAAACACTTATTCTCACTGTGAGTGGGGTCGCCTCTCCACAGATCTGACCTGTAACTTGGCCTGCTGGTGTCACTTTCTCGTCTCCACGGAGATAGATACATTTAATGCCAACACGATGGAACATTCCAAGCAAACAGGTGCTGTGCCATGTACCAGAAATGTTACGCAGTGCACCTTTAGTAATATTAATCATAATGTTCTTTAAAATACATGTACTCCATTGTATTTATATAGCACTTTTATCAAACCGCAAATATGTAGAAGAATATATAGATGAAAACGATAAAACTGAAACAAATTTATGCCACTGACGCAACCCAAGGTCAGATTTAAACCACAAAAACTGTTCTAAATCTACAATATTGTTAAAACCACAAACTGCAATGACTAAACAACAGAATGAAACACTTTAGTACTTACTTTGCATCTGTAATGGGTTATACAAGTGATTTATTCAACAATCACCTCAAATCTGATGATGTCACTGATGATGTCACTTCTGGGGCCAACTGGCAACTTCACAGCTGTTATAGTTTTTTGTTTTTTGTTGTTTTTTTTTGTTGTTTTTTGCCATGATCCTGCCTGTCTTGGACCCGAAAGTGACATCACACTCAACTCTATAGCCAAAAAATAACCAAATATCTCCCAGCAGTGTAAAGAAAATGTGCTCACAATAATGATACGTCGATATGGTAATTATGGTGACAGGCCGAAACATAAATCTTCTAGTGATGTATAAAATATAGTAAGGCTGAACCATTTGGGAAATAAATGTACTGGTAATTGTGATTTTTCTGACAAGCATTCCTGTTAATTTTGCGATTTATGTTTTGATAATAAGATTCTGTTTGCATTTTAACACAAAACAATACAAGAATCACATATCAGTTAGCAGTTTTTTGTGAAGAACATGTTTATATTTTGTTGTTTGTAGAGGAAATTATGGTATTTCAAAAAAAAATGCAGCCTTTATAAATACTTACAGACTGTTGTGAATGTTTTAAAGTAGCAAAAAATATTACTAACTAGTGATTAAAAACAGAGTTGGAGGATAAAATCAAATGTGTGAAAATAGTTAAAAAAGAGTATTGTCAGGTATAAGCTGAGGTTATTAAAAGTATCAAAAGTCAGATACAAACATGGTAATATAAAAGAGAGTACTACGATTTAATGTTGAAAATCACATTCTATTGTCTAAAGGAATATTGTTTTTAGTTATCATCAGATTATTGAGTATCGAGTCTATTTCTTATTATCAAAATCAGGTTTGAAATGTTAGTATGTTTCCGTACCTGCCAGATGGTGTCAAACTTGGTTCCCTCTGGCATTGAGTACTTCCCAGATTTATCCTCCAGGACCTGATAGTGGTACACAGTTTTCCCATACATCATCGAAAGTGCAAATGTCCCGACCTCTTCCCTGTCTCTTACTCTGAGAAAAAAAAAAAAAAAATCCTGAATATGACGCTTACCTTCGTGTTTAAAGTGCATGTGACAGATTACACAGTTAATTCACATCATTATATTTAAACGTTTACTCAAAATCTTGTCGTTTTTCCTCGTTTTTTTCTTATAATCTTATTTCCTGGTTGGACACGGGCAGTGGGTAATTCCGTAACTGTTACCTAGCAACCATAATGTTCCCAAGGCCAAAACGTATGACAGGTTTTCACATTTTTTTTCTAATTCTGACTTGGTTTAGTGGGATAATACCTGTGCTAAATATTTATCATAGTTTTACATCAGTTAAGTGGTAGTTTGTGGAGAAAAAAAAGTATAAATGTACAAAAATACAGGTATAAAAGTACAAAAATACAGGTATAAAAGTACAAAAATACAGGAAATGCACTGAAAATTCTATCCAAAATGCAACAAAACACATTTCTCTGGCAGTTTGAACCTTCATCTAACAAAATAAACATGTTATAATTTATATTTATTTGTCTAGTCATAATTATTTTGGAGTTTATACAAGTTTTGGTCCTTGTTTACAGAATGGTTGCTAGGTAACAGTATCTATCTGCTGCTTGTGTGTAACCAGGAAGTAAAATAATAAACTTCACTGAAATGATAAAACTAGAACATAGTTGGAGTTTTGTTTTATTTCACTCACACACTGTTCCACCTTGTGATGTCATACAGTAATACAGGAAGTGCTCCACTGTGTTTTTAAATCCTCTCAAAATGTCATATTCAATGTTGTAAATTTTCTTACCAGAAACCCAAACTTGCTGTATTTAAATCCCTTTTGTCCACTTCAAACCCAAAAGCCCTGAAAACAAAGGCACTTTACACAGAATCTGGAATTTAAAATTTACAACTGTATTTATTTTTTATACATTTGTTTAATATTTTTGCACGTGCCGTATGAATGTAATGTAATATAATGTAATGCTTAAGCCTCTTGCCATTGTTCACTGTTTATATATTTGTAATAAATTTGTAAAGAAAAAAAAAAGCCACCAGGATGCGCCATAGATCTAGGATGCACATATTACTTGTATTACTTGTCTACCCCATTTAACCTAATTCTGTTACTTTTTTTTTTTTTTTTGAGGGATTTTTTAAATACAACTTCTCTCCTTTCAGTCCAAGGATTACAAACTATTCATCCTCTAGTCCAATCTTCTTAACACCCCTCATCAATAAACCATAACTAATAATAGCAGTATAATAACACGGACCCAGAAAGAGCCCTTGACAAAGCCTAATTTAACACATATACACAAATCTGTACATTTAGCAAAGTGCGGGATGAAGGAGAAGCCCTGAGCGTCTTTAATTTTTAATGAATTATCCTGAATGCTACATAGATAATAGATATGAATGTTTAATACAGCATATTTTATAAAGTGAATGACATATTTACAGTAAACGTCGTCTGTATTGTGGACAAAAGGATTAAACTTGGCGTTGACTTAAGTTTAGCCTGAAGTTCAAATTTACTCAGGTCTGCGGCTGTGGATGTATTTGATTAATCTGGAGATAAATGAAATAAGATTCCTTACATGCCAACTGGAAGACAAATACTAAATACTTATGAAACTACATACTGCTTTTCAATGGGGCTTTAAAAAAAAAAAAGTCTTGCAGTCAAATGTGTAGTTAAATGGCCAGTATCTTATGTCTTATTTGCCCCATTACTGTACAGACTGTATATATTGTATAAACATATATATTGAGATCAAAATAAATCTGCTGATCTAATTAGAAGAGCTTATTGTCCGATAATCAGGAAGTGCTTGTTAGCATGCTATTTGTTTGTAGCTTTACCATCGCGACAAAACTCCTGAAAGTCTCTTAAAGTTGTGAAAAGTGCTAGTAAACTCATTGTGGTGACTTATTAGGATTGTCTGAATGTATAAGTTAAGTGAGGAGTAACTCTGGACCACTGCAAACCGTTTAAAATGAACTAGTTTTAGTTTTCTCATTTTTCAGACAGTAAAAATCAGGTACTGTGTCTTAAAAGCTGCACTACATTAACTCTACACAGTGAAAGTTACCTCCAGGTTCCAGGTTCGGGGTCTGCCTCACGTACTCGCGGAGCATGTTGTCACGGAGACTGTCGAACACGCCCAGTTTGATGGGGGTCTCGGGGGGGGCGCAGGCAGGGCTTCTTCAGGGTACACACCAGACCATCTGGATCTTTACTGTAAAACTCACAGCTCTGCAGGACCACAGTGTGCCTTACCTATGGGTGAGACATAAGCGAAGAATAATATCAATATGTTTAGGATGGGGTATTGATACTTTGCAGCTTTGTGTGATGCTAACTAGAAGCACTGCTCTGTCTGAAGCTCTGTTACACAGTTTACTTTAGCTTTATTTTAACAGTTTGAGCATAAAGAACTGACTTGGCCGGAACTACAACATATGCATTGATTTTGTGCTTTTAAACAAGTCTCTCAAACAATATCACAGTCACAAGCTAGCTAGCATTAGCCAACAGTTTTTCAGTTATTCACTCTCACCTTTTTTGTTGAAATTTAAAACTTAACAGGAGCATAAACGCTCGTATTGCTCACAGGCGCCTGGAAATATGTTGTTTAAATCCATTTTGTATTTTTTCTATAGTTTTCAGATGATCTTAAAACTTTTTTGACAGTGTTTGCTAATGTGTGCACTGTGTCATCGTGGTAACTGCTGAACATTCCGCAGTAGAAATAAATGCAGTACACCCCCAGTGTGATGTCACTGCAAAGTATCAATTGCCAAGTACCTCATGATACAGCACATAAACCTGATACATGGATGTACTGGTGCTAAAAGTTCACTAAATCATTGTTTTCATTATGTAGATTGTAGATTATGCATTGCAGTTTCATGTCCACAGTGTCTATTACACAAAATTACTTTTCAGTTTTTTTTTTCAAAATGTGATTTTCTTGACAATAGACGACTAATGTGAAACCTGTTAAACCACAAGTGTGGGTGGGGAAAAGTGTTTTGTTTGAGCTTTTTCAGGGAAAAAAGCAATTGTCAAAAACATCTAAGCCTCACCTCCCACAATGCAATAGGTCCCATTGAGCTGCTTCTCGATGGGGTAGTGGTGGAAGCTCAGATTCCACACCAGAGACAGGACGTAGCCGCCCAGACTGCGCAGACACTGACGTAGGAGGAACAGACCGTCGCTCATCCCGGCTAACTTCAGGTGCTGCTCCGCATCAAAGCGACTGATGCTGCTGTAGAAGAAGGGCAGCTCGGCCGCGGGGTCGATGGACATGGTGCCAGAGGAGGTGGTGCCAGAGGAGGTGGTGCCAGAGGAGGTGGTGCCAGAGGAGGTGGTGCCAGAGGAGGTGGTGCCAGAGGAGGTGGTGCCAGAGGAGGTGGTCCAGAGGAGGTACAAACGGCTACAAACACAAACAACTGAATTATAGTCAGGGCATTTTGTTAACAAGTTTTGCATAAGACATTTACTTTCTTTTAAAAGAAATTGTACAGTATACCTTTACTCTTAAGTGTTTCTTGCACCACTCCATCATATTTACTTTTTTGTCATTTTCATTTAAAAATATTTTTTTAATTTTGTGCATTATTTAATATTTTATCCTTCCATGTCCAATTACATTAACTTTGTCCAGACAGTTACTCCTTCAGTTACTCTAACTTAAGAGTAGTACTTTTCCCCAAAACCTTTAATAATAAAATTAAAAACATTCCATTACCTCACATTTTCTTCACAGGGATGGTCAAATATGTGCTGCGTTTGTTTGTTTTTCAGACAAATATATCTAATATACCGGTATGTCTTACTGTTGCGGCTGATTACCTGTATTTGTATTTGCCGATATTTATTTCAAAACTTATTTAGAACAGAATGGAAACATGAAACTAATTATGATGATATCAAGATTTTAAAGTTGAAGTAAAATGGTTGTTCAGCTTTTGTCAAAATAATTATAAAATGTTTTTGATTTTTTTAAATAAAATCTTGGATATAAAACTATTTGTAAACATACAGTCACTGCTCTTCTATTTCAATCTGAACACACTAGTTATTTTTTGTAGAAAGACACGTCTAATGCTCCAGAAACTGGGAATTATATGACCACAAAAACTGGGGATTATTTTCAATATCGGCTGATAGAAAATCAGTCACAGGTGGCACATGACCTCCATAATTCCCTGGAAATTGAAAATCAAAACCATATGTCAGAACATTCTTCACAGAGATAATGCCATACTGTGAAAGATTATAGTCAAAGAAACATTTCCATGGAAACAAGCAGGAGGAGGCCCTGCTCATGGCCAAATAAGAGTCAGGTTTGTGGAGATGCAAGCCAGGTCAGAGTAAGGATGCACTTTTTTCAGTGCAATAAACATAACAAAAAAAAAACATATCCCCAAATACATGCTTTTATTTTAATAAATTTTTTGAGCTGCTGTGGCTGTTACTGTGTTACATACTGTGGCTTTAATTCATCTTTGTCTGTATTAATATTCAAATACTGAAAGGAAAATGAGAAGAAAAGGATGAAAGAAAATATAAATACATATAGCGCCCCTATAAAATAAGTAAATATAAAATAAATGCTGGTGTCATTTGTCCCGTGGCGTTCGTGTCAGGGGGATCGGGGTCTGTTGGTCTAGATATTGAACGACAGCGACAGTGGAAAATGTGGTATCAGATAATGTCACTGAATATGAAGCTCTGTTTTGGAAAGTTGTCAGTTTATCCAACTCATCTTTGTTTTGCTTTTATTTTTAGAAAGAGGATTTACTGCAATGCCAAATGTGTAATTAAAGCTGCACTGTGTAACATTTGTGGATCAGAGTCCAACACCTGCTTGGCTCCACTGAGATGTTATTATTTTGCCTGTAATATTCCACAGTATTGCATTAAACATATCTATCTCACATGCATTTAATTATAGCAGGTTTTATTACTGAAAAACTTGCTATAAACTGCATCACCTCTCCACTGATCTGACCTGTAAACTGGCTTAGTGGCGTCATGTGCTTGTTTCCCTGGAGGTAGTTAAGTTTAATGCCCGACTGTGGAATATTCTAACATCTCCCCTGGCAAAGTTACATAGTACATCTTTAAAGAACCAGGTCTTCCATGTTTTAAAATGAAAATGATCTACTATTATGTCATTTTTAAATTATAAAGCAGATTTTTTTTCATATTTGGTAAAGATTGAGTTGACACAGTGAGTAAACCGCAGCTTCCTGGCTTAAGTCTTGCAGCTGACCACATCCAAAGTGGACAGAAAGGGTAATACAAGACCGCACTGTGGTGTGAGTCTGCTGTACCACATCAAACAGCAGCTGCCGCACTCAGGTGAGGGACTAAAGGTTAACAAGTAAAACAGAGCAAAGTACACAATGCACGTAAGAATCAAGTCATTATTAAGGCACTCAAAGCACTTTACATGAAGGAACCACTCACCCATTCACACATATGTTCATACACCAGTGTACGCAGACAGTGCCAGCCTGTGGTTCTGTGGATTTGACTGCGCTACCAATGATGTTTATGTCAAGAGTGGGATGATTTAAACCTTTGGATCCGTGGAGAAACACTCTACCAACTGAGCTACTGTCACCCTACGGTTAAATGAAATGTAAGTGATTGTTTGGATGACCATCAGACCATCGAATCAAAATTACTTTATGCTTTAAATTTTGCATTGGTCTAAAATCAAAGGGATCAGCCACAACACTGCTCCTTAAATGCAACAAATGTCTATGCAGTTTCAAGTGTATTCAAATTTGTCTTCATTTAGTCCCAATTTGAGCCCAGTTTAGTCCTGATGTAGACTTGGTTTGGTTCTGTTCTAGTTTTGTTACAGGTTTAGTCCCAGTTAATCTCCAAAACATCACAAGTAATATCACACCACTGAGCTGCTTTGAACCTGTGGGGTGCCCCAGGGGTCAATCCTGGGACCCCTGTTGTTCAATCTCTACATTCTGTTGATACGCAGCAATAATGTGTCCCACCACAACTGTGCAGATCTATCAGATCTATGTCTCACTGCAGCAGGTGAATATGGACCAGTGGATTCACTCTGCCACTGCATCCAACAGATCAGTGTGTGGATGCAAAATAACCTTCTTCAGCTAAACTCAGACAAGACTGAAGTTATAGACTTTGGCCCACAGAAACATAGAGAAAGTGTCAGCAGTCACCTCCAGTCTCTCTCTAAAACCTTCAAATCAGGCTAGAAAGCTAAGATAATAATGGACTCAGACCTCAAATCAATAACATCTGCAGCTTTTTACCATCTAAAACATTGCAAAAATCAAAGGTAAACTGTCAAAACTAGACTTAGAGAGACTTATCCATGCATTTGTCTCCAGTACATTGGACAATGTAATGTCCTGCTCACTGGCCTCTCCAAATGAGCGTTAAGACAGCTGCAGTACATCCAGAACACTGCTGCTCAGGTCCTGACTAGAACCAGGAAGTACAAGTCCAAAAGTCCTGTGCTCAGGTCTCTGCACTGGCTCTTGTGGCTCAGAGAATAGACTTTAAAGCAGCTCTGCTTGTGAACAAGTCTCTCCATGGACAAGCACCAAAGAGCATCTCCCACATGTTAGTGCCATATGAACCATCTCACACTCTGAGGACTTCAGGGACCGGCCTCCTGCTGGTGCCCAGAGTCAGGACTAAACATCAGCGTTTCAGTTTTATGCAACAGTCTTCCTGAAGATGTGAGACAGACCTCTACTTTGACAATGTTTAAATCCAGGCTCAGAATGGTTCTGTTTAGCTGTGAATATGGCTGAAAGGTTTTTATTCTGCACTCTTCTGTTTTAATGTTAATCTTACGATGATTAGTTAACTTTTGATTTGTTTGTATTGTGATTTCAGTGTCTTTCTTATTCTGTAAAGCTCTTTGAATTATTATTGTATGAATTGTGCTTTACAGATAGGCTTGCCTTGCCTTGCCTACTTAGAGCAGGCTGCATACAGAGAAACCGTGCCATTTTAAACTGAGAAAACAACCCTATATGAGTCAGACGAGAGGAGGAGGAGAACTCTCACCCCAAAATGCACAGCCGACTTTATCTTCGCACCCAAGTCTTCAGGCGGCAAGTGTTTTATAAGTTTATTTACAAGGCAATTTTCATAATAGTTCATGATAATAGTTTTGATTTCACAACCAAAAGTTTGTTATTGTCAAAAGGCTATTAGAGAAACAACAGTTGGAAAATAATGGCCTTTCATTTTCTCACCCAAGTCTGCAGGAGGCAAGTGTTTTATAAGTCTGTTTACAAGGCAATTTTTATAATAGTTCATGATAATAGTTTTGATTTCACAACTGCGAGTATGCTTTTTGTCGATTCAACAGCTCGTGAATAAATGACTTAAAAGACCTTGTTATAACAGGATTCAAACCACATTTTAGTAGTATTATGCAAAGAGGTGCTTACCTATGGAGATGCTATTGGGTTTTCCTGGAATGTCCCACAGTATGGCATTAAAAGTCTTACAGGTGACTATGTTGCAAAAAATACCTTGGAAAACATGAATTCTTACTGTAACTTGAACGGTAAATGGTCATGTTTTTATATAGCACTTTTTCCATTTTCAAGTCCATTTTCAAGTCGCTTGCCCAAGGATACAACAACACAACAACCTTTGGATCAGTGGACAAACCACCAATTAAGCTACTATCGCTCCAGCTTGACCTTGTCGCATCAGCAGCTTGTCTGAACAAACATAGTGTAAGTATAATGCTGTACTGCGGAACATTCCAGGCAAAGCGATACCAGCAGGTAGTAGCCCGACTTTAAAATTTGCATAGCGTTTTCATTCAGTTTCACACAGTTTAAATATCCAATTATGGTCCAACCGTTTTACGCCTGGATAATGTGTTTACATGAAAATCAGTGACATATTTGGCAGCTTTTTGTCCGTCTGTGTGCGTTCTGTCGTGTGGTTTTAAATAACCCAAGCTGTGTTTTTGCAAATTACATGAGTCCAATTAAATCAAGTACATTCCTGTTATTACCGGCGCACAGAACCACTTAAGCGGACGATTATTTGGGTTGAGTTATCACGAAGTTACACCACATTATGTAAGAGTGAGCATTCCCCTAAACAGACATCAGCATGTTTCCGATGAACCGGTGTCATCGGGTATTTTTCTGCGCTTCCTCGTACACGTATTATATCCAGATGACGGTAGAGGAGCCAAAAATTGTACTGAAGTCGTAGTACTGTCACTTTCAAATGATATTACTCAAGTAGAAGTACGTAAGTAAGTACTAGTGCAAGAAAGTAAACAAGTATTTGGGAAAAATACTAATCGAGAAAGAGTAACTGTAAGACTAGACTAGCATAACGTTGGAAATCTGGTATTTTCAAAGAATAGACACAAAAATGATAAAAAATGAAATCATATCTGAAGGAGCGGTGCAATAAACACAAATGTTCAGATCATTTCATATTGCCATTGTACATCTTTTGTCACATGTAGAATTACTCAGAGCGGGGAGAGGAAACAAAACTTTTTTCAAATTTAACACTCAAGAAGGAGTGAAAGTATTCTGTCTGCAAACTCCTCTGAGAAGTACAATTTTATGAGCAGTACTTGAGTCACTTTATCCAAGAACCTCCCACTGACTGCCATACACGCAGAAGATATAATTATGACTCTAAAATAAATGAATTATCTCCATCAGTGGAAAGATTTGACCTCAAAAGCTACAGAAAACAAACTAGCTAACGCAGCAGACTTCCTGGTTTTCTGCACTCGTTTAGATGCAGTCGTTCTGGAGTTCATTTGGTTTACTGCGAGATATTTGTGGACTTGTACACTGGAGTTTGTCAAGTGAAGTTAACACTCCTTTTTTCAAGAGGCTGCACCCATTGTCGTAATGTAGAAATCATTGAACAAACAGTCTGGACTTGGATTTGGTTTAGTCTCACTGATTTCAGACCGTTTTTTTTGTGTCTTTTCCGCACAAACAGACTTACCTGGGGTCATTTCTGTTTCTAGTTTTGGGTCTGAACAAACTCGATGTGATTAATGCGACTAAAGGTGCACTGCGGAACTTTGCTAACTCATTGTCCCCATAAAAATATTAGGTTTTTGTTTTGTTTTTTTCATACTCCACACTATAGCATAGGGGTGTCAAACTCATTTTCACAGAGGACCACATCAACAAAATGGTTTCTTTCAAAGGGCCTTAAGATCTTATCTTAACTTTAAGATAAATGTCACTACGTTTTAATCTTGTTAGTTAACCGTTTCTATATTTATTACTTATTCAAGTTACAAATATTGCATGTGGATTTGCATAGACATGAAAAAAATGGCAGTTTATCAGGAGATACACAGTTAAATAGACATTTTAAGACAGTCATACCTTTTAATTTACTTTGTCGCGGGCCACATAAAATGATGTGGCGGGCCGAATTTGGCACACGGGCCCTGAGTTTGACACATGTGCTAAAGCGTTATATATTATCTCTATATCTAGCATTTATTTAATTTTGTTTCTCGAAAATACCTTGAAAACATGTGATTTTCATGATGGTGGCAACACTAGCATCTCCATGACAACCAGGTGCGTAGTTACACACGCCCTTTAATATTTAGCGTGCTTACTGATAACTACATTTTGAACTATTAAGTATATTTTTTAGAAGTTGTTTTTTTTTCCCTATTATAGACAATATACACAATATTCTAATCTTGCACCATGTTTTCTATACAACTTAGTATTATCTTAATTTTAACAATTTAAAACTAAATATAATAGCTTTTGAATAGAAAAAATCCTCAAAATGGTGCCATATAACAGGAAACTGAAACAAATGAATAGGTTGCGTTCATAATCCATGGGTTTTTCAGAATGATGAGAAATTAGGAACATTGCCATAGCGATTAACAATTTAAAACTAAATATGATAGCTTTTAAATAGAAAAAAGTCCTCAAAATGGTGCCATGTTAAAAAGAAACTGAAACCAGTGAATAAGCTGCATTCACAGTCCATGGGTTTCAGAATGATGAAAAAATATCAACATTGCCATAGCGATTAACAATTTAAAACTAAATATTATATCTTTTGAAAAGAAAAAAGTCCTCAAAATGGCGTCATATAACAAGAAACTGAAATAAATGAATAGGTAACTCAGTATTATCTTAATGTAGAGATATTTTTGGAAACTTTTCTCAACTTTTGCAATTTTCCAAACTTTTGTGCAAGTCCAACGCATTATTTTGCAGTATTTTCTTTTCTTGCCAACTATAATTTCAACAAAATACTCCCTTAAATGCATCATGAGAACTATTATTTAGCGATGTTACAAATAGACTTTATAATCACTTGGGAAACATGTCTGGCAGCTCGTCTTTGTCTTCTTCCACACTGTTTAGAAAATCCTGTGTGTCCTTTCCTATTTGTATTTTTTGTGTTATTTATAGCTGCAGTGTTTGCCTGAAAAACACCAGAATTTGGACAAAAACCTGCAATTTTTCTATTTCGGTGCCGCTTGGCTTGGCTGTGGCTGGGTTCATGCAAATATGGCCCCCAAAAATACAGCGTGTAATTTCTGTAAGTGATAAAAACCTACATAGAAACTTCGGGGCGTGTTAAACATCCGCGCTGTTCTATTCCCAGGCACATTGAAAGCAGCTATTTATATTTTGGTACATGTAAAGTCAGCTCTGGTAAAAGCGAGCGAGTGGTGCGTACATAGTTTTTATTCTTCCTCGCTCTAAGCTCACGCACAGCTGTGGAAACAAAACCGTGATATATCTGGGGATTCTCAAACACATGCTCGATTCAACCTCCCACCACGAAGACAAACAGGATTATTGTACAGACCAAACTGTGAATTTTACACATTTTTAAAGTCAAGCTACGTCTCCGGCGCAATTTTATGTTATGCGTTTTTCACACACGTGTTCTAATGTTTCAGTGTTTGCAGGAGGTAATATCAACCGCTGCTCTTAAACTCACTGACCTCCTGAGCAGAATTCGATGTTTTTATCCATGGATTTTAAGAATGAGAAGGAATTAGGAGCGTTTCCATAGCGATTAACAATTTAAAACTAATTATTATATCTTCTGAATGGAAAAAAGTCCTCAAAATGGCGTCATATAACAAAAAACTTAAACCAATGAAAGGGCTATCTTCATAATCCATGGGTTTTTCAGAATGATGAGAAATTAGCGATGTTGTCATAGCGATTAACAATTTAAAACTAAATATTATATCTTTTGAATGGAAAAAAGTCCTCAAAATGGTGCAATGATAAAAGGAAACTGAAACCAATGACTGGGTTGTGTTCATAATCCATGGGTTTCAGAATGATGAGAAATTAGAAAGGTTGCCATAGCGATTAACAATTTAAAACTAAATATATCTTCTGAATGGATAGAAGTCCTCAAAATGGCACCATATGAACAAGAAACTCAAATAAATGAATAGATTGTGTTAATAATCTACGGGTTTTTCAGAATGAGGAGACATTAGGAGCATTGTCATAGCGATTAACAATTTTAAACTAAATATATCTTTGGACTGGAAAAAAGTCCTCAAAATGGCGTCATATAACAGAAAACTGAAACCAATGACTAGAAACCAATGACTAGGTTGTGTTCATAATCCATGAGTTTAAGAATGATGAGAAATTTGGAGCGTTGCTGTAGTGTTTAACAATTTAAAACTAAATATTATATCTTTTGAATGGAAAAAAGGCTTCAAAATGGCATCATATAACAGGAAACTGAAATCAATGAATAGGCTGCGTTCATAATCTACCTTTTTTTTTTTTAGAATCATGAGAAATTAGGAGTGTTGTCATAGCGATTAACAATTTAAAACTAAATATTATATCTTTGGGCTGAAAAAAGTCCTCAAAATGGCACCATATTATATCTTTAAGTCCTTCCTTTCAGTTGACAGCAATCACCTGCTCCACTTTCTGACGTCGACAATCATTCCATAATTTCACTTTTGTTTTGTTTTATGCTGACAGCGACAACATTGAACCTCAGACTAGTTTCTCTTTCACGTGAATAGGTTCAGTAATTACAGAGATATTAACCGTAAACCAGGTCGACTTATCTACAATCTGACAGTTAAACTCCAACAGAAGTCTAATTTTCACATTTTGTATTTGTCGTAGTTGTTAGATTAATTGTGCATTGGACGCTTCAATATGACTTTAAAATGACATAGTCAGGTCTCTATTGCAATAGTTTTAGTCGAGTCATTTTCTGCGATTCTTGCATAAGGTGATAAAAGAGCAAGTCTGCAGACAGAAACCACCGTCACCACAGCACTGCACAGTCAGAGCGTCACACTCATGAACAAACTAATAGAAAACACTGGAGCCATCGTATTTAAAAGAGCTGTAATCAGAACTTTAGTTATTATTTTACTACTTAGGCTGCGTTCACACTTGTACTGTACTCACAAGTGAATCTAGTTTTTGTAAGTACAGTAAAAGTACAGATATCGGGCAAAAAAATATTCAAGTTAAAGTAACATATGAAAAAATCTACTTGAGTAAAAGTAGTACCTGTTTAAAATGTAGTAAAAGAGTAAAAGTTAAAAGTATTTATCACAGATTCTACCACCATTTCTAATCAAGCTTCAAATAGTGTAGTGTTTTTGATAAAGATTTGCTGTTGATGTGCTGTTTTTTTCAGCAGAAACAAATGAACTGATATTTTTTTTATTAGCTGTTTTTAATGGAATATTTTTATTTGCTCAAATTACAATTTGTGTTACAGATTTGTGGTGAATTTTGCTGACAACAGAAACAATGGAACAGATAATAAAAAGTAATAAGACATATTTTTACTTTTCAGTCCAGTTCAATCATGTGGTGAAGCAGAAAGTACAAATACCTGCTCTCAAATGCAGAGAAGGAAAAGTAAAAAGTATCCACTGTAAAATATAGAATACAGATACCTAAATTGTATACTTAAGTACAGTACTTTACTTACTTTTACTTGGTTAGTTCCACCTCTGTGTGTAAATGGGAGCTGCTCCCCCTCCTCTGTCTGCAGCTGCTGCACTGAGCTGCAGCCAATCACAGCTCACATCTGTCAAGTCAGACTTAAATAAACTCAACACAGGAAAACAGTGTGCATTCTTTCAAAATAAAGTGGACCTACTGGAAGATCCACATGTGCAAGCCAGTAGCCTAATCTATTAATAAGGTAAAAATAAAATCCTGAGAACATTTAAATTCAGTGATAATAGTGTTTTATACTTGTGTACTGTGCTGTTTAGTCTTGACAAAGCCTTTTAAACTGTTATACTGTGTTGTCACTTGGTGATAACTGACTGTTGTAGACAGAAGCAAAGACTGCCAGTATGCACTATACACCAACACTTTCATTCTATGCAAAGAGGGTGAAGTGTCTTGCCTAAGAACACCACAGCAGAACTCAGTCTTAATTGCATTATACAGTGTAATAACCAGCGGTGGAGTGTAACAAAGTAAAAGTAGTGCAGTATTTTACTTAAGTATACATTTTAGGTATATGTATTATACTCAAGTACATTTATGAACTGGACTGAAAAGTAAAAATATGTTTTATTACTTTTTATCATCAGTTCCATTGTTTCTGTTGTCAGCAAAATTCAACACAAATCTGTATCAGAATTGTTACATTTGAAGCTCCATTACATCTGAAAATCTGTGCAAAATGTTTTTACTTTATAATTTATCAAGCAAAAGTATTAAAGTACCTGTTAAGCAAAAGTATTAAAGCTCGAGTAGATTTTTTTCACGTGAGTTTTTTTTTTTTTTTTTTACATCTATTTATAGATTATTTTTATTGTTATTTTTGTTTGTTTATTTATTTTTGCTCCAAAATTTGTACTTAAGTCACAAAACTGAGTACTTCTTCCTCTACTGGAAACAGATCTGCTTTATGTTTATTAAACCGTTCCGTTTTGCATTTATCCACCTAGAAAATTAAGCTAGAAAAAGAAACAGACACCAGACAGATAAACATTTCATAATTTCATCATCCTTTATTTTGAAAGTCCAAACCGGAAGTCACGCTCCTCCACACGTGCGCCTTCACTCTGCGCGCGCGGTGCCTGTCTGCCGCTGGAGCTGTGGAGAAGTGTAGCGTCTCCTCCGCTGCCTGCACCGCCTCCTCGCTGCTCCGGGACACAGCGGGACACAGGACTCGGGACAGCGGGCACAGGACACTCTCTCCGCGGGGAAACTTTTAGAGGGAGCTCAGGGCGGAAAGGTAAGCGCCATGTCCCGCCAAAGTGTGCGCGTTTTTCCGTGCAGCGCGCCTGGAAGGAAACGCTCTTGACATGATGCTGGCAATGCAACAGGCTGCAGCTACAACCAATGCTTTCTGCTGGAGTTTAGCTTATTACAACACTTTTGCATTTGTCTGTTATCAGGAAGCACAAACCGTTTCATTGTAAAGTGTTAGGATTTGCATTTTTGGCTGTACTTTTCACTTTTGGAGCGGGTTCATTGCACTGGAAGGTGACTTGACAGGGCACTGTGTCTGTCTGTGTAAATGGGTGATGTGGCCGTCTGCAGACATCAGGTATTGACTGAGACAGAGGAGCTGTGTTGTGGTTGTTGGCCTCTAGGGGGAGCAGTGGTCCTCACAGTTTTAAATGAAGTAATGCTTTACAGTAGATTATGTAACTGCATTAAGAATAGTATATTTTTCAATACCTTCTTCTAGTATTTATCCTCAGATGATGAACCAATAAAATACAGATGCTAATCATGGGCAATTAGACCCACGTGACCTAAGAGTACACAGTAAGCTTCTCAAAAAAACTACTATCTCTTGTAAAAAGTTTGGAAATTTCATGCAAAGAATGAGGTCTGCTGTTGTGACTTAAAGATGTGTAATTAGCCATGCCACTATTTACCTGGTTACTTGAAAATATTTTCAATTAAGTCACTATAAAGGTTTAAATTTGCAATTTTTTGTAACTTTTCTGGTGCAGGGAGAGGGTCCGCCACCTGCTCAATTTCATGCACTTGATCTAGCTTTATCTGAAATGTTCCCCACTATGACATTAACCTTATCTCTCTCCATGGAGCTGTCACCAGGCCAAGTTACAGGTCAGATTTGTGGAAAGGCAAGCCCACTCAAAGTCAAGAATGCGTGTTATTCTTGGTATTTTTGAGCGATAAAAACACCTGTAATTGAGTAAATGCCAAATAGATACGTTGAAAACTATACTGTGGACTGTTCTAAGCAAAGCGGTAACATTTCAGCAGAAAAGTTACATAGTAGACCTTTTTTTTGAATATTTTAAGCCAATTTTTATCAATTTACTGTCAGAGTGGACCTTTAACATGACTTTGAACAAATTTGTTTGGATATTTTAAGCCAATTCCAATCAGATTACTGTCAAAGTAGGTCATAAATTGAGTCAAAAGCTTCAAGCAGCATGAAATAGGGGTAAAGAGGAGGGAGAGACATTCAGAAAACGTATTTTACAGCACCAAAAGTTAGTTACAGTTATGTCTTATTTCGCCTTTGCTCTTGACTCCATCTAGTGGCCAATCAGTTTAAAATTAGGAAAATATAAGGATTTCTTTGTCTGTTATGGTTTATATCAAAGCAGCAGATGACATTTTGAGGATGTTTCCCCATTCAAAAGATACAATATTTTCTTTCAATTGTTAATCGCCATGGCAATGGTCTTAAGTTCCCATCAGTCTCAAACCCCGGATACCCAAAGTAAAGGAAAATATGTCAATTCAACAGTGGCGGCTGTACACTTGTGATTTTTATATGGACAAGTCAAAGAAATATAGTGCATAAGAACTGAGAGAGACGTAGCCAAAAGTCCTGAGTCACCTCCGTCTGCAGTAATAATTGTGTTATGTAATATAAACGGAGTGTGCAGGTCCCAGTGGACTGATAGAAAGTGGGCTGATGTACAAGTGTGGAGCGGCGTAGACCATCTGCTGTAGTCATGTCGAGTCAGCGCTCTCTCACTAAATATTGTTTCAGATTTGAGAGGCACACTGGGAGGCAAAGGGGGAGCACATCTGAGCTTATATTCCCTCTTTTCATCTGCGGCACTGTTTATTTGGGCAAACGCAGAGAGGAATGCCCATTGCTCTCACTTAGCACCAGACGCACTGTGAGTTTAGTCTGGACTTAAGCCCCTCCCTCTGTATTTACATCACCTGCGGAGGGGTCACAGGTGGAGGTGAAGCCAGGAGATGCCAACTGCTTCTAAGAGTTCTCGATCTTGATGAGTTTTATCTGGTTAAGTAAAAGTTAAAGGAATTATAATAGTGATGTAAGCAGATGTCACTCACAGCACAGCCACAAAAGGCAATGGACTGAGGATTAAACATGGCCGAATCACTGTTATTTCTTAGTCATCGATCTAAACAAACACAAACTTGTATGTTTTAAGGTTAAGGTACATGTTATTGTCATTATTGCTATTGTTTACCTTCAGTATATCCTTCCCAGCATTACACTAGACCTATGTGAGAGTGATCTTATTTTAGACCACATGTGTCAAACTCTAGGCCCGTGGGCCAAATATGACCCACTGTGTCATTTTATGTGGCCCCCGACAAAGTAAATTAAAAGGTATGACTGTCTTAAAATGTCAGTTTATCATTAGATACACAGTTACACAGCCATTTTTTCATGTCTATGCAAATCCATATGCAATATTTGTAACTTGAATAAGTAGTAAATATAGAAACAGTTAATTAACAAGATTAAAAAGTAGTTGCATTTATTTTGGATCACATTTGGTTACATTTAGTGACATCTTACGGTTACGTCTAGCCCTTTGAGAGCGAAAATTTTGTTGATGTGCCCCTATGTGACAATGAGTTTGACCCCCCTG
Organism: Periophthalmus magnuspinnatus; assembly: GCF_009829125.3. Lineage (NCBI taxonomy): Eukaryota > Metazoa > Chordata > Actinopteri > Gobiiformes > Gobiidae > Periophthalmus > Periophthalmus magnuspinnatus. The sequence goes on from NC_047129.1 coordinate 27,977,677, forward strand.
TTTTAGACCATTTAAAGCTCGTATTTAGACTTGTTAAAGTCAAAAGAACTGGCGTTACACAGAATCTTAGACAAAACATTTCCTCCACCTTGCCTATTCTGAGTGTGGTGTGAGGGTCAGAGGGTTCAATGGTGCAGAATCTCGCTTCAAGGGCAGCTGTGCCAATACAACAGCAGCAGCTCACCACCACCGAATGCAGAGAGAATGAATAAAGCCGGCAGTGTAGCGCTTTGTGATTATTATTATTACTTGGTGAGTAAAGTTTGAGAGCCACTGTGTGTAATCCCTCAGTCCCTCAGTCCAGGCATGCTCCATAGTAAAAGAAAAATTCACTTCTGTCAACTGGACAAAAAGTTATTTGAGTGAAGATGTTTCTGTGCTCATCCAAGCCGCTTCGTCAGTTCTGGTCAGATTTCTGGTGGACTTTTTGACCTGTTGACAGAATTGAATTTTTCTTTTACTTTGAGAACGTCTGTGTATCAGTTCAGATCATGACAGATCAGTGCTGTTTCTTTGACTCTGATCAGGTCAGACTCAGATGAGAGAGACTTTGTTGTAAAACAGAGGCCGGGTCAATGTCCTGACTCAGCACTCACACAGCTATTAACTCATTTTATCTGGAATAACAACACTCTCTCCTCCTCTATCTCTCTCCCGCTCCTCCTCTCCCTCTCTCCCCCTCCCTCTTTCCTCCCTTGCTCTCTCTCTCCTCCCCTCTTTCTCTTTCTCTCCCTTTCCCTCTTCCTCACTCTCTCCCCCTCCCTCTTCCTCACTCTCCCTTCCTCTTCCTCCCTCTCTCCCAATCTTCTTTTCTCTCTCTCCCTCCCTCCCTCTTCCTCTTTCTCTCTCTCTGCCTCTCTTTATCTCTCTCCCCCTCTTCCTCACTCTCTCGCCCTCTCTCCCCATTCCTCTTTCGTTCTCTTTCCCTATCTTTTTCTCTCTCTTCCCCCTCCCTCTTTCTCTCCCTTCTCTCCCTCTCTTTCTCTCTCTCTCTCTCTCTCCCTTTCCCCCCTCCTACTTTCTCTCACTCTTCATTTGCCCCCCCCTTCTCTCCTCTCTTTCTCCCTCTCTCCCTTTCCCCCCTGCCTACTTTCTCTCTCCATCCCTTTCTCTCACTCTTCCTTTGCCCCCCGTCCCCTTACACCCTACTTCCTCCTCTCTCTCTCTCTATTTCTCTCTTTCTCTCCCTCTCCTGTCTTCTCCTCAGTCTTTTGTGCTTATGGCCCATGTGATCCATGCCTTATGGTCTTGGTAGAAAAGGGGGAAGCCGTACCAGCAGCTCAATGAAATAATAAACCCAACCTAAAGCTGATTCATGGGCTTTTGGCTGATCAAAGCCGTGTGTACGTGAATGTGAGTGAGAGGAGCAGAGGGGGCGAACCCACGGACACTTAGCATCTGTTAGCTCCATACAGACTTTAGCCGCTCATATGGCTCTGATTAGCGAGCCAGTTCCACTCGCCCTGGCAGCAGTTAAAGACAAGGACAGCATAGTTAAGTCTGTGAAAAAAGGGCTACAATCAGAGGTGGGTAGAGCAGCCAAAAATGTATTTAAGTAAGAGTACCGTCCCTTCAAAATAATATTACTCAAGTATTCCAAGAGTAAAAAGTACTTGGGGAGTAACTGTCAAAACATAATATCTGATTTATATTTGAAGTTAATGTAATTGGAAGGACAAAACAATAAATAATGACAATAAACAATCAAAAGGATGAACCACAAATATTAGAAAAAACAAAATCATATCTGAAGGAGCGGCGCAAGAAACACAAATGTGGGAAGAGTAACCAAAATTTGACTCAAGTAAGATACTGTTACTTCAAATTAACATTACTCAAGTAGGAGTAAAAGTATGGTGCAAAGTTGTCAAAAGTTACTCAGGTAAATGTAACTGTGTGAATGTGAATGCTACCACCTTACACCACATAAAAAGTTGAGTTTGTGAATCGTGATGAGATGACAGTTTGAAGAAATGACGTGTCAAATGCTTCTAGGTCCAAGCTCAGACTTGATTACATTCAAACCTGGCTCTCACTTAAATTCCCACCTAATTATCCCGAGCTGTCCAAGTTTTCTCACAATGAAACCTTTCTTCTCCTCTTTCCTCTTCTCTTTCGCAGATTGTGATTGCAATTGTGTGGCCTGTCTGCAGCCCAGACTTCGCTTGGCTGTGATCTGGGTCGGGCTATAGGCTTGATATTCCTGCGCTGTCGAGGTACTTGTCCAAGGAAAACACAAAAGTAAGGAGTCGATGCGAACGCTCCGACCGCTTGGCCTGTCGACAAACATAAGCTTTTTATTTGGCTGAAGTGATACGGCCCAGAGGGAGGTTTGCACAACACAAAGACGTATGACAGCATCACCTCCACATAGGGCTGGGCGATAAGACAACTTTATTTTGTTCTAGAAAAAATAGCTTTCAATATTAAATTCCTGAACACAAACAAGACAGATTTTCAGCCAGTGCCATTGTAATAATATGACATCACAAGTTTTCTCCATCCACAACATTTGATCACGATTCTTGTCCACTGAGTATCTTTATACACATATTTATTCGATTTCTTTTTTTTCATCAGTAGATGGCACATGTTAAACCTGTTCCCCCTCCTCTCACCTGTCCTTTTTTTAGACTCTCGTGTACTCTCTGGTCTTCTTCTGTCAAACCAAAGCTGCCACACTGTCCTAAAGTCAGGCAGGAGGGACCAAAAAGACAGAACTCTGGGAAGGTTTAACAGTGTTTATTTACAAAGTGCAAAGTCAAAAAGCGAGAAAACATGATCGGAGCTACGCAGGGAGTGCCACATAGATACACGGAAGGTCTGGCGCTGGGTGTCAAGTCTTGGCTCCTCTTATCCTCCCCAGGTGCAGCTGATTGTAGATTAGCTCCAGGTGTGCGCGGGAGGAGCCAAAATCTCCGCCCAGCTCCAGGCTCAGACACAGTAGGGAGCGGGGAAAGTGTAAAAAAGGGCAGGACCAACAGGATTCATGACACACACCATCTGTCAGCAGAAACTAGTGGTGACATGTGAGAATACAACAGGGACAAGTTGGTCAAAGTTATTACAAATAGTTGCTTTAAGTGGTAAAAAAAGGTTATCTGCTTCTGACCGTTTACACGTCACTGTGATTGGTTAAATGCAGCAGTCACTCACTCAGAGCCTAACATAGATTAAACGGTAGGATAAGTTGAGAAATGGTGAATCATGATATGCCAGTAGAGCTGAAAATCACTACTACACGTAACATTCATACAAATATTCTGACAAGTGCAATAAATGTAGTTATAGATTTGGCAATTTACAACAAACATGGCGGATTTCAATGTGATGTGATATATTGCTGAAGTAAATATAGACGATAAAGCAGAAATATCCTCACAAAAGTATTATAAATGTACATTATTATAAAAAAAACAACAAAAAAACAGCAATAAATAAAGAGTTGGATGCAACTCTTAACTAGTTAGTGTCTATAATGAGTCATAGTCAAAATGTCCCACTAGTACAATGGAAAAATACACGATAAATATTGATATAGTGATTACTGTGCCAGGCTTAGGGGAGAATAAGCAAAAATTTCCCAGCAAACAGGCAGAAAAACGCATGCATGTGGTTTGAGGGGGAATCTTTTGAAGGTTGCACACTAGTGTTTTTAAGCAGCTCGACTTAAAAAGCTCAGAGGGGAACCTTTGTGGGCTCCCTCTTTTTCTCGTTAAAATAAACAAAGGGGGGCAGGGGGGTTAGTTGTAATAAAAAGCATTTGATATCAAGCTGCAAGTTTAATAACCCCTCAATAAATCGTGACCGGGACTAAAAGTAATGAAACAGGAGTTTGACTGGTGCAGGAAATGACTGGGAGAAGGCCTGAGGGAGGGGGCGATCAGGGCACAGGCGGACTTCACGTTTGGATGTGCTGCAAAAGGACAAAGACCCCAACAAGGCTGTTATGGGGATTATAGCGATTATAGAGAGTTTTCTGAGCTGTATGATGATTGTTGAGATCTTTTTTCTTTGGCAAAGCTCTGGTTGGGTAGTGATTACTTAACTATTTGAACAATATCAAGTCTAACAACCTTTTGCAGGATTGTTTTGGATGGTTAAAACGGCAAATTGCAAATGGATATCTGGCCAGTGAACATAGAGAGAGTGCATGGTGTTACGTCAAGCTTAAAATGACTTCAATTGGTAGTTTGGACAGTGCGTGGAGAAAAAACTGGGTTATACCGGGTTGTGTTTAGTCTTAAGATCCTATACTTGTATGGGATGGGTAGGTGGGTTGGTTGCAGTGCTATGAGTTGGTTTGTAAGCTGTTGATGTTTCAGTTTCAAACTTAATTTTAAAGCTAAGGAATAGGCTTTATACATATTTCATTGCCCCAGTTTTTAAAAATACTCCCTTTATGTACTGATGTGGTCTAATTCTGGTAAATATCATTCTAAATTTGTTCAGGAAAGGCCCATTTTATGTCAGTTTTATAATATTGATCCTAATCTAAATTGGAAACTACTTTTTGCATCTGATTTTTGATACTTTTGCCAACCATACATACATGTTTGAATGCAAACACCAAAACCATGTAAGATCTTCGTCAAACACGGCCTTGGTTTCACTGTGCTCTTGTATTGAATGTGTGTAAATAAGTGCCATTCCTGCTCATATTTACTCTCCAGAAACTCTCTCTCTCTCTCTCTCTAACCCCTCTGTGGACCGTACACTCTTTTCTCTCTGTGTCAGGGGGAACTGGCTCCCCTGCTTTCGTCACCAAAAGGTTTCCCATCTGCTTCCGATTACCTTTGGCTGGAGTTGGTTAGCGGCCAGTCTCTCCCCCCTCTCCCCCTCTCCCGCTCTCCCCTTCCCAGACAAGAGGCAGGGGAGGTGGGGACACAGAGAGCTGCAGCCTCCCCTTTAGCTGACGGTGCAGTCCAGAGTTTGGGAAAAGAAAGGGGCAAGTCAACAAAAAGGGCACCGGCTTTGCCTTGTTTCTGTAATGGGCTAAAATGACTCTGAGAAAGTAACTGTGTTTTTGTAATACCTTATGGGCTTAATCAGGCTCCCAGGTCCGATGGGGGAGAGCGGCGTAACATGTGTTCATTGTTCATTCACAGCTGCCTCTACCTGCTTTATTAAAAACGTGCAAATCTAGTGAAGTATGCATGTATTAGGAAATGAGTGCTTCCTTTATAGGCTATTGCAGTGTTTCTCAAACTGTGGTACGTGGGGCTTCTGCAGCTTCTTGTTTGTTTAATTCAGAGACGAATCTTTTATTGTACATTGGGTTAATCATTATGTAGAACTATCTTATCCATGTATAATATATCAGCACCGATACTGAAAAATTAGCTATCGGTTCAGCAGACATCCTAGTTGAGCCTTTATTTGGATGAATAAGTCTAATTTTCGCCTAGAACGTCTCATAATGTTTGAAGTTTTGCTCACACAAAGCTGTTCAGGAGTGATTTGAAGGATAAATAACAGTCACATAACACATTTGGCTCTCTTGTGTAATGAGTTAACTGCGTTTTAAGAAAATAAGTGCCATTGGTATTGGTTAATATCATGTATCAGCAGATAATTAAAGCCAAAGTGTTGATATCAGAACTGAAAGAGCTGGATTGGTGCATCCGTGTTGTAATCTCTTTTTAGACCATGTTTTGTCTTTATTCAGGCTTGACGTCATCTGGATTTAGACCTGGTGGTGCTCGTTCAGCTGGAGGACGGGTCAAAACTCTGTGGGAGAATTTGCTGTTTAACTGTCAAAATGCAGATTTGTTGACCCTGTTTGTGTATCTCTGTGATTACCGGGTCTATCCGTAATGAAACACATCTCAAACAACGTTCAACATCTTCTCTGTCAGTGTAAATAAACAAAAGTAAAGTTATTTTTTCACAATAGTTTGAGAAAGTGGTGCCAGTATTCAACCCCGAAGACGTGATTGTTGTCAGATGAAGGCAAGTTTACAGAGGCAGGCCGTTAGGTTTAATCATAGACCCCTGCCCTTCATCCCAAACTATGACACTGGAGAACATAAACGCAACCTTTTGGATTAATTAAAAGTATATTCCAGGTCCAATATAGTATTGGAGTAGTATATAGAGATTTAATTTAAACATAAATAGGGTTAAAAATGATTATAACCAAACCTTACACTCGTCGAAACCCACAACACTATAAGGACAAACTTGCTGAAGCGTATTTCAACTGTGATCTGATCTTAATTTTAGCCCAGACAAATGAACAGACTGAAAAGTGGTTGATGAAATGATAATTGTGTTTAAGCTCTTTCCATCGTCACATTATCACTTATAAAATTGGAGCTGGCAAGTGCGTGTTATTTACTTCGAAGGACAAACTGTAGCAGCTGCCTCCACTGCTCCTATTGTCAAGCTTCATACTGATATTTTGCAGTGACATCACGTTGGATAGGGGACAGCGTGTATCTCTATGGATGAATGTTCAGCAGTTACCAAGGATTAGTTTTCAGACAATCCAAAAACTGAAGTGGACTCAGATGGATTTAAACATCACGTTTTCAGGAACCTGTGATCGATACGTGGGTTTATGGGCCAGTTTAGGTGTTTGATTTTCATTAAAAAAGGTGAGAGTGCTAGCTTTTGATTGTCATGTCATCAGCTCACTTGTTGTAGTTCCGAGTTTGTCTTTCTTTTCATCAGATTGTGTTAAAACAAAGCTCAGATTAAATTCTTACTTGAATAACAGTTTCACACTGAGTAGTGCCTCCTGTTAGCTTCACTTCCAGGGAATGTTCATGACGTCAGGTTCAAAATATAAATGCCTATTCTCATCACACAGCTAACTGGTAAAGTATACAGACGGGCAGCGAGCCAACCAGTCCTCTGCCCACAACCACACAGGAAGTACCATAATTTAGGGATTTACAATTTGGGAAAAATATCTAATTTCCAATTTTTCTGACAAGCTTTGTGATTGCAGTTAGATTTGCGATTTACAGTTTAAAAATAGGACACTGTTCACATTTTAAAACGCATCCAGAAGCATTAAGCATTGTTAGTTTATAGGCATATCTCATGAGCTAACAAACTAATACAAGGCTCACCTGTGTTCAGGGTTTAGCGTTTTACAGGGTTAGCGTGTTTTGTGCAGAATAACACAGGATATTTTGTTGCTTCTGGGGGAAGTTATGGTATTTCAAAAATTGCAGCCTTTGCATCCACTTAAATTGCAACTTTCCATTATTTCCTGTACAAAACAATAAAAATATCATTACTCCGCAAAAACAACTGCTAAATTGCATAGCAAAATGTGATTTAAAATGTTAACTTTGAACAGAATCCTATTATTAAAACATAAATCGCAATTATAATCCCAGCGCTTGTCTGAAAAATTGCAGTTAGGCATTTTCCCAGATCATTCAGCTCTAATGGCGACCTGCTGGTTCCCTTAAATTGGCTCATTTTACCCACAAAGTCTGTGACATAATACCCAGTCCGAGTCCTGTTTGGGGTTTAAGTGTAGCTCTTTACCAGATCAATGGCTTTCTTTGTGTTTGAAGTCCTTCTGGTGCATGGAGCTCCAGGGGGGCTCCAGGAGGGGGCTGACCCAGGGCCTGCTCTTGTCCCTGGGCATCAGAGTGAAAGATGCAGGCCTGGGTTGATTAGCCTGACCCTGAGAAATTGTGTCTGAATGAGAGGGATCACTCTATGGGAGTTTTAAATAGACTTGGATTAGCCTCTAGCCTCCTACTTTTTGTTTGAATGCAGGGGGATTAGATATTATTCAGTCCAATGTTTTCTTGTTTGATGTAGAGTGTTGATAAATCCGTATAATCTCTCCTCCTCTTCCCCCTCTCCTCCCTCTCTCCGTCTCTTCACAGGACACAGAAGGAAGGCGGCAGCAGCAGCAGCAGAGGGACCCTACTCCTCCTAAGCCCAGACACATTTAAGGTTGCCATGTCTGTATGAACTTTCAGCTTGTCCCGCCTGCAGTGATGCACAGCCACAGCTCTCACTCGTCCCTCTGGTAGGAGACATCCCGGAGGACAGGAGACATGTTGGGACAGAGGCGCCGGGACCACTGCACTGAGTTCTGTTACTATAGCGACCTCTGCAGTAACCATGGAGACGGCGTGGAGGACCGGGCTGCCGTGCACTATTGTGATTGTTGTAGCGCTCGCCATGCAGGTTGCCAGAGGTCACAGACATGAGTTTGGCCAATCACAAGGTAAGAAGTACTACATAAAATAACTACAGTATTTTCCGGAGTATAAGTCGCACTTTTTTTCAGTTTGGCCGAGGGTGCGACTTATACTCAGATGCGATTTACATGTGAAATATGTTTTTTTCTTCATTATTATGCATTTTTTGGACGGTATGACTTGTACTCAGATGTGATTTATAAGTGAAATATGTTTTTTCTCTTCATTATTATGCATTTTTTGGACGGTATGACTTATACTCAGATGCGATTAATATGTGAAATATATTTTTTTCTTCATTATTATGCATTTTTTGGCTGATGCGACTTATACTCAGATGCGATCAATATATGTGAAATATATTTTTTTTTCTCATTATTATGCATTTTTTGGCAGGTGCGACTTATACTCCAGTGCGACTTATACTCCGGAAAATATAAATAAATACCTAACTTACCTCAGTGGTCTCTGTCAATGAGTGTAACCTTTTATGTGTCAAATCAATAGGTAGGTATGGATTAAAAGTTCAAGAGAAGATGCAATGAAATCTATGCAATAAAGTCCAAACTGGTCATATGAGAACACTGATTCAGTGCATCTATACTCAGGACCTTCCAGTTACCTTAAAGATGATGTATGATACTAAAAACGTGAAAAACAGATCAAGTTCATTTGAAATAGTATGCATCAGTCCAAACATATTCCTCACTTTCATAACGCATTCCGATCATCCTAATTTTTGACAGTGATGAGGTTATTTAAGTGCTGCTCACAACTTTCAGAGACCAGACCAAAGTTTTGCTGTCATGGTAATACTAAAAACTGAACTAGCATGCCAAAAACACAGCAGCTTTATTTCCTGGTTTGCAGGCGATACAATTCTTTATAATTTGATGCAGACAGCAGACAACGGTCTCATTTTATCTCAAGAGCTGCTTATACAATAAAAGTGCTATGGCCACTTTTACAGTAATAATGCATTATTAGCCTGCATGCTTTTTCAGATTTAAAGAGCGGGTATTGATTGGGGTATTAATTGTATAATCACCATCTTATGTTTTATTGTTTTGAAAATGCTATATTCGCCCAAAACAACATACTAACATGTTTAATAAGTTTCAGTTTTGTTTGTGACGAAAACCCACCCCTCTGTTTGCTCTCCGCGCTAAGTTACTTCCCCCTTCACAGTGATATCAATACAATCGGCAGCACATTGCATCTGGTTTGTGAAGCTGTAGTGTATTTTAAATCATGCCTTTGTGTATTTATGAAGAATTGCTGAGCAGGAGCAGGCTGAACATTGGGTTTGAATAGGGCATGTTTAAATGACTCAAACATGCATAAATGACATTGAAAACTTCTTCAGGCATATTTTTGATGAGGGAACAACATTGTAACATGGTAGCAAGCTCCAGTAAGTTGATTTTGAGTAATATCCTATCTTTAAAGTAGTGAGTGAGCAATGAGAATCCCACACGTGCTGGTACTGCCACATCTGCCCCGGTTGTAGAGTCGCAGAAGTCAGAATAACAGTCTTTGCCACTGACCCGTTCCATCTCCACCAACGTCTCATTCACACACTGCACATGACCATATATGACTGGAGATGCAGTGTAGTGACCCTTGTATCCAGGCTCCGTCTTCTGTCTTCATCTGAACTTGACCCTCATCACAAATCACATACAGCCACGTGGCCTCTCTGTCCTCGCACACTGAACCGGAGCAGGGCCAAATCCCTCAAAAGCACAGACATACACAAATACCCAGAATGCCCCTGTGTCGTCACCCAGAACAGGCCTGTCATTGTCTATTTCCTAAACTTAACCTTTGACTCCTCACAGTCACTTGTCTCTAATAGTCGACCCCAGAGCTTCCTTTTAAACACTAGTCTTTTGGGCAGATGTGGAGGAGCTGCTGCTCAGACTCTAATGAAAGACTGTCTCTGAGGCTGGTTTCTGCACAATGTATCAGAATTCAAAATTGCTATTTGAGTTGGCGCAATTATCAGATCGCAAAGGCTGCAGTTATTTGGACAAAATATCCAGTTTTTTTTATAGAAAGACTTTGTTGAAGCTTAGACCTCTGTGATTATGTTGGGATGTTGCATGAGATTCTTGTATTAGTTTTTCAGTTTATATTTCAGTCTTCTCAGATGCACTGTGCCCTCTGAACAGAATCCTCTTTTTGAACATACAATATATCGCTAATAATTGCACTACTTGCCAAAAAAAAAAAAAAAAGTTGAATTGCTATGTATGTTGTTGTATATGTCAGTTGTACCACATCTGTCCCAAGATGCGAGGTAGACGTGTATAAATCAAATATAGCTCTTACTGGTACCAATTGTAATCCTGAGTCATTCTTAATTACACAAGCATTAAGCATTAGGTTTCATTTATGTTGTAACGTCAGGCAAGATGGACTAAAAAGACAGAACTCGGAAGTACAAAAATGACGGAAGATCAAACGGTGAGTCATGAGTGGGGTGTGTGCCGTGGTCCAAGGGTAGAGCGTGAGTAACTGAGTCAGAGACGGGACGGACAGTACCGGTAGAGAAGGGGTCAGAGGTGGGAGAGCTGAGCGGGTCCAGGGTCTGGTGAGGAGCAAAAATATCCAGTTTAGCAAAGTCAAAAAAGCGAAAAACCATGAACAGAGCCAAGCAAGGCGTACCACAGAGGTACACAGATGATCTGGCGCTGGGTGTCAGGTCCTGGCTCCTCTTAACCTGCCCAGGTGCAGCTGATTGTCGATTAGCCCCAGGTGTGTGCACGGGAGGAGCCAAAATCTCCGCCCAGCTCCAGGCTCAGACACAGGAGGGAGGGGGGGGAGGTGCAAAAAAGGGCAGGACCGACAGGGATCATGACCATTTATTTATGTTGTCATTTTGTATTTTGGTTCTAAAGACAGTTATCCAATCAGACTGAGCCTGACCTTGAGTCTCTGTTTTGGGTTGTCAGTTTCAGTGCTAAAATAGAAGGACTCTCTCTGATCTGAATCCTCACTACCTAAACCCCAGCACCTGCAGCCAATCATTAATCAGTGCTAGTGCAGCCTCTTCAGCTCAGTGAGTGAATTTTAGAGGTTTGGAGCGTTCACATGAGGCACATACTGATTGGGAGAAAAACTTGTATGCGTCCTCTATCTGCAGGTCAAGGAAATATCAACTGATGTTCAAAAAGTGTAAGAGTGCAGGCTACAGTTCTTTTAAAACGTCTTCGTGTAAAGTGCTAGAGCTGCTCTGTAGACAGCAGACAGGAGGGGCTCTGAGTCGACCTGAGGCTGAGGGAGGGAGCTTTTTCCAGCAGAGTGCTTCCTTCCACTGTTTTGATTCAGTGATAACAAAAACAGGGTGATGCAGGGTTATGGGTGGACTAGTCATTTATCAGAGCTGTTCAGGAGCATGTGTACAGTGGGTGTAGCGTTAAATTTAGCATGTCTGCTTTCTCGGCTGGTAATATGTTTTGACAGCGTATAATGTGTAGTTTATGCTCTTTGTTCAAGATATGGGCAAAACTAGGTCAGTGGAGTGTTTTAAGTCTCCTAGTTTATCCTCTTGCTTTTAACACTGCAGGAGATGTTGGGTTTTCTTTTTACTATGATGCTGTTTTGAATGTTATTGCAGGTTTAATTTATTATGTTGTTGATCAAAGTGGAGCTCTTTGGAAGTGGTATTGTCTTTGTGAAGCCATTTGGTCGGCTGAAGTTGTTTTAAATGTGCTTTATAAATACACTTGATTTGAATTGTAACTTGTGACACATCAGGGTGAACTGGATCGGATCATTTCTTCTTCTCTTCTACAGTTGGTTGCTGTGTCCTTCTTGTCTTCTTGTTGTGGGGTGTCTGCTCCATCCCTGAAAATCTGGAAAAGGCAAAAACTATATTGTATTACGCTGCACTATGTAAGTTTTCTGTTGGATCTTTTATTTTTCATGTTTGTTTTATTACTTTTTCACCAAAATATTACAATCTCACATCAAACAAGTACAAGCACATGTTGCGATATTTAAAAAACAAACAAAAGAGAAGCATATTAGTAACCGCTAAGTGTTATAGTGGTTCAGTATTTGTCCAAAGTTGTTATTTAATTATTGTTATTTAATTTTGAGCTTGTTATTTAATCCATTTATTCTATTTTTCCTTAAATTTATCTTCTTTAAGTCTAAGAGTCAAGTTTTTTTTTACTTTCTGGACAATCTCAACCCAATCAGTGTCTCTGGTGGATCTTCTTGCCTCCATGGAGATGTCATTACTGTACTTTTCCCTGGAATGTTCCACAGTATGGCATTAAACTTCTATCCTTAACCTATCTAGGCAGGTTAAGGAAGTTGCAGGTCAAATGGAATCTGTGGTGAGATGAGCCCAATAAGAATGTGTTACATGTTACTTTTTAGCTATTAAAACATCTCTAATGTAATAAGTTCAAGATAGATAAGTTTAATGTCATACTGTGTAACATAGACAAAGCAATATCATCTCCATGGAGACGAGAGGATGTAGAACCTTCACCAGAAAACTAAATAAAATAAGTTGGTGCCTAGGCCTGTCACGATAACACATTTTGAAGTCTGATTTATCGCTAAAGTAAATATAGACGATAAACAATATTATTGTAACTAATTTATGCCACTGATACCAAGAGCAGATTTAAACCACAAAAACTATTCTAAATCTACAATATTGTTAAAAAAAGCATGAGTTGCAATAAATAAACAGCAGAATGAAACACTTTAGTACTTAATCTGCATCTGTAATGAGTCATAGAAGTTATTAATTCAACCTTTTACAGCTTAAATCTTATCATGTAGCCAAAAAATAAACCAAAATCTCCAAGTAGTGCAAAGAAATTGTACACACAATAAATACTGACCCCAAAAAATATTGTTCCAGCTTTCATATATTGCAGTCGATGTAGTAATTATCACGACATGTCTATTGATGCCTTCACTCGACCTCCGCAACATCGACTACGTTCCTCTCTTCAAATCACGACTCAAAACTCAAATGTTCAGACAATCCTACACCACATAACGAGTCACACCATCATCCAGTTTTGTATTGTAGTATGTGTGTGTGTTTTTTTCACCTTTTCTTATGTTTTAACTTCTGTACAGCGTCCTTTCTTGCTTTGAAAGACACTTATTTGGCCTGTCACAATAATTACTACAGTATATCGAGTGATCGTTCAATATATGACAGATGGAACAATATTTATCATGGGGACTTTTTCTGTAGTAGTGAAGAACATTTTGTCATTTTTCTGTTCTAGGATGAGACTTGAGGTTTAGAGGGTTGAATAAATAACTAATTATAGATACAAACTTAGTACTTAGACTGCAGTTCAAGTTTTTTAACCATATTTAGGGTTAGAGGTTTTTGGAGAGAATTCTACTTTATCGTGACAGGCCTAGCCCTTATAAATAAAATGTATTCTTAATATTATCATTATTTGACTTGTTCATAGATTTATAAACACATCTGACCTAATTTATTTCGGTACTGGTCACACTTGGTTTCCTGTGTTCCTAAACAGGGTCTGGCTCTGGTTAGTGCTCACTTAATTCTGTGTGCGGTCCCATTATAGCTCAGTGGAGGTCGGCCTTATCTTGTTTTTAGCACTATTCTTTGATTCTCAGCAGGAGTTTCCTCTGCATCAAACACAGCGGTCCAGTGCACCAGCTGTTTACTCTTTGTGGTTTGTAAGAGCTGGGACTCTGTGAACTGTGCGGTGGGAAACAACCCTGGGTGAAAGACATGGGAAGAAACGCTGTGCTGTTTTTACTGCAGGCTGCAAGACAAAAGAATGAAGCAGACAATATATTACGTTTATTTTAAGCCTTTTCCCTCTGCAAAGTCAACACGAAATGTCTGTCCATTACTAGGCTTGTCAGGATAAGCTATATTATTGAAAACAAAGCATAAAGCAAAATTATCCTACAAAAAGTACTCTAAAAATGTGCAAAATATGAACTGCAATAAAAACATAACAGAATGCAGCACTTAAGTAGTTAATTTGTGTTTATAATGAGTCATAGAAGTTTATAATTTGACTTTCTACAGCTCAAATGTCATCATGGTACAGAAAATTTACCAAATATTTCTGACTAGTACAAAGTAAAAGCACCACAATAAATACTGATCACCAAAAATTATTGTTCTGTGTGTCATGTTTTGAATGATAAGTCCATATAGTAATTATCGTGACAGGCCTACACATTACAATGCTGCAAGTCAAATTATAGATTTACTCACTTTTACAAATTAAAGATAAACTATATTACTTTTTTGGTGAAGGGTCCATCATGTGCTTGCCTCTATAATACTTGTGATGGCATTCTTTATCCTAAATCTTTACTTGCATTGTTATCTATTTTTATGGATCTCTTTGACCTTACCTTCGCGATACTATGTGTTATTATGCACGGGCCTATCTCTTGCCTGTTAGCCTACGAGACGATGTGTCCAGCAGCCTCGAGCCACTTGGACTAGACTAAACTGGTATGATTGTTTTGATGATATAAAAACTCTATATGTATGTTTATTTGGCAGCTGAAGGGACAATAGCTCTTTGACAATTGCGCTTTGATTCAAGACAACTTCTCTTTTGATTTATATTTTGAAGGATTTTTATTATTAGAAATTCCACAACATACTCTAGACCAGGGGTGTCCAAACTTTTTTCACCGAGGGCCGCATACTGAAACATATTTGAAGAGGAGGGCCACAAACCAGAGTCGATACAGGGAGTCAAACACAGGTTTGACAGAAACATTGTACCATTAATAAGACTTGGAAGATTATTTTTAGGTCTTATTCAGGTTATAGAGGTAGAATCGCTTCAATTTGTAGTAAAAGTACTTCCTGATCAATTGGGCCAGTTTAGGAGGAGGCATAAGGACCAACAAAAATTGGGCTGAGGGCCGCATTTGGCCCCTGGGCCGTAGTTTGGACAGCCCTGCTCTAGACCATTGGAGATGTTATTGCTTTGCCTGGATTGTTACACTTTATTTTATCTCTCCATCGAGACAAGCAGGTGACACCACCAGGCCATGTTACAGGTCACGTCTGCGGAGAAGCGACCCCACTCACAGTAAAATGCATGTTTTTCAGCTACCCATGAGAAAGTCACATCATACACTTCTAAATGAAGTTTTAGTATTGAGTGATCGACAAACTGGCACTGACAGACACTTCAGTCAGTCAAATTTTTACTATTTAAGGTTTATTGACTTGACTGCAAACAATAAAAAGCTTTATAACAATCAAACCCAGAAAGTAAGGCTGGTGCGCTGTTAACCTGCTAGTTGTTTGCATTACCGTGATGACAAAACACTGCTCTGGCCTCTGAAAGTCACATCGTACACCTATAATTAAAGGTTTAGCATTGAGTGACAGACAAACTCCTGATACATACAGACACTTCATTTAGTAATGCATGTAATATTTCACTGTACAGGGCTTAAAGTTGCATGACCGAAACAGACAGAAGCAAACTGTGTGCCCAATACATGCGTACATTTACTTTATATACAAATTACAATTAAAGACAAATCATTTATACACTTAAAATGAACTTCCTAAACACAGTCAAAGTCATCCAAAAATCTGAATGTGTGAATGTGGAACACTACAGGAGACCCCATAAACAGCTGTGTTGCCTGGAAGGACTTGGCAGTGTCTGAATATCTTTTAAGCTCATTACATTTGCTGTTTTTCTTTAGTCGTGCTGCCTGTTGTGTTCACAGTTTAACTTACAGTGAAGTTTTATGTGCCGTTCGATTTTTAATATCCTTACTGGACATGGACGTGTGGGAGTTACATAATGAGTTTGGAGCTGTGACATAATTCTGCTTGTGCTGTGGTGTATGATTGGACTGTGCAATTAATCAAATTTTAATTGTGATCGCATCAAATTCAGGCTAATTCGTTTTTTTAATCAAGATTGAGAATGAGATGGCCAGGCCTGTCACGATAATACATTTTGATGTGCGCTATATTGCTGAAGAAAATAGAGATGATAAACGATAATATTGACTCTAATTTGAGCCACTGACACAATAAACCAAATCATGAGCTGCAATAAATAACAGAAGGAAACGCTTTAGTACTACGTATTAGAGATCGACCGATATGGGTTTTATCATGGCCGATGTCAATACCGTTTGTTTAGGATCCAGAGAAGCTGATGTTGGATAAGCTCTACCGATATTTGACCGATACGTAGGGCTCATTTTGGTCATTTTACCCAGGTTATCCAATTTGAATTTAGTATAAACCCATCCACAACCTTGTTTTATTACAAACTGGGTAAGAGGACAGTGAAGTCACATTTTTACAGCGCTCTTTCTGGACTAAAGTGTTTTAAAGCTTTATGCATGTACTCTTTACGCATATGGAGGCAGCTGGTCAAACTAAATATCGGCCTCTGCTGGAGATTTAAGTCCGAGCTGATACGCTACAAAGTGTAAATATCAGCCCAGTTTATCGACCAACTGATGTCGGTCTATGTCTAGTTTGTATCTATGAGTCAAGTTATTTATTCAATGTTTTATAGCTTAAATCTCATCATGCAGCCAAAAAATAACCCAAAATTTAGCAGTAGTGCAAAGAAAACATGATAAATATTGACCCCAAAAAATTATTGTTCCAGCTTTCATATATTGAACGATAAGTCGATATAGTGGTTATCATCTGATGTCTGAGTTTTTTAAAAAAGAGAAGTCTACAGCCAAAGCTCTGTCAGTAACACATGTGGTTTTGAGCAGAGTTCAGACTTTGGAGGAGGAAATGTGACACATTTTTTGCGTTAAATGGCATTGATTAAAAGTCTTGTTTATGTTCATTAAGTCAGTACTGGAAGCCATTTTTATTTGGTTTTTGAAAAGACGAAATAAATTCTAATCGAAAATGGAGATCGACCAATATGAGGGGGAAAAAAAGCCCTCGATCAAATACAGATTTCAGTAATTGGCTTAGGTTTTTATTAATCAACAGGCCTGCAGCCGACCCTCTAGTAAAAGCACACGGTTTGAACTTTGAATGGTTTGAACTTTGTATTGTGATTTTAATGTCTTTCTTATTCTGTAAAGCACTTTGATTTACCTTGTGTACGAATTCTGCTATACAAATAAACTTGCCTTGCCGTTGAAGGAATAAATAAATACAAAATATATAATCATGACAATTTTATAAGCAACTGTAAGTCATTTAATGGAAAAAACAAAACAATAACACATGAATCCAGCGATACTTCATGAATACAGCACAGGGACTAAAGGTCAGATGGAGATTGTGCCGAGGTGTTGACCTTTGACCCTGCTCTTTGTGCGTGTGTTAGCATCGACTGTAAATATTCACTGAGCTGTAGTGTATAGACCATAGTTTGAACAGACTCAGACAGGAAGTATACTGTTTCACTGTTTCCATGGAGACGCCCCGCTGGCCTCAGAGGTTGTACTTCGAGGAAAAATGTCTCGTCAGCAAACGACCAAAATTTCCACTTTTTTTCCAATGCGGTTATGCAATAAAGGCTAAAACCAGATTCTATTGGCAAATGCTGTTACTACAACTTATGTAATACAATGAAAATACTGTTACTGCAAAAAAATGAATGTTTAGATTAGGTCTTGTTAAAATGAATAATGCATTAGTCTTATAGGGCATTTTCCCAGACTCTAAAAAGTTGCTTTCCAAAGTTGTACATTATCCATTCACTCCACAGTCGATTGTAGCCACAGCTGCCCTCGGGTAGACTGACGGTGAGTGAGGCTGTCAATCTGCGCCATCAGCCTCTCCAACCACAATCACTCACTCACACACTACATTCATACTAAGCAAAGTGGGGGAAGTGTCTTGCCTAAGGACACAATAGCAGTATTCTCTAAATCCTGTACTAATCAGGCCCAACCTTGTGTAGCTTTCGATATCAGGTGATCGCCAAAATTATGTGAATTCAGAACGATGGTCTTACTTTTTAGTCTTTAAAAAATATTATAAAGCATTATATTGTAAGTAAGACTGGTGCGCTGTTAGCATACTAGTTGTTAGCATTACTGTGATGGCAAAACTCTCTGCTCTGGCCTCTGAACTCTGTGAAAAATGCTTATAAACATATTGATATGAATAATTAGGATGGTAGGAACGTAGGAAAGTGAGAAATACATTTGGACCACTGCAAACCGTTTAAAATGAATTACCAGTAGTTGTTTTTTTCACATTTTTAAGGCTCTTTTAATACTAGGTGTGAACTACAATAGAACATAACATTTGTGTCTTTGTTTTTTCTGTCTATAGCTGCGTTCCTGTCCAGTCTGGGTCACTATGAGGTCGCCGTCCCGGTACGAGTGGATCCTGAAGGGGGCGCACTGGACACAACTCACCAACAGCACAGAAGAAGAAGACGCAGCACTGACGACAAGCTGCCCGACTCTGTATTACTCCATAATCTCTAATAACTCTAATCTTTACTCCGCTCAAACATGTAAACATTTATAGTTCATATGACAGGTTTTCAGAAATACAGGAAATAGCAGCGAGTTTTAAAACAGGAAACTTCTGCCTCGTGGTTTTTCATTTATGAGAAATGAACATATTTTTCGGACAGTTTAAACATTAATTTCACAAACTAAAGGCTATATCAGTTATTTTTCTTCGTCTAATCATAACTATTGTGTAATTTAGACAAGTCTTGACCTCTGTTAACATTATGGCTGCTAGGTAACAATTTCTGATGTCAAATCTACTGGAAGTAAAATTGTAAACTTCACCAAAATAAAAAGACAAAAATGGGGAGAATTTTTTGTAAAATCTTTAAATATAATAATAACTGTTTTAGTGAAATTCTTTGTTTCACCTGTCATATGCACTTTAAAGGTAATTTTTCTGCTTTTCTCCATGGATGTTATTGTTTTGCCTGAAATGTCCCACAACATGGCATTACACTTATCTATCTTGCATTTATTCAATTACAGCTTGTGCTTCCACCTGCTTGTCTACATGGATATAGATACGTTAAATGCCGTACTGTGGAGCATTGCAGGCAAAATATTGAGATATCCATGGAGAAATAAACAGCTGGCAGATCCTTGACTAGAAAAGTTACATAGTACATCTTTAAACAGCGCAAAATGTTAATAAACTCCTGTCTGTTCTTGCCTGCAGCTCTTCTACCAGCTCTCCACATCCAACAACAACTTCCTGTTAAACCTGACGCTACAGGGGGGGCTGCTGTCTCGCCAGTTCAGGGTGGAGTACTGGAAGAGGGGACGCCTGGCCTGGAGTCACCCGTACGCCCCCTACTGTCACTATGTGGGACACCTCCAGGACCGGCCACACTCCAGTAAAGTGGCTCTAAGCAACTGCAACGGCCTGGTAAGTCTCATGTGTCATCCCCAGTTTGTCCTCAGGGCATCAAATTTGTCTTTTTGATCAGATTATAAGTAATAAAGCATTTCACTTAAAAATATGGATGTAAATTTTTTAAGTCATGCAACAAATACGTTTATTTCCCAGATAAATTTATTTTATATGATCATACCGTGGCGTTGATACCTTTCAGCTGACGTCATCAACATTCAGTGGAAATGTGATGCTAACCGGAGGCACTGCTCTGTCTGAAGTTACTCTGTTCCTCAAGTTTGACTTTGA
This sequence comes from Periophthalmus magnuspinnatus, assembly GCF_009829125.3. NCBI lineage: Eukaryota > Metazoa > Chordata > Actinopteri > Gobiiformes > Gobiidae > Periophthalmus > Periophthalmus magnuspinnatus. The sequence continues at coordinate 27,997,498 of NC_047129.1, forward strand.
TCTGGGACCATGAACAACACGTATTGATGAGGGGCTCCCGAAAATATGTTGTTTTATATCCATTTTGTATTTTTTCTTGAGTATAGTTGCGCTTGCTAATGTGCGCATTGTGTCACCATGGTAACTGCTGAACATTCCTCCATAGACAGACGTGCAGCCTCCCAATGTGGAGGCTTTAAACATACATAACCTACGAGGCTCCCCCATAACTTCGGGATTCAAAACACAGCTCTCTGGTGATTGTGTCAGTGCCAGACCAGACACTAAAGAATGTGCACTCATTGAAATAGCTCTTATTTTCCACACCTGCTCACACCTGGACACCGCTGCTGGGTGTTTATGAATGAGGGAAAATACGACTCCCGGTCCCCGTATAGTGAAGTCTAGACGATGTTGTGGAACTTTCGGAGTATAGAAAATGTAATGTTATCTTAAGTCTAATGTTTCGTCGTGTGGTAGAAGCGCAGCACCGGTTTTAAGCATTAGCAGGAGATTCCAGGAGGTAATTAAGAGTTTTCAGGAAAGAATTACATATGATAAAGATAGCTCATTACATAGGATTTGGTGGACAATGATAGTTAATCTTTTTATTATTTTTATTTAGTAATCTTTCAGTGTAAACCACAAGTTTGTTAACAGATATTTTCAGTATCAAAAGTGAAGTGGAACATAATGTGATTTCAAGAGAAACATTTAGAATAGTCATAAAATAGAATATAAAAATGTAAATTGTTATGGCAAATGATAAGCACAGGTTGGCAGGCTTCCGTCTGTCCCGGGGCAACTATGGCTGTAGAAGTCTCTTAGCATTTATTACTATTAACTTAGTCCAAGTGGAAATCAGAGCCTCTTTCGTCATGTCATTGGAGAATCAAACTCACAATGGAAAATTAGGTACTTATTAATTGTAAAATATATAGAATTTATAAAGTGCTTTTCCACCTTCTAGGCCACACGTGTCAAACTCAAGGCTCGTGGGCCAAACGTGGCCCTCCACATCATTTTACGTGGCCCTCAACAGGGTAAATTAAAAGGTTTAATGTCATTTTATCAGAAGATACGCAGTTACACAGACATATTTTTACATCCAGGCAAATCCATATTCAACATTTGTAACTTGAATAAGTAATAAATACAGAAACAGTTAATTAACAAGTAAAAAAAAGTAGTTATATTTATTTTACATCTGGCCCTTTGAGAGCAGCCATTTTGCTGATGTGGCCCTGGGTGAAAATGTGTTTGACACCTCTGTTCTAGGCTCTCAAAGTACTCACCACTCATCCATTCACACACATTCATACACCAGTGTACGCAGACACTGAAGGCAAGGTGGGTTAGGTGTCTTGCCCAAGGCCACAATGACAGTATTCATCTGTGGGAGCTGGAATCACGTCGCCAACTGAGCTACTGTAACCTAAAACGCGTAAAATGATGTTGCGTTTCAATCCAAAGCAGTTCAGTTGGTGAAAATGTATGGTCTGTTTTCCTCCACTCTGGACTCGGACCGTTCTCATGACCAGGCGTTTTAAAGGTCCATATTGTGTGTAGGTGCATCCGTATCAGGAGGCAGCCACATGTGTCTTCAAACAGACCAGAGGATGAGCGATCGCCTGCACTAAAGGGATGATATGTGCTCTTGACGTTTTTATGAATCACGATTTAGATCAACATCAGACAGCCACAGTGTGTCTGAACATACAGTAAATGTTAAAGGCGCTGTACCTGATTTTTACTGTACTCAAAATGTAGTTCGTTTTAAACAGTTTGCAGTGGTCCAAAGTTATTCCTCAGTGACCTTATTCATTCCCAACATCACAATTATTCACAATTAGTTTATAAATACTTTTCACAACTTTCAGAGGCCAGAGCTTAGAGTTTAGATGACAACAACTAGTATTCTAACAGCGCAGTTCCTTGTTATCGGACAATAAAACACTTTTAATTTGATACAGACAAATTTTACTCAACTACACAGAAAAAATTGTGTACAGCCACTTTAAAGCACAGCACAGGGGGACAGGAGGTCTACAAATGCCTGGAATGACATTGATCTGAGTGTATATTTGTCGTTTTTAGTTGGAGAGCCCTTAGGTCTGTCAAGATAAATACTATATTGACTTATCGTTTAATACATGGTATATGGAATAATACATTTTGGGGGTGAATATTTATCAAGAGTACTTTTTCTTTGTATAGTCGTAATTTTAGTTTGTTTTTTTGTTTTTTTGTATTATGATGAGATTAGAGCTTTTAAAAGTTATTATGAATTCATTATAGACAAAAAATATAATACATAAGTGTTGCATTCTGTTATTTATTTATTGCAGTTCATGTTTTTTAACAATATTGAACATTTAGAATGCAGCATATTTCTTCAGGCCTAACCGCCGTATCATATTGCTCATGATATCTTGATATATTTTTGAAGGATGAAAATTATAATTTTACTATATATCAAAAACACCTAGAAAAGCCCAAATGTCTGTGGAGGCTCTGCTGATGCTAAAACACTAAATAGAATGGATGAATTTTAAGTAAGTCAAAGAGCCTAAATCAAATCTGCTCTAAAAGTCTTTGTGAACAGAGCTATCACGAAAACTACTAACTGTCAGTTTGTTATTCAGTTTTTGTGGAACTTGTTGGAAGTTGTGATGTAATCTGTGGCGCTTCAATTATTTTGTGAATTATATGGTGTTTGCTAATTTTATATTTTATACCATTTTAAATTTCAGGCTATTATTGGGCTTCAGGTTGCCTGGCAAATCCAGAATGATATCTCAGAGTTTAGTTCTTCACCCATTGATGCTGCAGAAATTCGCAATGATATTAATCCCCCTGAGGTATTTTTTCCCTTTTCTGCCAATACGGATGCCCGATTGGTTGATCCACCTGTCGATCACATCCATTGGAAAACGGGGAGCTTCACCTGTGGACAGACTCATATCTTAAAAATATAAAATGTATTCTGCATCCCAGGCAAGGTTTCAGGCAAATGGCTTTGTTCCTGATTTGAAGGATTTTGTGGAAACCTTTTCCCCTTCAAAAGAGATAATATTCTGATTTATTGGTATAACAACGCTACACAAACGGACGATCATTTCCAAATTCCTCAATCAGAATGTAATCCTTATGCTTGAAACCCATGAACACCCCCCACGAATATTTCTTACCCATTACCCATTCTGTTCCTCTGTTGATTTTTTAATCATTTAACATTTATATCATTTGTTGAAATGATTGATGATGATGACAACCATTACATCTGTTCTACAAATACCCCCAAAATCATCCTTTGTACCTCATCTGAATGTAATCATACTCAACCAATCTGTTGCTCATCTATATATAATTAGAGATTCTGTGAGCGCTGTCTGGATGTACTCATGTTTTTGTGGTATTAAAGTTTTCGGTCCATTGAAGAGGCACTTGAACGTGACATGATCTCGCAAAGCACGTACTGTTGTTGTGCCTATTAGCAAAGCTGCTCATTACAACCCGTTCACATTACATCACCGCAGCCCGGGAGGCAGAGGATCAAAGCTGTGAATCACTTGACTGGATAGTTCTAATAGATTTGGATAATGGTTTTCTCTCCCTGTGTCTGTGTGTGCCTCACTACAAACAGCAGGCCCTACAATAACAACTGTGTTCACTAAGCGTTAATAAGCCCCACATGTAATTACTGTTAATGTGAGCACAAGGGCAGCACTAACTTCATTATGGGATTACACAGACTTTGAAATGTGCCGCAGTGAAGCCTGGGAGCATCAGAGAGAGGCTGTTGTTTATGTTTTAACGATGCACTATGTAACTTTTCTTGTAAAGTCCACCACTTGACTCACTTGATGTAGATATTATCGCTTTGCCCGGAATGGTCCACAGTAGCATTGAATGTACATTTTTTTTATATGAGTGGGGTCTCCTCTCCACAGTTCTGACCTGTAACTTGGTCTAGTGGTGTCACCTGCTCGCACTTGTACTGTACTTGTATTTATTTGGTTTGTATTGTAGAGTCTGAGAGTCTCATTGGGCTTTCCCTGTATAAATGAAAGAAAAAAAACAACAAAAAAACAAGTACAACTACTGTTTCCAATATTTGGCTATTCTAGCAATATATGCAGCTGTTAAAATCCATAGTAAAACCCACAAATGTATCTTTAGTTGCATATGAGCCGATACTTTTGCCACTATCTGCAAAAACTTTCCGATATCGACCAATACTGATGCTGAAATCCCATCCCTAACTATCCAGTAACCAAACATTTTATCAATACTGTGCTACTTCTTCTTGTTTATAAATTGCGTCTACTATACTCAACCAATTCGCGCTTGTGTGTGTCAACAGCACGGAGTGATCGTCGCCGGGGGAGAGGAGTACCTGATCGAGCCTCTGGTGTCTCCGAACAATGACACACAGACAGACAGAGGAGAGAGGACAGAGGGACGCCCCCATGTGGTTTACAAGCGCTCCTCCCTGCGCCACCAGTACAAGGGCCAGTCCTGTGGAGTCATTGGTGAGAAACAAGCAAATCTCTGTCTCTTTTTTTGTACGTGAATGTGATCTGTGTGGTTATATTTTAACGTATGGTCCCAGTCATACAAGTGTACCCTTTTTTAAATGTATTTGACAGTTTGCAAATTCTTCAACCTTTCATACGTCACTTCATTATTCGTAGTTTCTTGGAGTTCACAGGCTGTGTTCATGGTCTAGAATTGAATCTTTTTATAATTCCAGATGAGTAGATAAATACAGTTGAGTAAATACAGCTTGAGTAGCTGTATTTATTCAAAGAAATATCCAAACTCATGTTAAACCTTATTATTTGTTATGAATCTTAAACTTAAAGCTAAAATTCACCTCTTTAGGGTTGAGTAACAGTACCACTTTCTGAAGTCTGTGTGAAAACACAATAGAAATCGGTCGATATGTTTTTTTTTCATGCCTAATGCCAATATCAATACAGTAGTTTACAATCCTGAGAAACTGATATAGTCTCCTCAAAATATGAAGTTTAAATTTACTAAAAACTCACCGACAGCTCTTTTTATCATAAACCTTTAAGAGAGCTGTGTTGTCGCTTTTGTGCTGTTGTCTCTACGCAATTAAGTGTTCAAATACAGTTTTATTTTGGCAGCAGGTCAGACAAAACAAAATATCCAACTGTGCAGGAGATTTAAGGCCAATATACACTAAAACATGCAACTGTGGACCAACCGATATATCCATCTATCTCTAAAAAATTTTGCTTGTTTCCGCTGACGAAGAAGACATTGAACTTTGCACCAATTTTTGTTTCTTCCTGATCGGTCGAAGATACGAACCATAAACCAGCTCAACAAATCTGCGATCTGACAGTTAAACAGCTCAATTTATTTATTAACCATAGGACTTTACTATAGAATTGTTGTGTTGTCATAGTTTTTTTTACACACACATATTTAACACATCTCTTACCGTCCCAGATGAGAAGCCGATGAAGACTGCAGCATGGTGGCAGAGGACCCTGAAGACCCCGCCTCACCACGTGGGCCGGGGGCAGCTGCCTCTGAAACGCTCCGTTAGCCGCGAGCGCTACGTGGAGACTCTGGTGGTCGCCGATAAGATGATGGTCGGTTACCACGGGAGACGGGACATCGAGCAGTATATCCTCGCCGTCATGAATATTGTAAGTTTCACAACACAAAAGATTCAAACTGCTGCAGTCCTCAAGTCGTTTAGTTGATTAATCGGTTGATGGCGTGTTCGTCGACCAAAATTTGTATGGATTTTTAAGGATTTATATGGGACAACAGTGGAAAGGAGAAGCTTATATGTAAAACTGTCTTTATATAAATACTTTTTTTTATTTTTCTGCATAAAAAAACATCATGAACTCCCATGCAAGTGTCGTTTTGTGAGTGTAAAATGGCTCAGATACACACAGATACGTAATTTTGCCACGCTCCCTTTTTAGGCAACTCATCGATCGGCAGGACTAAGAATTTCTTTGGTCGACTACACAAACTGCCTTCACAAACTTGTATCCATTTGTAATGACATCTAATGTGTACTTGTCTTGGGAAAGCAGCATTTTAGGTACCACAACACATCGAACTAATTGGTCAGCATATTTTAATCAATATCACAAACTATATTCTTTAAATATGTCAGGTCTAGGCCTGTCACAATAACATAATTTGAAGTTTGACATATTACTGAAGTAAATATAGACAATAAACGATAATATTGGAACTAGTTTATGTCATTGATGCAATAACGCAATAAATAAATAAATTAATAAACAGCAGAATGAAACTCTTTAGTAGTTAGTTTGCATCTGTAATTAGCCATAGACATTATTTATTCAGCCTTTTACAGCTTAAATCTTATGATATAGCCAAAAAATAACCAAACATTTCTCAGCAGTGCAAAGAACATACACGCACGATAAATAATGCCCCCCAAAAATATTCTTCCAACTTACATATATAGAACGATAAGTCGATATAGTAATTATTATGACGGGCTTAGTGAGGTAATTTTTAAAAAGACTGTAAAGTAGTTCTCATTAATCATTGTTGAAACTAATTATGTTTGCTTCAACACTGTGTCAGATATATAAAAAAAAAAACTATATTTAAGAGTATAAAGGAATATAAACAAATGTGTTTTAGTCATTATTCCTCTGGAGGGACCTGGCGAGGGCTGAGTGGACCGTTTTTAGCCTGTATGTCATCACTGGCCCTGTTTCAGTGCAGGGACATCACTTCACACACACTTAATCACTTAGGTCTTTGCACACACTGGTATGTCTTTAATGGAGGGCTGTTTGCTGTTATTGTCGCTGTAGATTGAGATGTAGAGCCAGACGTCCTAATGACAAGTGTCTATGAGAGCTTAAACACTGCTTCTTCTCATTTCTAATTTAGCTTTTTTACTACTGAGTGGCTTTTAAATCAAGTTTTATAAAATCTTTAACACCTGTAATGTGGCTCTTTGGAAAAGGACGCACGATCCTGTCTTTTTTTAGCTCTGATACTGATTTCGATACTGTGGTTTTAAGTATCTGATGATTACCAATACCTGAGATTAACCAATACCAGTGCAGAGATACAAAATGGTGTTTAAATACAAAATAAAATAAGAAAAGAATATATCCGAATATGTTATGTTGCTGTAACTTATCTCTCAAGTGACTATAGAACGATTATATTAAAAAGTTCAAACATTATGAGACTTTCTGGCCTGACTGCAACCAGTAAATAGTCTTATTACATCAACTTTTTATGGCCAAGCAGAATATATGTGCAAGACAATATCCAAGCCAACAAAATGTTCAAGATCGGCGCTGATATCGGTGCATCTTTATCTTTGGGCCACTGACACCAGTCTCTATGGGAGGCCAGGGTTTAGAAACACATTTAATTTTATTCATTCTATTGTTCTATCTATTTTTCGCATTGCATATTTTTATGCTTTTTAGTTTTTGTTTTGTTCACTATTTACTTCAAAATGCTAAAATTTCAAACTGGATTTAGATACTAAGGAATAGATTGATACTCAAAACTAATTCCGATACAACAATGATGATAAAAACACTTTCAACTTTAAATAATATAATAGTACTTTCTTTTATATTCCCATGCAGTTTTATATCTGTGTAATCCCTCAGACGCCCAGGTAGGTTCCACTGTGGTCAAGTATTTTAATTTTTTAGTGTTTTCATTTATCTGCGCCATACTTTGGAAACTGTCATGTCTATAAAATGTCATATATAAATAAAATGGATTGGAGACTCGGACAAAGCTCAAATTTACATATTAGTGTTGTTTTATGTAAATAAATAATAATTAATGTCATTTGCAGTGTGTTTTTCCATCTGTTTTTAAGACTGGTCTTTTCTTGTTTCCTTGGAGGTCAGGTTGCCAAACTGTTCCAGGACTCGAGCCTGGGCAACGCTGTCAACATCGTGGTGACGCGCCTCATTCTGCTCATGGAGGACCAGGTGAAGACTCATTACATTATTACATATTTACATTACTACATATTTACATTTACTATTACATGCACTATTTAAGGCACTCGACCTGATTTTTACTGTCTTAAAACCCTGAAAAACACAACCAGCTCATAATAACTGTTATTCACAACTTTCAGAGGCCAGAGTGGAGCATGGTAATACAAACTAGGATGCTAACAGTGAATTTCCTGATTGTAGGACAATAACGCTTTACAATTCCATTCAGATTGTGCACTTATTTTGACTTCCAGAGCTGCGTATAATATGGAGTAAAACAGGTACAGGGCCTTTAAATACTCAGTAATAATATTATTACTATACTACTGCTGGTTTTCCGTACTTCCGATCAAATAATAAAATAATTAAGTCGTAGGGACCTGATTTTTGTTCCCATTACGGACAGATTTTAATCTCCACGTGTTAAATACCTGGCCACTTTTACCTATATACACTATTAAATACACACACTTTAATGACTTACAATTTCAGTCCATGCACAACATTCAACAAGGTTTTCAAGGTTTTTTTTATATTTCGGAAACGTTGTATTTAAAATGAGTTCCAGTTCACATCTGCATACTGTTCCCTGGCGTCAGCCGACATTTCCACATTGAGCTCATCAGAACATCCATTTTAATAACTGCTGCTATTTTAACTGCAGTCATTTAGTTTAGCTTATTTTTTTACAGGGAACATTTGTAAACACATTAATCTCATAAACGAAGAGAGGCTTTACACCTGTTTAGCCAAAGCTCATTTCCATGTGCAGTCACCGGGCTGGTTAGCAAACACACAAAAATACATCCAAATATCCATTTACTCTTAAACCGTTGCCTGAATCCCAAGAAGTTTTATTAAAATATTCTTAACAACAACATTAAATTTGTAGTAAAGACTAACCGATTCACTCAGTAAATGGAAGAAAAAATAAAATAAATTCTTCTTACTCCTGACCAGTGTTGGAAGGTAACGAAGTAAAAGTAGTAAAGCACTGAACTTAAGTAGAATTTTTATGTATCTGTACTTAAGTACATTTTACACTGAATACTATTTACTTTTACTTCACCACATTGCAGAGCACGCATCTGTACTTTATACTCTACATTTATACTACATTTTTGAACTGGACTGAAAAGTAAAAAGTACTTTTCATATGATGGGGGATTATTTTTACTATGACTGACTAAAGTTTTCAAGTTCAAGCTTCGACTTTGGGCAAAACAAAAATAAATACATAAGAAAAATGAAAAAACTGATTTGTATTTTTACTGCTGACCAAAATATATCTAATTTAAATCAATATCACCACATTTAACACTTCAAAACATTAACAAGACTTTTACTCGAGTAACTTTTCATCTGTATCTGTTCTTATCTCATCTGTACTTAAGTAGCAAAACTGAGTACTTCATCCACAACGGCTCCAAACTAATGACATATTTAAAGCCAATTAGCCTCTTTTCACGCTGTAGCTGTGCGAACGTGAGCAAGAGGGAGCGGGATGGTTCCTAAAATACTAAATAGGGAGTGGAGGATAATAGAGACTTAGTTCTTGGTACTGTTTTGTATGAAAACAGCCTCTCTCTCCCCTGGTCCCTCCTCCGTTGCTGTAACGGGCCTTAGAGTGTTTGTGCTAATGAGACGGGACAGCGGAGGATGTGAGGAGAGGAGGAAGACTTGACCAGGAAATGTTTAAAACCTTAAAACCAATGAGAGCAGTGTTCAGAGTTTGACACAGGGCGCTTTGTGACCTCTCTCAGCAAAACATCCACAGAAAATACAGCATTTAGGTTTAGAAAGCATCAGCTTATTTAGTTCCTGGACACATTAATGGGGCTTACACCACGATTTCAGTGCATCTAAATATATACAGTAGATCTATGCTGTGTTTACTTTCTATCCATGGGTTTATATGTTTTGAACGGCTAAAATGACTGAAAATGTCACAAGTAACAGGAAGAAACCCTTGAAAACTTGTGTAGTTTTATATGGGATTCAGGGTGATGAAAATTTACGATTCAAAACTAAATATTCAATTAAAATACCAGTCATAGCACAGTATTCTGTGTCATATGGTATAGAGAGAGAAACACCTGATCTTACGCTAGATCAAGGGTGTTCAAACTGTGGCCCGGGGTCTAAATGTGGCCTTCAGACCAGTTTCTATTGGCCCTCAGTCCTCCTGCTGAACCGGCTCAATTGATCATAAGCAGCACTTTTAACAGCAAATTAAACTATTTCTACCACTATATCCTCAAACATCACGTTGCAGTGTGATACAGACCTAAAATGAATGTGTTTCAAGCCTTACTAATACTCTGTCAAAGCTGTGTATAAAGCACCGCACTGCATTGATCACCGGTCTGCGATTATGTTTTGAGATGTGGCCCTCGATTAAAAAAAAAGTTTGGGCACCTCTGCACTAGATGGATCCACTGATGTACTCGACTTACTTGTCTTAGTTAAAAAAAGAAATAAATAAATTATACTTTTGAATGATCAGAAGTCCTCAAAATGTCACTTATGAATAAATATCCATGGGCTGCAAAGTGATTCTAGTTATTTTTTTTTTCATTGACTCCTGTGAGCTTGCGGATACTTTTAAGAGGTTGAGGTCTTTAGTCAGCCAAGATATGTTTTAAGTTGACTTGGATGTTAAAAAATGTCCCATATTGTATTCACCGTTGTATGTAAAAGCGTGTTCTACCTGACACCCATCTTCCCCACCCATTTGGGACACTGATATTGTCTGTGATGCACTTCCATTCAATAAAACACCAACTTTGGCTAGGACTAAATCCATCCCAAAATGAATCCGAGCGTGAGGGAAATTTAGGAAACTGCGGTAAGCGAACGAACCCACACGTAACCACAACGCTCGGTTATTTAAAGTGAAACAGGAGATATCCAAGCCACCGTGTGACACTATAACTGAACTATTAACAGCATGTGGGCAATCGGGCACGGCTGTTTTAACCATAAGTCGTTTGACAGATGGAGATTGGATTGGATGGTTTTGGGGTTTCATTTATAACTGTGAAATGACCATAAATATGCGCTTCAAGACATCCATATGGTACACAGTTTAAATTAGAAATATCATTTATCATTTCAGCATAGAGTCGGGAATCACAGGGGTCTCTTTCGATTAAATTTACTCACGTTACCAATCATAAGAAAATGTACATACACTTTTACTTCAGTATTTCTTAGGTTACTACCATAGACTGTATAAAGAAGTGGACACAACAGTGAAATAGAAACACCAGGATCACGTAGAGCGTGTTAATATGAACGTTTTAACACCAAAATGATAAACTTGACAGCAGCAGTTAAGAGAGAGGAACGACGATTTTCTAAAGTAAACTGAATTATGGAATACATCTTGTTTTGAAGGTGCACTGTGAAACCTTTCTGGTAGAAGAAAGCGACCTGCGTGTCTCTGCTTTGTCTTCAACTCTCCACAGTATGGCATTAAACTCCACTGAGTAAAGCTTGTGATTCTACCAGGCCAAACTGTAGGTCAGATTTGGATAAATGTAAGATAGAAAAGTTTATTTTCTCGCTGTGGAACAATCAGGGCAAAGAAATAATGTATCTATCAGCGGTGGAAGAAGTACCCAGTTTTGTTAAGTAAAAGTACAGATGCTGGAGCGAAAAAAAAAAAAAATGTGTAGTGAAGTAAAAGTAAAAAGTATCTGCTGTAAAGTTTACTCAAATAAAGTACAAATACCTAAAATGTGTAGTTACGTCCAGTACTTTTACTTTATTACGTTGCATCACTAATCTCCAGGTAGACAAGTGTAAACGTGCATCACAGTGCATCTTTAAATAATCAAAACAGTGAATATGTCAACTGTAGATCATTGGTTGAGCGCTCAGATCCACTGACCCACAGGTTGACGGTGCGATTTCAGCTCCCATAGATGAATGCTGTCGTTGTGTCCTTGGGCAAGACACTTAACCCACCTCATCCCAGTCTGTGTGCACTGGTATATGAATGTGTGAGTGAATGGATGAGTGGTTCCTTGATGTAAAGCGCTTTGAGGGCCTTGAACGTGGAAAAGTGCTATCATTTTTAATACTAACTGTAGTGCTTTCACAGCTTGGTTATAAGTGATATATTCCCAAATGTATTCATGACAATAAATCAATACAGCAATCCATAATATCTGCAGTGTATCACCCATAAAAGTCTGTTCATACTTTTATTTTTTCACACCCCTGCTCTGTTGTCATATACTGTTCATGTTATAGTCATTAGTGTTGGCTAATATTAGTGCTGGACTGGACAACTTGGCACATAAGAGAACGCAGTCTATCACTGTTTTCCTGATTTGAGAACGGTAACCCAAAATGAGAAACTGCGGGACAAGACAATTACTAGTTACGTTACCACACTCATTCCTGGGTTACACTCTGTCTCCAGCTACGGCCAATGCATTTGACCGCCTCCTTGACCTCACTGCGTGCTTGTAATAAGAGAAAATATGTGTCTTTGTTAACATTGGACTGAAAGTGAAGTTTTATTAGTGGTACAAAAACATAGTAAAATCAGTTGTGAGTATATTTGTCTTCTTCTCTTCACTAGCCCACTCTGGAGATTAACCACCACGCGGGGAAGTCCTTGGACAGCTTCTGTAAGTGGCAGAAGTCCATCCAGCACCGGAGCAGTTATGGGAATGCCATACCGGACAATGGGATCGCACACCACGACACAGCTGTGCTCATCACCAGGTCAGAAAGGCAACGCCCGCGGAAAAAAAAAAACACTAAACTAAACTCACATATGTTTTTGTAACTAATATAACTGCGACTATGGACAACTACATCTTTACATTATATAACCAAGCCACCATTGTGTTGGGTTGATGCTAGTTGTGATACAGTATATGATGAAAGCTATTGATTTCGCACTTTTTTGTTAGATATTTTGTTTTGACTTTTGATTTATGTGAGCTGTGTAGCTATTATGTTGCGCCTTTAAACATGTCCAAATCGTAAGGTAAGCTACAATTGCACGGATAACAGAAGCTAGGCGACCAATCTGCGTCATCAGCCCCTCCGACCATCACCGACACACCACTTTCATACTACACAATGTGGGTGAAGAGTCTTGCCTAAGGACACAACAACAGTTTTTGCCATTGTGTCGTAACGTCTGAGAGGAGGGACCAAAAAGACAGAACTCGGGGAAAAGTTTAACAGTGTTTATTTACAAGAGCGCTACTGCAAAAATGACGGTAGATCAAACGGTGAGTCAGGAGCAGGGTGTTTGCCGTGGTCCAGGGACAGAGCGTGAGTAGCAAAGACGGAGACGGGACGAACAGTAACAGTAGAGAAGAGCGATCGTGACACATTGGTATTTCCAGTGCTCTCCAAGTACTAACCAGGCCTGGCGTCGCTTAGCTTCTTAGATCTGACTTTTACAAACTTGTACAAGCTGCTATAGCATCACTCATATTAAATCAACACATTTTGCACACTGCATATTGAGTTTCTTTGTATTATTTACTAGAATTTTTACTGTAAAGAACTAATTACCCGGTCTTTTTTAGTTTAGACCTCTACAAACATGATCTGAAAAGCATGAGATCCTTGTATTAGTTTATCAGTCCATATTTCAGTCTTCTCTTTAATGTTAAAGCTCCTGGAGTTGTTTACAATGTGCACTTTGAACAGAATCCTACTTTTTAAACATATATTCCAAATCTAATCGCAATTTCAATCCTCCTCTGCAACAAAAAAGTTATTTTAAATAGACTTATCTGGTGCAGTGGTACATCTGGATGCAACAAACTGTGGATGAGACAATTGCTGGTTTAGTCAGCAGTGTTCACATTCCTATAGTTTACAAGGTCCTTCCAGCTGTAGACATGATTCCCTCTTGTGTGTTTCAAATACTACAAATTGACTAGGATTGACTGTCAACACTGCATAACTTCACACACAGAAAAGCCACTTCCTCGCATAAGTTTATTTTATATTTATTGTGTGAGTCCAATGAAAATTTATAGGTTTGTCAACACTGAGAAATATATTTAAATCACATGTTTTTTGTTTAGTTTTGCAGAACATAAATTTATTTTTGAGAAACTGTCTTCTCCAAACAAAAAGATAATTGCAAAATGATTTGAGACTTCTACTAAAACATACATATAATTTGTGTTTAAGTTTGAAGTTTAAATCACCAAAACGAGGCTGCAGTCTGACACTAAGTGGCTGTTAAATCAAACTGATGTCCCAGGAATAATTTGGTTTCTATATCCAGGCGGGATTATCAGCAGTGCCTCGGAGCTGACCGTGCACATTCCCAGTCCATCTCTTCATTGTTTTGTTTTCAGCCAAGTCTGAGACAGTGGGAGGTGTTATGTTATGACACCATCTCAAAGGGTGCGTTTAAACCTGCAACCAGACCTCGTTAAAACTGTGAATAAACTGAGACAAAACCTGGAAATACACCTGGACTGGACCAAGACTGCACCAGGACTATAGAACAAGACCAAACCAAGTCTACATCAGGTTTAAACTCGGCTCAAACCAGGATCAAATCATGTGAAAACTACGAAGACGGGCATTTCTGAGCCGGTCGTGAGAATTATTAGTCACCAGTTGCATTTAAAATGATCTGGTTGTGGTCACACAGAAAACAAAAAATTGTTTATGTTGTTACACATAAATGAAGAAACAGTGTACATTTGAATACTGTTTCATTACATTTATTTGCATTTTATTTGTAATTGTCAAAGTGTTATACTGTAGTCATTATTCATTCACTAGCTTCTTCTGTAGATGGAAACGCGCACAAACAGCATCAGAAAACAGCTCTGTCTTTTGGGTTAACTGTGTAGTTAAAATCCAACACTTATATAAGAAAAAAAAATAAAATTACAGCATGTTTGCACCTGAGAAAAGCCGTGCTGGGCCAAAACATGGCATTAGCCATGTTGTAATAAAAGCTTTTTGATTTTTGTACAATAGTGTCTTGGATTTTTGTCTTTGGGAATATGTAACACATGCACATTACACCCAAAAGACAGAGCTGTTTTCCTTTGCAAAGAACCACCTGTGTCTCTAATTGAGCACATGTTTTTTAAAACCTTTTTATAAATCTTTTAAATTTTTTATGGACCCATGCAGCACTCCTTATCCTTTTTAGTCTACATCTTGGGTGTCAAGCCCAAGGATACAACAACAGCATGCACCTGTCTGAACGTGTGCGTGCTCTAACCATGGAGCTTTGTCACTCTGTCTTTTTTAAACCAATTAACTATAAAAGTGGTCCCTCGTTTATCATGGGGTTACATTCTAAAAATAGCCCACAATAGGTGAAATCCGTGAAGTATCAGCTTTATTTTTTACAATTATTCTATATGTTTTGCAGCTGTAAAACCCCTCACCACACACTTTATACACTTTTCTCACACAGGCATTAACATTTTCTCACATTTCTCTCTTGTTTAAACACTCTCAAAGTTCAAACCTTCATCGGTGCCTTTGTCGGTGCAGAACGTTTCATCGACATTGTGGGTTTTGTCGGGGAGAAAACTTGCAAACATACAGCACTTCAGAGTCACACTGCGATCCAACATTTATTGTCTGAACACAGTCCCTTAGCCAATCAGGATCCAGAACACAACGCATGTTCATACAGTGTTAAAAAGCATGAAAAATTGCAATAAAAATCTGCGAAACATTGAGGCCACGAAAGGTGAACCACGATATAGTGAGGGACAACTGTATATGTGATCTATACTTTTGTAGCCACAGCATTCATAGCGCTGCCATAGGACCTCTCCCACCAAACACAGTATTACATTTAGTCATTGAGTGCCTGAATGTTTGGTGGTTTAACCTTTTTTTTTTAGTGGAAGCAGCAACATCTGTTCCATCCTGAGCTATTTTCACCATTAGGAGCCTGATCCTGGTTTTCCCACAGTCTGGACTCGTAGGACACTGGTGCTGTTGAGTGTGGAATGTGCAAACAGAGCCACAGTTTGGTGACAGTCATCTCAGTGTGACCAGACCTGCCACAAATACCTCTCCAGAGAGCAACTTCTGGAATAGAGGCGGTAAATCAACGAGAATAAAGGTTGTTGAGCTTTTCCTTAGTATCAAAATCAAGTTAAAATGTTTGATATCATTGCAGAACTAGAGGAGGTGGCACCTGGATCTGATTTGTTTTCCTTAAAAACATTTTCCACTTTCATAATGTATTCATAACATCCTATTTGTTCACCACGATGAGTTTATAAGCACTTTTCACAACTTTCATAGGACAGAGCCTGTTTTGCCGTCAATAGTATTGTCATGATATTAAAATGTACTTATTTAAACAATGGAATAGTAATTTTCAACCTTAAAAAAAAAAAAAGTACTTTCCTGTATATTCCCATGTGTCCTTATATCTGCGTAATCCCTCAGTTGTCCAAGTAGGTTCCATAGTGATCCATGGGCGTACACGAGTTTATGTCATCTTATACTTGTTCTGGTACAGCTCACGATCAATCTAAAGCTGTTCAGAAAAGGTCAGTTTAATGTGACTTTTTTAGGATTGATTCTTGTTCAAATCTTTGACAAAACAACTCTTTTGACATCCTTTGCTGTCCCTGTAATGTTAACAACTGGCATCGAACAGCACACCAGCATTACTTCCTGGCAGTGTCCACCAGTAATCAGACCAGAACTGAAGAAGTGGCTTAGATGAGCAGCGAAACATCTTCATTCCTACAACAATTTGTCCAGTTGACAGATTTAAACTTCGTCTTTTGCTGTGGATCAGACCTGGACGACTGAGGGATTACACAGACTTCCTGTTTTGTGAACTATAATAGCACACAGTACACAGCGGCCTTATGTTGACCAGCAGTTTATTAAATGAAAGAAACCAGGTACAGCCCCTTTAAATGCTCCGACTGTATTGAAACGTGGCTCGGTGAGAACAGCTCATATATTTATTTACACATGCGTTTATCAAACACTGGGTGGAAGCTGTCCAGACTGAAGACACCAATGTGACCATCCCTGATTTCCTGCTATTGTTCTTGTCAAACTATATCTGTCTGCTATCGCTGTGGTCCCAAGTATGTCCTTAAATGCTCAGTGCTCCTGGAATAACCCGTTACCACTGCACAAGAATCTAAAGTAAAAGTAGAGTTTATGGGAACATTTGAGAGAAGAAATGTTAAAACAAATACAAGAATCCCATGCATTTCAGAACAAGTTTGTAAGATGCAGAGTTAACATGCTTATTCTATAAAACGACTTGGTATTTTGTTGTTTGCAGAACACATATTGCCTATATAATTCGTTTTTGTGGTTCAGTATTGGCGAGTTTAAGTCAGGTTAACGTTTTAAGTGTTTCCAACCCATCCTTTATGTATAATATAGAAAAAACACCTTGACTCTGGGTTCTAAAGGTCCTGGTGGGACGTACGCCGCCTGCTTGTCTCCATGGAAATGTTATGTTACACAGTATGGCATTAAACATCTCTATTCCGCTAATATTACACTGTGAAAAAACATGTATTCTTACAGTAAGCGCAGGTCCACCGCTCTTACCAGTAACTTGTCGCGTGTCGTCATCTGCTTGCCTCCCAAACTGACAGACAAATTTAATGCTATACTACGGAACATTCCAGGCAAAGCGGTAAACTCGGCACAAAGATGAGTGAGTTTTACAAATGAATGTGGTTAGATGTAATAGGGCTGAGTGACATTTTTTCGTCTTATTCATCAATCACACTTTTTATTTTATTTTGTCTTCGTAAAAATGGGTTTCAAAGTTTATTTCCTAAACATAAACATGACAGACATTTAATAATCGCCATTTCTTCATCCAACGTCTGAACTCTGCTCCTAACCGCATGTTTTTACTGACGGAGTGTTGGCTGTGGTTCTCTTGATTAAAAAGACCCAAGCTGATCATTGAATTAGTCATGTCTGAATCTCCAACCTGATTAAAATCCCATTACCTGCACAGAACTTTAATGGAGCTGAGTCTTGAGTTTGTGTCTGTCAAAAGTCTTAATGTACCTGAATAATGCATTTGAATGATGAGCGCAGTTACATGGTCGATTTCCTCAGATTACACCAGGAGCTGTATCTGTTGGCAGCCGGAGCCCTGCACATTTCCACTGTCAACAGTCTGTTCTATTTGTGTCTCTGCAGGTACGACATCTGCATCCAGAAGAACAAGCCCTGTGAGACGCTAGGTAACATAAACACATCCACAAATGTTTTAGATATTACAAGATTTAAAGTCATATGACAGGTTAGACTACTTATTATTTCACTAAAACGTAGTTAAAGGCACTGTACTTGTTCTGTTTTTCGTGTTTTAAGACAGTACGAATCTAGAAAAGGTTTGCAGTGGTCCAAGGTTATTCCTCAATTACCTAATGCATGCACTTTTCATAACTCTCAGAGAACATGATCATCAGATAATTAAAAAAGCTTTCTAATTAGATGCAAACAGCCCACGGTGAGCTTATTTTGACCTCCAGAGCTGCTTTTACAATATATCTGTACTGGGGGATCCTTAAATAAATGGAAAAAATCGGATACAGGGCCTTTTTTTTTTTTTTACTTTTTACAAAAAATCTTGCTTAGTTTTTCATTTTGGTGAAGTTTATTATTTACTTCCTGCTTGCACATGACATACATACAGGTAATTCTAGTTACCTAGCAACCATAATGTTAAGAGAGCCAAAACTAGTTTAAACTACACATTACTTATGATTAGATTATTATGATTAAAATTCAGCGCTACTTCCTGTATTTTTGTATTTTTTCTTCTCAACTTTTTCCACAAACTGCTACTTAACTGATGTAAAACTACAGTAAATATTAACCACAGGTACCAAACCAAGTAGTAATTAGAAAAACATAAAAACATGTCATATGCAAATAGTTTTGTACTGTTGTTCTAAAAGTATTTGACTTTTTCAGGCCTGGCTCCAGTCGGTGGGATGTGTGAACCAGAGAGAAGCTGCAGTATTAATGAGGACATCGGACTGGGCACAGCCTTCACCATCGCCCACGAGATCGGACACACGTAAGACACATGCAGGACACACGTAAGACACACGCAGGACACACGCAGGACACACGTAAGACACACGTAAGACACACGCAGGACACATGCAGGACACACGTAAGACACACGCAAGACACACGCAGGACACATGCAGGACACACCTAAGACACACGCAGGACACATGCAGGACACACGTAAGACACACGCAGGACACACGCAAGAAACACATAAGACATGCAGGACATGTAAGACACACGTAAGACACACGCAATACACACGTAAGACACACGAGACACACATAAGACAGGCAGGACATGTAAGACACACACAGGACACACGTAAGATACACACAATACACACGTAAGACACACGCAGGAACCACGCAAGACACATGTAAGACATACGCAAAACACACGCAGAACACACAGAAGACACACATAAGACACACATAAGACGCACGCAAGACACACGCAAGACACGTGTAAGACACACCCAAGACACAGGAAAGACACACAGGACACACACAAGACACGTAAAACACACGCAAGACACATGTAAGACACAAGCACCAGACAAATTAAATTTATAAAAAATTGTATACAAAAAATAAAAAGCTTCTATGATAGTTTTTTCATATTTCAATAATGTATGAAACAAAACAAAACAAAAAAGTAAGGTATAACATAAACATAAAGACACTTACACATTTAGACAGTTGCAGACACACTGTGTACAAACAAATCATTCCAAGTATTTACTCACAATTTCAATATACTATTCGCTTTTAATCACGTTGTCATAAATTAGCCAATCGCATGGCATCTAATAGTGTTTTATCCAGAGAAATATATTCTTATCCTCCTTTTTAGTATTTTTGACACTAAATAATTTGAACAAACACATTATGTCCCCAAATTAAATCATTAATACCAACACATAGACTGTATATATAAATGGACATAGCTAAACTGCTAGCTGCTGCGGTCCAAATAGGAAGTGAGAATGGGCATGCTTCTGGCTCCATCGAACCGCCATAGCCTTGTCATTTCAGTCTTAAAATGCTGGTATAAACCCGTGCTACATGATCCTGGAGTTTTTATTTTGCCATTTTGTCCATGACTCAAGATATGAACATTAATAACAGACGAATCAGGCATCTTCTTTTCCCGAGGTTGGTCCCGTCAGCGTTAGCAACAGGTTTGATTGACAGCGTTGCTAAGCGCCCGCTCCCTGCTAGACCAACGGTGCAGGCAGGAAGGGGCATTACCTTCAACAGCCTCGCTCCAGATTGGCTCTTTGATTGACGTCACACTCCTTTTGTCCACTTCTTTATACAGTCTATCTAGCAACCTTTTTTTTTTTTTTAGATGTTTAAAGGTCTGGTACCTAATTCTGACCAAACACGTTGCACTGACAAAGCATCACGTCATTGTAAAATCCCTATAGTTTAACAATTCTCTGGTAGAAGTTGCTGTTTAACTGTCAGATTGCAGATTTGTTCACCTGATTTATGGTTGATATCTTTAATTATTGGGGCCTATCCACATGAAACAAAGACTGGCACAAAGTTCAATGTCTTCTCTGTCAGTATAAATAAACTAAACTATTTTCCCATAATGGCTTCAGAAAGTGGTGCCATTCTTCAACCCCAAAGATGTGATTGCTGCCAGCTGAAATAACTTTAAGCCGCAAGATTAATATGAAACATTTGCGGAGCCAATCCCAAACAAATAATGATATGATAATGGAGCTTCGACATTTGTTGATCATATGTTTGGATATTTCACATAGCCTGAAGTTTTTAGATGTTTTTAGATGTCTGAAAACTCAAGAAAAAATGGAAAAATGGATTTAAAGTGTCCATGGTCATGTTTAAGTGATTATCAACAAAAAAGGTGAGAGTGTGACTGAAATAACTGTTGGCTGATGCTAGTTAGCTTGTATCCATCTAAGTCAGTCCAGTTTATGGTCAGACTGTGTTAAAACAAAGCTCAGACTAAGGTATAACTTGTGTAATAGAGTTTCAGACAGAGCAGTGCCTCCAGGTAGCTTCACTGTTGATGACATCAGCTGCAAAGTATCAACAGTCCCCTGCTCTCCATCTGATATTATCACATCATCAAATTGTGTTTTCTATTAAAAGATGAACGAAATCCTAAATAGTCATGGGACTATATTGAAATTTGATGTCACAACCAATATTTTCATGGCCAAAATATTGCGATTAACGATTATATCACGATAATTGTTGTTGTTTACAGTTAAAAAATGTTATGGATATGAATAATTATAATTTTAATTTTATGAACAGGTTCCATATTTAAACAACAGTTATATTATATTGTACTTTGTTATAAGTGAAAACAACAATAATCTAGAAGAATCATTGGGGCGATTATCACGATTATAACAAATGCCCCACAAATGATTATTTTTAACCCTTTTGTATCACGATAAACGATATTATTGTTTATCGTCCCATCCCTAACCCGTAAACAGTGTGTAGTCAAGTAGTTTTACTGATGGCGGAGCATTCACTGAAGACCCAGGCAGGAGTTGAGACCACCAGACTGTTACCGCTCCACAGTTGGTCCAGGCATCGCTGAGGGGTCTTTACTCTTGGCTTTGTGCAGGACTTTTCCTTCATTCACAGAAACTCCAACCCTGGATTACATTCCCACATCCCGAGAGAGACTCCATGTAAACTCCAGCCGCATGACTCATTTCCATTCTCCAAGTGATAATAGCTGTATGTTTTCTTTCCCTATTTATACGTCAGTAAAATTAGTTACACATGGGTCTGCTAACTTACTCCGCCACTTGTTTTTTTTCTATATTTGGACCTCAGATGACTTGGAAAGCTGGGGAACTCATTGGCTTAGCGGAGCCAATCGGCATCACTTAACAACTAGTAATTTTATCTCCATGCATGGTTTACTTCTGTCATGAATTCATTAAATCAAGTGAGGTTATTGTTTTTGTCCATAGCTCATGGGATAATTTAAAGGAAAAGGTGTGTTTGTATTGAAATAGGGCTAATAGACTCGTGCGCAGATGGATAAGTCATTGGGGTGTGACTGCTAATGCTTTACGCAGGTTCGCTCAAGGACTCTGCAGGACCTGTAAGCATCGTTATGAACTGGACACTGTCAGCTCCTGTGAATATGGTCCACAGTACATTTACCCTGTAGTTGTAGTTGTTTTAGTCATGTGTCATATAAGACTAGAGCAGCCAGTGTTTTATTCTTGTGTTAAAGTCATTTCCCGAGTGCTATGAGAGCATTTTCAACCTACAGGTCAGGAGCAGGTTAAAGGAATGGATGGATATTATTAGTCTGTCTACATTTCCAAAGCTCAAAATACTCTTTTTCACTTTGTAATGTCATGAAGTGGTAGTTTTCAAGTTAACAGCTCATTTTTACCTTTAGTTTAGTAGAGGCTGACAATTCCAGGGCTCATCCAGATGATTCTAGTGAAGTTTTATGGAGTTAACTTTCCATTTGAGAGCCTAAATATGCAGGGTTTGTGTGTTAAACATGTGTGAATGAAACAAAACACAACTCCAGGTACGTTTTTGATGAGGAGCTAACATTATAGATCAGAAAATAGCATAAAATGGGCCCTTTAAGCATCTATTCCAAAGTTATTTAGCTTCCTCTCTAGTTCATATTTGTTACACAGCTTCTTTGTTTTGACTGGTATCCTTGAACTTTTTAAGACGTTTTTTTGGCTCGTAGGCTTTATTTGACAGAACAGTGTAGCGTGAAATTGGGGTGAAGAGCAGGGAGGACATTCAACAAATTATCGGAATTGGGAATCAATCTTACAACGGCCTGGCAAATGCACTGCAGCTTAGACCGCTTTACCACAGGGAAGCACGGTATTCTTTAAGTATCCCACACAAATCCTGTCTTTTGTGAGCCAAGTACTGGGGAAAATCTGTAACTACAGACACAACTTGTTAGGTTTTTCAGAGAGTTTATCGAGTATGATATTAGGTGTACGTATCCAAGCAATAATACAACACATTTCACATTGTTGTTTAATCCCCTCCATTTTGATGAACACAATTAACATAGATATCATCAAATATTATATTATGAAATACAATTAAAAACCATCCATGGTCTTGTTATTGATAAGAGTATTTATTTATTTTTTATTATTATTATTTTATTTGTTTTATTCTTTATCTTTAGTTATATAGGGGAACCCATTTAGAGCACTTGGGCTCTCTTTTCACAAGCAACCAAAACAAACAAGTATATAAGTCAATGTAAACTTTAAAAACAGGTGCAGGTTCGTGTATAAAAGTTTGTTACCAGATATTTAAAGTGCGATTGTGTCACCAACGGATCCAGTTTTGCTTTTCCTTGGAGTATATTCCATTTTTGTGAAGCAAAATAGCTAAAAACCCTTTCTCCTGTCTCAGTTCTTGTGCAGCTAGTCCTTAACCTTATGCAGTCATGTGATCTGGTATTAAATGTCCCTGTATCAATAATTAACAAGCACGTGAGGTATTCTGGCAGTTTTTGAAGTAGTCCCTTATAGATACATTTCATAAAGTGCTGTTCTCTTCTAACAGACAGTAATGGCCAACCCCTTTTTCAATAGAGAATACAGTGATGGGCTTCAAATCCATCACCTGTAATAAAACGAAGGTCGAGTGAACAGATTTTATCTTTATTTAAACTGGGAGAGCCCAATGAGAGCACTCAGATTCTCTTTTTCATGAGCGCCATGTCAAAGATACAGAAAAATGCAGGCAAAAACAAACAAAACAACTGCAGAAGTCGATTTAAATCATATAAAACAGGTGCGGCGTGAGTATAAATGTTTATCACCAGATTATTAAAGTGCATTAGTGGCACCAGTGTATTCAGTTTTGTGTGTTCTTGAAAAATATTCCATTTCTGGGAAGCAAAGTACCGGTAACCAAAAGCTCTTTTCATGTTTCAGTTCTTGTGCAGCCAGTTTTTAGACCTAGACAATCATGAAATCTTCTATTAAAAGTTCCCACACCAAAGCTCAACAAGTAAATGAGTCAGGCAGTCTATTAATTAGTCACTTATAAATACATTTTAAAAGGTAAATTTGTCATATACCCTCCTTGTTTTGGTTCTTCAGCCCTGTACCTTTAGTTCAAAAAATGCTTTATATTTGTGAATATCTTGGGACTGCTTGAGGTTCTCATCTAAATCTCTTTTTTTGTCATAGTGGCAAAGCTTCTCCCCAGTGCTGCTTACTTCTACAGAATTGCCTGGTCTCTGCTCTTAGACACAAGGCTCTGGTCTCATAGTGATCCACAGTTGTTTCTAATTCTCTCCGTGCTCCGCTCCGTCTTCACAGGGCAGAGGCAGATTAACTCCAGGCCTGTTTGTGTGAGACGTCCCACATGAAAAGGACAAACCACGACACCAGTGACTCACACTTCCACAACATTTATAATTCCTGCTCAAACAAGGCTACTGGGGCTGCGATCACTACTCAGCACAAGTACAGGGAGACCGTGCTTCTTTGTCTTAAACTTTTGCAGCTTAAAGGAGACATTTTAGAGTGTTTTGCCACTTTATCATTGTTTTCCCTTCTTATACAAAAAACAAAACACATTAGTCTTATACAGTGCCTTTTCAGAAGCTCAAAATCGCTTTACAATTTTTATGCATTATTCATTCACTCCATACTCTGTGTTTGAAGCCGCACCTGCCCTGGGGTACATTGAGGCTGCTAATCTGCGGCATCGGCCTGTCCAGTCACCACAAACACTCAACACGCACAAATTCATAAGTGGCAATGTGGGTGAAGTAAAAGTTTAGAGGTTTTCACTGTCAAGCTGAGTCAGGGACCAAAATACTTATAGATATCGCAGTACCGAATTTCCGTCTAATGAAATCCATATGAAAGTATCTGTTACTATAAGAAGATGAAATGCATAACCAGTATATCTGAAATTCATATAATACTTTTCTTGAATGTAATACAATTTGACAACATAATTTCAGATGAAGGGCGGGGGCCTATAAGTCTAGAGATTCACTGTATTTGAAAGAAATATCCAAACATAAAATTCACAGATGTTTGTCATAATCTATCAAAGGTTGCGTACAGAAACGTATATATTGACCATTTTATAACCCTTTTAAATGACAGCAATTACTCCTTTGTAGTTAAATGTTGACACTTTTTTGCTGAGACTGAAGAAGTTGAAGTTTTTGCCAGTTTTTATTTCACATGGATAGGCCCAGGTCACCACACAATCTGCATTTTAATACAACTTAATCAGATTTTATCTTTAAACTATGGGCGGTTTAGGATGTTGTGACGTCATACTAGACAATATTTCAGATGTTTTAAAGTTCTAAATGTTCCTATAATGTGACTGTAATGACATCCTTTTAATGCAAACCTATGTTGTAGTTGTTTCCCCTCTCAAAGTTGTGTTCAGCATGATTCTTACTAATCTTTATACGTCATTCCTCTGATCGACCTCCGTTTTCACCACTACTGGTATACACCCACTTCTCTCACCTCATTCTTTTGTTTTATTTTCTTAATGGGTGATACATTGTCGTAACGTCTGACAGGAGGGACCAAAAAGACAGAACTCGGGGAAAGTTTAACAGTGTTTATTTACAAGAGTGCAAGTGCAAAAATGATGGTAGATCAAACGGTGAGTCAGGAGCGGGGTGTTTGCCGTGGTCCAGGGACAGAGCGCGAGTAGCAGAGATGGAGACAGGGTGAACAGTACCGGTAGAGAAGAGCAGGGTCCGAGGGTCAGAGCGTTGGAGGCGGGAGAGCTGAGCAGGTCCAGGGAGCGGGATCTGGTGAGGAGCAAAAATATCCAGTTTAGAGTCGAAAAGCGAAAAAAAAAGGCAGAGCAGACGGGGATCATGACATACATGTAGGATTCTGCAGCATCACATAGTCATTTTGGTACACATGAATCGTATGATCTGCAGCTATCTATAGGAGGTCAATTTGCCAACAATTTTACAGATCTTTGTTTTGATGATGTTTACTACGACATCAGCTCTCATTGGGTATCACAGTTTTACTCACACGGAGGTCAGTGGGCTTGTTTCTTTTATAAGTAATGTCATAGGGTGTCATAGATTATACACAACAGACACAAGCTCAATATGTTTTCTTTAAGTCTCCATCCTATCTCCTTTCTGTGTCCTGGTTTAGTTTTGGTATGAACCACGACGGTATTGGAAACGCCTGTGGCCCGCGCAGCCAGGAGACTGCCAAGCTCATGGCCGACCACATCACCATGAAGACCAACCCCTTCATCTGGTCGGCCTGCAGCAGGGATTACATCACCAGCTTCTTAGAGTGAGTCACATTTACCTGCAAAACCGATCTCGTACTGGTTAGAAGATGCGAATTAGGGAAGGGTGATATATCAATGCTAGTGATGTGGTCAGACATACTGGAGGGTTTTCCTGCAAATCGGTATTGGTCCGGTATTGAAGATTTAGGCGATATTTGGCACTAATGTTTTTTCTAAGTTGCCTCAGTCTCTGTGTGTCGTTTCTAGATTGTCCTCAGTGTATCAGATGTGTCTTTTTGAACAAATTTATGAGCAAAAAATTAGGAATTAGGCTAAAAATATGGCTGTATGTTTACACAATCATGCAGCAAATGATTTTATAGCTCAGATAAATGCATTTTGTTATTATTTTTACAAAAGTGAAACTTATCCTTAACAAATGTAAAATCTTTATATTTTTTATTGGCTAGACCAGCATGACAAATATGAGATGTCAGTATCAGCTCAAAAATATCCCATTTGAATATCCTAAAATATATACAAAATGAATGTCCAGTGTATTTGAGCTTTAAGCCATTGGTCACTTATCAGTCGATTATTACGTTGCGGAAGAGTTCACACTTCCTGTTTAGAGTCTAGTTTAGTCCTGATGTAGACTTGGTTTAGTTCTGGTCTAGTCCAAGGTTTAGTTACGAGTTTAGTCCAAATTTTGGTGTGGTATAGTGTAAACAAGTATTTATTTATCACTTTGTGGGGATTAAAATCTGTGTGCACTCACATCATGGGTCCTCTATTGGTTAGTTATTGTGACATCAGCTAAAAGTAGTTTCTGTATTATCGTCTGTTGTAATATTTTCTGAAGCAATATATCACTCTTCAAAAATGATTATTGTAGGCTCGACTACAGCTCTACAATTTGGGTACTTCTAAATCATGTCTGTATAGCTTCTTTTGATGTTCAGACATAGTATTTTTTGTGTTTCTTCCATAGTTCTGGCATGGGCTCCTGTCTCAACAATGTGCCTCTAAAGCAGGAGTTCACTTACCCCACCACTGCCCCGGGACAGGCCTACGATGCAGACGAGCAGTGTCGCTTCCAGTATGGCGTCCGATCTCGCCAATGTAAATATGCAGTAAGTCTTTTTCTAATCAAATTTGACTTGTAATGTGAGAGCCACAGCACTCAGACTTGGTTTTGTCCTGTTCTTGTCCTGGTTTAGTCCCGGTTTAGTCTTAGTTAAAGGCCCTGTACCTGGTTTTAATTCACTATAGTCATGATAAATGCTCTTCACATCATTCATCATTCAGTGAAAGCTTTTAAATAAGAAATACGGTGAGACTGTCATGTATAATCTGCTAATTTTACATAGCATTTTCTTGGGTAATAATTAAAACAGAAGCAGGGACACCTCTTTTTATCCAATCAACAACGGCCTGACATGATCCCAGACACTTGATTCTCTGGCATCGTGCGTTTTCAAGAGTTACAATCACGTTTAAAGTAGGCAGAGATTTGAGAACTGTACTCAGATGACCACATGACACTAATCCAACAGTTGTTTCTCTGTCATGGCAAAGTATCATCGTAGCAGAAATGACTAAGTCGGCGGGAATAAATGTTTAATTTAAAACATGCTCCTGACTCATGGTTCAAAATCAGGTACAGGTCCTTCACGTTTGAACCAAAGAGGAGTGACTTTAGGCGTGGTGAAACGTTAGCACAGCAGGGTGAGGACATCTGGAGTAGCTGACACTTTTATAGACTCATTCCTGTCAGTGCTGTGTGGTCAGAGCATATGTACACAATAAAAACCCCATGTGTTCGAGACATTGTTGGATGAGGGGCAGAAGGTAAGGCGTTTGTTTGATTGAAGAGTGTACCACTGGAGCTGAATATTTTACTAATTGCGTGTCTTTCTGTCTAAAGTGAGGTTTTGATTCATTGTGTCTTTCTGTTTCGTCTGGTCAAACAGGAAGTGTGCAGTGAGCTTTGGTGCATGAGCAAGAGCAACCGCTGTATCACCAGCAGCATCCCGGCAGCGGAGGGAACTATCTGTCAGACCAATACCATCGACAAAGGGGTGAATATTTAATTAATATATTTATTAAAGGTTCACTATGTACATTTTCTAGTGGAGGGTCCATCACTTGCTTGTGTCCTTTAGTTATATTGTGGTTATGCCTATAATGTTTCACAGTATGATTTTAAACTTATCTTCATGGAGACAAGCAGGTATCATCAGGAGGCCAAGTTATAGATCAAATTCATGAGAAATAAATAAAGCTGAAAAGACGTACCCTATGGATTTGACGATTATTTTGTTGGGTTATAACTAATAGAGAAACTACTGACAGGGACACCAGTTTTTGTCCTATCAGGAATACAGTTTGCTAAGAATCATGGGAAAACAACAACGCTATCTGTATTTTTCTATGTTGTGGTACAATATCAGAAGTAGAAAGAACTGAACAGGCGGGGCTAACAGTTCAAACTAAAACAGGTTTGTAACTCGAGCACAAGTCCTTTTCGTTAAAGGTCCTACATTACACAAAATTGTTCCTTGTGAGCTTTAAGCCATGTTATAATGTTGTTACCTCCTCAAAAACAGACCTGGAGTTGTGTCTTGTTTCATTCACACTTTTGAGTAACACTTTATTATTAGACTGTCTACCTCTCCAACGCTTCTTGGTTTGTCATGAAGCGGTAGTTTTTAAGAGAGATGGGGAATTCCACGGCTGAAATGATCCAAATAATTCTGGTGAAGGTGTATGGAGTTTGAAAACACAGTGGAGCACTTCCTGTATTACCCCATCACATTTTTTTTCCCCGTTCGATAGAAGAACTCAACCTAAATATGCAGGGTTTGTGTGTTAAACATGTGTGAATGAAACAAAACGCAACTCCAGGCATGTTTTTGATGAGAAAACAACATTATAAAATAGATCAGAAAATTGTGTCCCTTTAAATTCATTATTGATCACTGCACTCCTAGAATATTTGTTGAGCAATTGCGATGCACATTTGTATCATCCAGTGGTGCTACAAGCGAGTGTGTGTGGCCTACGGGACCCGTCCAGAGGGCATAGATGGGAGCTGGGGGGCGTGGTCTCCGTGGGAGGAGTGCAGTCGCACCTGTGGAGGGGGCGTGTCCTCCTCTGTCCGCCACTGTGACAGCCCCAGGTAAGTCAGGATTTAAGAAATTTCCTCCAAATGTCGACATTGGCCTTTTTTAGTCATGTTACGTTAAATAAATGTTACAACTTTTGTCACAGGCTTTTGTATTAGAGTCAAAATGCTGCAAGCTAATAGAGCGTAATTAAAAGTGCACTATGTAACTTTTTTGTGAGGGATCTGCCACCTGCTTGTATCCATGGACAGGTTATTGCTGAAAAACAAGCATCTCTCACCAGCTTGTCTCCATGGAGAAAGACAAGTCTAATATCATACCATGGAACATTCCCGGCGAAACAATGACATCTCCATGGAGACAAACAGGTGGTGGACCTTTCACCAGAAAAGTTACATAGTGCACTTTTTAAGCTAAAAAGTCCTCAGATGTGATTAATGTTGTTCAATGGATTTCAGACCAACTATTGGAGGAAAGTATTGCCTCGGGGAGAGAAAACGTTTCAGATCATGCAACATTGACGTAAGTATCGTTCTCCTATTGATATTTTGCAGCTGAGGTCATGAAAAATTCCCTGAGGGTGACACTAACTGTAGGCACTGCTGTGTCTTATGCTTTTTTACTCAAGTCAGGCTTTAAAGTTTTGTTTTAACACGACCTGACCATAAAGAACTAACTTTTGAAATGTGCTGTTTGAATCCATTTGTTTTTGTCTTGCATTTTTAGGTAATGTTAAACCTTTTTTGCCAGTATTTGTATGGCAAAAAAGTGTGCTTTGTGTCTCCATGGTTATAGCTGAGCATTTCACCATAGAGATACACGTACAACACCCCCAGTATGGCGTCACTGCAAAGAAAATGTACAAATGTTGAACCTGATCATTTCTATCAGTGACTAGACCCCAGAACTCACTGAATCTGCATTTTAACAATATTCGTTTTAGCTGCCTCCATCTGTATTAAATATTATTGGCCTGTACAATGTTGTGAGGTCATCTGAGTAGTAGTAGTAGTAGTATTAGTAGTAGTAGTAAGTATAGTATAGTATATAGTCTATGCTTGAGTTGTACATTGAATAGGTTCTGTGTTTTAGGACTGCCCCCCCGGTTCACAGGACTTCAGAGCCATCCAGTGCTCAGACTTTGACAGCGTTCCGTTCAGAGGGAAGTTTTACACTTGGAGGCCCTACAGAGGAGGTGAGTTATTATGTTAGATCAACGCTTTGGTTTAATTTATTTGTTTACTAATTTCTAACAACAAAAAATATGACTTTGTTTGCCACACTTATAGCTGTATTAACTCAACCATATTTCCACCTGAGACAAGTTTATTTGTATAGCACA
Organism: Periophthalmus magnuspinnatus; assembly: GCF_009829125.3. Lineage (NCBI taxonomy): Eukaryota > Metazoa > Chordata > Actinopteri > Gobiiformes > Gobiidae > Periophthalmus > Periophthalmus magnuspinnatus. The sequence goes on from NC_047129.1 coordinate 28,028,279, forward strand.
GTTTGTACACAAAGTAACTCAAAGTGCTTTACAGAATAAGAAAGACATTAAAATCACAATGCAAACAAATCAAAACATAAATAATCATCATAAAATTATCATTAAAAGAGAAGAGTGCAGAATAAAACCCTTTCAGTCGTATGCACAGATAAACAGAACCGTTTGGAGCCTGGATTTAAACATTGTCAAAGTAGAGGCCTGTCTCACATCTTCAGGAAGACTGTTCCAGGTTAGTGATTACCTTAGATTAATATGCAGCTTTTTCCTTAATTTTCTTGTGATGTGATCCAGCAACTGTGTCATAAAAGACAGTCTGCTCCATTGATTATATGCACAATTGGTAAGGAATACTTTGAGTCGCACTGGAAGCACTGGTAACATTAAATATTGTAAAATGGGTGAAATGGTACAATTAGAATGAAAATGTTTGCTGTAGCAGAACCATTTCACTAAACATAACATTCACAAATGGTAGCTCAGTTGGTGGAGTGTTCATCCTCTGATTCGAAGGTTGGCAGTTCGAATCCTGCTCTTGACACAAACATCATTGGTAGAGTGGTCAGATCCACTGATTCACATAATGGTGGTTTGATTCCAGCTCCTACAGTTGAAATCTGGCAAGACACCACCTCGCTCCCAGTGTTTGCGTACTCTGGTGTATGAGTGTGTGTGTGAATGGGTGAGTTCCTTGATGTAAAGTGCTTTGGTTGCCTTGAAGGTGCAAAAGTGCTAAGCAAGATTAAACAGAACTGAATCTAAATCACTGTTTAAATGGTCACAGTTAGCTAATCGCAAAGAACAAAAGTAAAGTAACAAACAAGAAAATAAATAAACAACTATAACCAACCTAATATTATTATTATTAGGTCTCTTTAAATGTTCTGAAATGCATGCAAATTTTGTATTAGTTTAGCAGTTTACATATAAGTCTAGTCTCAAATCATAACGCCCCTGAATGTGTAAAAAATGTCAACTTTGTATCCAATCCTACTATTAAAGGTCCTCTAATATGCAGAATTTACTAGATTATTGCCACTTTAGAATGTTGTTACCTCCACAAAAACAGACCTGGAGTGTTTTCAACAGCTACCCTTTACCTTTTTTCAGTAGGGATGGGCAATTCAACTGCTGAAATTATCTAAATGATTCTATTGAAGGTGTACGGAGTCTAAAAACACAGTGGAGCACTTCTTGTATTGCCACATGATAACATCACAAGGTGGAACAGTTTTTTCTGTTTCAGAGAAGAAATCAGCGTAAATATGCAGGGTTTGTGTGTTAAACATGTGTGAATGAAACAAAAACATTAACATTAACATAGATCAGAAAATAGTAATATGGGGCCCTTTAATTTAAAAATAAATCACAAATCTAATGGTGATTATAATGCTTGTCAAAAAAATAGCAATTGTCTTATACAGTCCTAGTACATCATGAAAGAGAAATTGTTGACTACAACTCACTTTTATCTAATCCTCCAAACACATAACGTCCAACAGAGACAGCAGTTCCGGCAAGTTCTTCAGGCAACAAGTGGTGCTTTCATCAGGTCAGCTGATTTTACATTGGAAATCCCTCACAGCTGTAAAAATAGGAACTGTGCCACGGACTCTGCCCTGAATTTAGACAGAATCACGCCCTTCGGCCCCAACTCACCTCAGATTAACTTTTCAACTCAATCTCCTCAAAACCTCAGCTATCTCACTACACTTTATCTAAACACAGTCAGGTCAAAGTATGGCTGCACGATATTGGATAATTTGTTAAATGTTTCAAAATGTGAGCTAGATATAGTTAATGCCATACTGTAAAACATTTTTCTGACAAGTATTACCAGTGTGATTAGATTTGGAGTATAAGTAGAATTCTGCTCAGAGTACAGCAACTCCAGGAGCATAAACTATTACAGAACTCCTATGCATTTCAGAACATGTTTGCAGACGTCTAAACTACAGGTACAACAAGTTTTTTCTATAAAAACACAAGATTCATGGAGACAAGTACCGTAGATACCGCAACCAGTTACAAATCAGATCTGTGGACAGGCGACTCCACTCACACGAAGAATGCATGTTTTTCAGTGTTTTTAAATGTGAGATGGATATATTTAACGCCATATTGCGAAACATTCCTGGAAAAGATGTCTGTGTAATCCCTCAGTCGCCCAGTTATGATTCATATTAAAAGAACTGAAGAAGCGACTTGGATGAACAGCGAAACATCTTCACTCTTACAACTTTTTGTCCAGTTGACAGTTTTTTCTTGTACTATTCCTGGCAAAGTAATAACATCTCTATGGAGGCAAAGTTACACAGTACACCTTTAATATTACCATTCATTCAAATTTATCAATTCACATCAACAACAATATATTAACTGTCACGCTATCCAGGACAGACTAAGGTCACTAAGTATATTTTAGTAAGATAGAAATCACAAAAATTTCCAATACTCCAATGAAATATTCCAGTCTCCGTAATTTGATTTTCCTTATGTGTGCATGCTCAGTGTTTTGTATTTGTTTTTCATATTATTTGACAGGTGAGTGACAGAAAACATGCAGTCACAGTTTGTTCTGCAGATAGGTACACAAAGCTGCAAATTTAAACTCTGCCAATGGTTCAAAGTGTATCATTTCTGCAGCCTTGAGCTCTGGTTTAGTCTGTAAGAACTTAAACGTAATATAATTAAAGTTGACCTGAAAAGACATTGAAATACCTTGTACTACTGAGTATTTACTGTTGGAAATCTCGGAGGCAAGTTTATGAACCATAGTGACGTCGTCTGTCTTATGTCTGTGTTTATTTAGATTGTTAGTTACAGTCCAGTGCACTTGGTATACAGTTTGATGAGACTATTTACTTTAAAATATTTATATAAAAGTAAAAAGTGCGTGTCCACAATCAACTTTGTTTTCAGATAGTCATTTTCACTCTGTTTTGGCTGTTCTTGCAGGTGGGATGAAGTCCTGCTCTCTGAACTGTTTGGCGGAGGGATACAACTTTTACACTGAGCGCGCCCCGGCTGTAGTGGACGGGACGCCGTGCCGCGCTGACTCTCTGGACGTATGTGTGAACGGAGAGTGTAAGGTACGACAACTGTGTTTAAACTACTGCTGTGTTCTTAGGCGAGACACTTGAATGAGGTGTGTGAGTAAAGGATTGGTGGTGCAGACTGACCAGATTAGTGTGGAGCGAATAGTTAATGCACTAAATTGTAATGTGATTTGAGCTGGACAAGCGCTGTGTAAGACTAATGCATTATTATTGTTATTAAGGACTGAAGCTGAAGGGCAGATGAAATTACACACTGATTGTACATTATTTCCTTTGTAAACAATAAAATGTCCTCTCATTATGTGTAAAACCTGCTAAATCTGTAGCTTGCACCTCTAAAAATGTCACATGTGGCTCTGGAACTGTATCCTGTCTCCTCAATCCCAGAGGACATGATTGACAGGAGGTTTAACCAATCAGAGAAATTCACAGTCCATTAGTGTCAAAACAAATATGGCGGCTTATGTGTAAAGAGGAGGACAAAATAACGCAGAGGACTAATAAAGTAGAGATTTCTGCAGAATCAATCGTGGTGAATAAGTAGGATGCTCGGAATGCATAAGGTGGGTGAGAAATAACTAAACCTGGACCACTGCAAAGGAATTAGTTCTGTTTTTCACTTGTTTAAGCAGTAAAAGTAGTAAAACAAAACTGTACTTAAGTAAAAGGTGTCTGTACTTTATTTAAGTACATTTTAATGTGAATATTTTTTATTTTTACTTCACTACCTTGTAGAACAGGACAGAAAAGTAAACATGTTTTTATGATTGTTTGAAACCTACTGAAAAGGTTGAAGAGTTTCTTTTTAACATGTTCATAGTTTAAGCAAACACAAATATACAAAGAGGAAAAAAAATCAATTCATTTGTTTCTGTTGAACAAAATTCAGCATAAACCTTTATCAAAACGATACATTTGAAGCTTCATTAGATCTCAAAATCTGCGCAAAATAATAAAAATTTTGACTCTTTAAGTACTCTTTAATACTTTTTTCATTTGATACTTTTACTTTTACTTGAGTTTTGTTTTTGTTTTTTTCTTTTTTCTGGTATCTGTAGTTATATTTAAGCAACAAAATTTGAGTACTTCTTCCACCACTGTGTTTAAGACAGTAAAAATCAGGTACCTTTTAAACTTAGATCCGTCCCCAGTCCTTGTTAGGGTGATCACAATTAGATTTTCCCAAAAGCGTTGAGCCGTGGTGTCTGGAGATAACTGTGTTTACATTAGCTCCGTCTGGAGGTGATCCACTGTCTGCATCAGAGCGGCTGAGGCTCATCACCAGCAGCTGCACAGCGTTGGATTATCTCAGCTTTGGCACAGACCAAGTTACCAGCGGTTTCTTTGATACTTTCTCCCCATAAAACATTCTATAGATTAGGGTTGAACAACTTGGGAAAACTATCTAATTGTGATTTTTCTGACTAGCTTTGTGATTAGATTTGTGATGTATGATTTAATAATAGATTTCTGTTTAAAGTTCACATTTAAACACATCCAGAAGAAATGACAAGAAGATTGAACTGACGAACTAATACAAGAGTCACATTTCAGAACATGTTTGTACAGATCTAAACTACAGGATTAGCAGCTTTTTTATGAAGATTAAGGAGATTTTGTTGTTTGGGTCCAATCTTGCAGCTCTACTATATATTTGCTACTCACTACAAATAGATAGTTCTTTTTAAAGGTGCGCTACGCAACTTTTCTAGTGCTTATTTCTTTGACGATAATATTGCTGTTTCCCAGTATGACATTAAGAGTGCTTAATGCTCAACCTAAGCCAGGACTAGAACAGGACTAAAAGGCTACATTAGGACTAAACTGGGTAATGCCACCAGGCCAAGTTACATGTCAGATCTGTGGAGAGGCGACCCCACGTACAGAAAGAATGCATGTCCAGATATTTTAAAACACCTTGTAGCAACCAATAATGTAAAAATAACCAATAGTGTAATAATTCTGGCCAAAGTGAAATGTAATAAGGTGACAGTGTAATAACTATGGTGAACCAATAATGTAATACTATCTTGCTAATAATGTAATAAGTCAGTGACTGTCAAACTTTTCACACCAAGTACCACCAAGGAAAAGATTTGGCTTTCCCAGTACCACCAGATCCAATTATAGATCAAGTATATAACAGGATCTAATTTAAACCAGATCTAAAGGTGGACTACATCATTTCCACTGTAGTTCTAGACAATAAATGATCAAAAGGACAAAAAAGTTAATGAAATGAACTCTACTGGACAACGGAATAACTGTCCAAACACCACCTGAAGCAGCTTGTGTACCTCCAGTGTACCACAGTTTGAAGCATTGTAAGTTATTACATTATTGGCCTGTTATCATCCTGTTATTACATTCTCAACCTATTATCACATCACTGGCCTGTTATTATGTTATCAGCCTGTTATTACATTATCGGCCTGTTATTACATAATCGACGTGTCATTACATTATCAGCGTGTTATCACATTATTGGCCTATTATCACATTATCGGCCTGTTATTATATTCTCAGCCTGTTATCCCATTATTGGCTTGTTATCATCCTGTTATTACATTCTCAACCTATTATCACGTTACCGGCCTGTTATCACATTATCGGCCTGTTATCACATTATCGGCCTGTTATTACATTATTGGTCTGTTATCAGGTTATTGCCCTGTTATTACATTATTGGTCTGTTATCACGTTATCGGCCTGTTATTATATTATCAGCCTGTTATTACGTTATCGTTTGTTTTTACATTATCGGCCTGTTATCACATTATCGGCCTGTTATTACATTATCAGCCTGTTATTACGTTATCGTTTGTTTTTACATTATCCGCCTGTTATTACGTTATCGGTTTGTTATTACATTATCGGCCTGTTATCACGTTATTGGCTTGCTACATTTAAACTTGTTATTGTTACATTATTGGCCGGTATACATTACCAGTCGCTATACATCTGTAAATGAATAAACGCAAAATAGATATGTTTAATGTAATACTGTGTAACATTCAAGATAAAGTATGCCCTGCCCACGACAAATTACATAGGGCACCTTTAATACTAAAAGTCTATGGCATGGCTGTCTATTTAAATACAACACGATGAGATAACATTTATTTGTCCCATATTGGGGAAATTCCAGTGATACTAATTCCAGTAATACTTAAGAACAGTTGAGTATTTTAGATGCTACAAACTGCCCTCTAAACATGGATAGAGTTTGTAGGCCTAAAAAACAACATTGGCTCTGAAACTTCACTTATTAGATTTACTTTGATTTGATTTTAAAAGTTGCGTTATGATTAAACCTCCCTGAGCCAGTTTGTGGGGGAGTTTGCACGATATGCTTTTGTTTATCAACACCCCTCCTCCTCCCTTTTTTTCTTTACTCTTTTACTCCAGCTCCAATCCCTCTCCTCTCTACTGCACCTCTCCTCTTCTCCTTACCCACTCCTCTTTTCGTCTTCTCCTCTCCCCCTTCGCCTTCTCTCTCCCTCTCCTCCTCCTCTCCTCCGCTCACCCTCTTCTCTTCCTCTCCTCTCCTCCTCTTCCTCTCCTCTTCATTGCTCCTCCTCCTCTCCTCTCCTCTCCTCTTCTTCCTCTGCTCTTCTCCTTTTCCTTCTCTGCTCCTTTTGTGTCCCCCCTCTCCCCCTCTCTTCTCCTCTCTTCCTTTCCTGTTCTCCATCCCCCTTCTCTCTATCTTCTTCTCTCTTCCTCTCCCCTCTTCCTTCTCTCCTGTCTCTCTCACTTCTCCTCTCCCTCCTTCTCTCCAGTCCTCTCCCTTGTCTTCCTCCTCTTCTCCTCTCCCTTCTCATCTTGATCCCTCTCTCCACTCCTCTTCCCTCTCTTCCTCCTCTCCTTTCGCTCTTCCTTATTCTCTCCTCTTCCTCCTCTGCTCCTCTCCCTCCTTCTCCTTTATTCTCTTTTCCTTCTTCTCTTTCTCCCCCTCTTCCCTCTCTCCTGTCTCTCCTTTCTCCTCTCTTCTCCTCCCCTGTTTGCTCCTTTTGTGTCCCTCCTCTCCCCCTCTTTTCCTTTCCTCCTCTCTTCTCTCACCCTTCTTCTCTCTCTGTTCTCCCCTCTCTTCCTCTTCCTCTCCTCTTCTTCTGTGTCTCTCCCTTTTCCTCTCTTCTTCCTCCTCTGCTCCACGTGTGGAGCAGAGGAGGATGCCCTGTCCCTCCTCTTCTCTTCTCTCTCCCCTCTAACCTCTGTTCCTTTCCCTCTCCTCCTCTCCTGTCTCTTTCCCTCCTCCTCTCCTTCACTCTCCCTTCTCTTCCCCCTCTCTTTTCTCTCCCTTCTTCTCTCTCCTCCCTTTCTTCCTCTCCCCCTCCTCTTCTTCCGTGTCTCTCCCTTTTCCTCTTCTCTTCCTCCTCTGCTCCACTTGTGTCGCTGTTCTCTATCCCTCCTCCTTCTCTCTTCCCTCTTCCCCCTCTAACCCCTCTCCCTCTCCTCCTCTCCTGTCTCTCTCCTTTCTCTTCTCCCTCCTCCTCTCTTTCCCTCTCCCTTCTCTTCCTCCTCTCTTCTCTCTCCCTTCTTCTCTCTCTCCTCTCTCTTCCTCTCTGCCTCCTCTTTTTCCGTGTCTCTCCCTTTTCCTCTTCTCTTCCTCCTCTGCTCTACTTGTGTCGCTGCTCTCTATCCCTCTTCCTCCTCTCATCTCTCTTTCCCCTCTAACCACTCTCCCTCTCCTCCTCTCCTGTCTCTCTCCCTCCTCCTTTCCTTCCCTCTCCCCTCTCTTCCTCCTCTCCTTCGCTCTCCCTTCTTCCCTCTCTCCGTGCTGGAGTTTTTGGAGGAACCCGCTGACCCTTTGGCTCCGCTCTCCTCTCACTGGCTGCGTTCACTGGACTCTTATTATTGCTTTTCCTTTTGGACTCTCTGCATCTCCCAAATCTCTGCATGCACTTTTCTCTCTTTTGCTCTGTTAACAAACTTTTCCACCCAAACAAAACGCTCAAATTTCAAAAGATTTCATAAGAATACCACAAACAGGGTGATTGTAATGCAAGCTGCCATGAAACTAAAAAAGAGAAGCTGAACGAGCCAGACCCTTCTCTGCCGTCCCAATCGTTATCTTATCTGTGATGTGTTGTCACGATACTAACATTTCCAACACGATTTCAATACTAAGGATTGGACTCGATACTCAATACTGATTCCTTTTCCCTTATTCTGCACTCTTAGGTTTTGAATGCTTTACATTCAAAGTGTAAAGCACTTTGAATGACTTTGTGTATGAATCGTGCTATACAAATAAGCTTGCCTTGCCTTCAAAGATAATAATTAAAAAACAAAACATATATTTAGACCACGTGTCAAACTCAAGGCCAATTGTGGCCTTGGGTCAAATGTGGCCCACCACATCATTTTATGTGGCCCTCAACAGGGTAAATTAAAAGGTATGATGGTCTTAAAATGTCATTTTACCAGGAGATACACAGTTACACAGCCATAATTTCACATCTATGCAAATCCATATGCAATATTTGTAACTTGAATAAGTAATAAATACAGAAACACTTAATTAGTTTAAAAAGTAGTTTTATTTTACATCTGGCCCTTTGAGAGCAGCCATTTTGCTGATGTGGCCTTCAGTGAAAATTTGTTTGACACCCCTGATCTAGACAATAGAATGTCATTTTCAATACTTTCTTTTATATTATCATGTGGCCTTATATGTGTTTAATCCATCATTTATCCAGATATGTTCCATAGAGGTCCATGGGCATATACAAATCTATGTCGTCTTTATACTTATGCTAAACTATATTGATAGTGATATTGGTATAGTGATATTTGATAATATTATGACAATGATTTGAATTGCTATATGTAAAATTAAATGCTTGCAATGTACATACTGTAGTTTGCATGCTAAAAAATAGTTATAGTAGTTAAATACTTTTTATATTTGTGCTTTGAATATTGAGTAATGCAGCTTTAGAAAGAAAATCATTAGGAAAATAATGATTAAAACCTGCCTGATTGAATTAAAAGAAAAACAATGAAAACCTTACTATTATTGCAATGTATTTGGTGGATCAGAAATATTAACTATTGCGTTATATAGATGGACGATCACGATTTAGATTTTTTCACAATTCATGTAAACCTAGCATCTTTATATTGCCTTGTAGAGCTAACTAAAGGCATCTTCTTCTGAAAGTTCACGTTATTGCAGTTGGTTACATCCAGCTGTCACTCACTCCGAGCAGTACTGAGGCTGACCAATAGGGGGAGTGGGTGGGACAAGTATTTGAGCGTAGAGCTTCTACCAAGAGACCTCTTTTCCAGTCCTCCATAATAATTCTAAGTCACTGCAGTTTGTTTTGAAAAAGTCACCTGGCAGTCATTAGCAATAATCCTTCAACCTGGCCTTGGACACTTGGTGATTTACACACTATACCCCCTTCACCTTTGCCCCCTGACCTTTGACCCCCCCGGGCTAACGCTTGTCTCCTGGCTCTGCAGCATGTCGGGTGTGACCGCGTGTTGGGCTCGGACGTGAGGGAGGATCGGTGTCGTGTGTGCGGAGGAGACGGCAGCAGCTGCGAGTCTGTGGAGGGGCTATTCAATGACTCTCTGCCTGAAGGAGGTACGCAACCACACACACAGCTACACACACAAACACATATACACGCACAAACGCACTACCAGAAACTCTAAGGACCTGAATCGCTGTGGGTATTTCAAGACTAGATTAGTTTCACGAAATCATAAAAGCCACAGAATGTCATTTTTTAGCCAAAACATAGACAATAAATGAAATAAAATCATGTTTTGTAGTTTTTTGTTTTGTTTTTTCTTTTGTTTCTTGCACTGAAAAATGTATAAAACCGGTGTTCTTACTTGACTTGCATCACCACAAATCTGACTCTTATTTGGAAATTGTTCTGAAGTATGGTTTTAACTTTCTATTTCTATGCCATCTTTAGAAAGTTACATACTGCACCTTTAACTTAATTATATTGATTTTACTATAAATCTTGACTAGTTTTTTGGGGGATTTTTTTGGTTTATGATTTTACTTTCTGCTTGGACAGATATTACATAAATTGAGCTGATTTCATTATTGTTACTGGTACCTAGAAACCATAATGTAAACAAAGGCCAAAACTTGTATAAACTGCACAATAGTTATGATTATACTAATAAAAATAAATGACAATACTTCATTTTGTCAAATAAATGAAGCCTATAATAAATATTCATCTCGGACTAGCCCTCCAAACCAAGTAATAATCAAAAAACACGAACCCTGTCTCATGCACTTTGAATTTAAAATTAAATATTTGTACACAGAAAAAATAAAACTTTTCCCCAAAATCTGAACTCGTCTGCAAAACACATGCTTTTACTGACAGAGGAGTAGTTAATCACCATGTTGATTAAAAAGCCCCAAGCCAATCATGGCAATCTGCAAACAATTTAATCATGATTCTATTCAAATTAAATTAATCTTATGGTCTTAGTGGGTAGTCTAAAGCTAAATCCACCAAAAGAACTTTAAATTAGCTCCAAAATTAATGGGGAAAGTAGAATGTAGTAATGCCTCTTTTAGCAGTAATAGTCGTGTATTAGTGCTCATAATTAGCTTACCATACTTTGAAGACTTGTATGTAACTTTATTGTTCTGAAGTCTGAACAGTGCATAAGTCTTGTTTGGCTTGTCTCTGGAGTTAGGGCAGCCCAAACATTTAAGTGTATCATGTAATTATACTTTCTCATGCAAACTCCCCACTGAGCAGTTAATTTCTGAAACCTGAAGGCGCTCAGCAACAATAGCTTCTTTCAGCAGCCGTCATTTGTAAAGAATCCTCTAGAATAACAGATAAATGCTTTTGTGAAGTGATGGTGCGCAGGTATAGATGTGCTAACGCTAATGCTAATGCACCTAATCTATCAAAATAACAAACTTTGCAGACACAGACACCAGTGACGCCAATTAGGGCTGGACAGTAGGGTTGTCAAAAGTATGTTAAAAAATAATCAATACTAAAACTATTATTGAAACTAGATCTAGAGTAAGTATCAATACTAAAAAGTCACATTCACAGGACAGAAATTAACCTTTCCTGAAAAGCCTTAGAATGATGTGTTTTTATTATCATCATGGTATCAGAATCGATATCAAGTCTATTGCTTAGTATTGAAATGGAGTTTGAAATTATGCCATTGGTTGGGCAATTAGTTGAATTTGAACTGAGAATCAGTCATGTCTAATCATCATTATTTTAATGCAGCCCATTATTTGTATTTGATCATAGTTTTATATTTACTATTCTTAGTCATTGTTTTATGTTGCATCATACGGCCAAGTATGTAAGTAATCAAGTCTGTAGTTTGTGAATTTTGTTCACTGACAATGGCAATAAAACATTTCCTGATTCTGAGTCAATCCTCTGTCAGTAAAGGCATGTGGTTCTGAGCAGAGAGACTCTAGAGGAAGTAATTTGATTATTTTTGAGTTAGATGGCAATACTGAAAGACATTTTTATTTAGGAAGGAACGAAATATTCAAGATCAATATGTATGTGTGTATATATGTATGTATGTGTGTGTGTATATATATATATATGTGTGTGTGTGTGTGTGTGTGTGTGTGTATATATATATATATATATATATATATATATATATGTGGGTGTGTGTGTGTATATATATATACATACATACACACCCACACACACACACACGACGCTACTTGAGTGTCTTTGCAGTTGCAGTAAAGGTTTCACCCAGGTGTGCCTCTGGTGAGGATCAGACATCGTTTAAAGGGACAGAGACACTAGCGGGATTTAGAAATTATTAAAAAGCCTGTATTCAATCATGGCTCATTTAATAGAGAAAAGGCCAACGCTTTACAGCCTTAGTGGACCTTCATCAGGGCATAGATTAAACAATATTATAGTTAGTTCAGTAGTTTCTCGTTTCATGCCAGTTTCACTCACCACACTGACCACACTCACTATACTCATCACACTGACCGCGCTCACCAAACTCACCACACTTACCACACTCACTATACTCATCACACTGACCACACTCACTATACTCATCACACTGGCCACACTCGCCACACTGACCACGCTCACCACACTCACCACGCTCACCACACTCACTACACTCACTATACTCATCACACTGACCACACTCACTATACTCATCACACTGACCACACTCACTATACTCATCACACTGACCACACTGACCACACACACTATACTCACCACACTGACCACACTCACTATACTCATCACATTGACCACACTCACTATACTCATCACACTCGCCACACTCACCACATTGACCACATTCACCACACTGACCACACTCACTATACTCACCACATTGACCACACTCACCACACTGACCACACTCACTATACTCATCACACTGACCACACACACTATACTCATCACACTGACCACACTCACTATACTCATCACATTGACCACACTCACCACACTGACCACACTCACCACACTGACCACACTCACTATACTCATCACATTGACCACACTCACCACACTGACCACACTCACTATACTCATCACACTGACCACACTCACCACACTGACCACACACACTATACTCATCACACTGACCACACTCACCACACTGACCACACTCACTATACTCATCACACTCACCACATTGACCACACTCACCACACTGACCACACTCACTATACTCATCACACTGACCACACTGACCACACACACTATACTCATCACACTGACCACACTCACTATACTCATCACATTGACCACACTCACCACACTGACCACACTCACTATACTCATCACATTGACCACACTCACCACACTGACCACACTCACTATACTCATCACACTGACCACACTCACCACACTGACCACACACACTATACTCATCACATTGACCACACTCACCACACTGACCACACTCACTATACTCATCACACTGACCACACTCACCACACTGACCACACTCACTATACTCATCACATTGACCACACTCACCACACTGACCACACTCACTATACTCATCACATTGACCACACTCACCACACTGACCACACACACTATACTCATCACACTCACCACACTCACCACACTGACCACACACTATACTCACCACACTGCCCACACTCACTATACTCTTCACACTCATCACACTCATCACACTGCTTTATTAACCCTGTCTTAAATCTCAAGTTCCCTCAGAACACTTTGAACAGCTTTGTCAATGTTTCCTTTAAATACTTTTTGTGAGAGTAGCCGTCTGATGTTTATTTCATTCTTTTCTTCAAACAACAGCTGAATAAATATATCTATCATGTTGACAAAATTATATTGTCAAAGGAGTAATTTAATAAACCAATAGTTATTTTATTAGAAACTGAAACCATTTAAGTGATATATAACAGCTGTCCATCAACAAGCACTATTTCAGTTTTGAAGATGTTTGAATCACGGACCTGATATTTCTATATTTTGGGGAATTCATTATCTTGTTCAGGTCAGGTCTGTGGGGAGGCAAGCCCACTAACACCAAGCATGTTTTTGGCAGACTTCCCACTGAAACGTTGCATGGAGCATCTTAAATTAGTTTTTTATTTAGCTGTAATTAAGCATTGACTTCCTTTTTCATCGTTTTTGTATTGTCATGGTTGAGTTATGCCTCACATCTAAGAAAGTCCTTGTTAAAAAGCAGAATAATGTTACAAAAAGATAAAAATAATAAGCTGGCCTGCCTACATAAAGAGGAAAAATGTCCAGGGCCAAAACAGCTGGAGCGAATGAAGTCTGGCACAGGTCTGTGTCTGGAGGCCCTCTGCTCAGGAATGCATCTGGAATCTGCCGAGTGAGCTGGACGTCCCATAGACTTACACTGGCTTACATAGAGTTACATAGACTTACAGTGAGTTACACAGAGTTATACAGAGTTACACAGTTGGGCTGCTGCAACTAACGGCTATTTTAGCAGTCAACTAGTCAGCGATTATATTTTCAATTAGTCGGCTATCAAACGATTATTTCTATTGTACATTGAGACTTTTAAAACACGTTATCAACCAAATATAGGTTCAACAAATACGATGAATAAAGTTCATTATTGATGAAAACCTGAAATTGTTTATTTTTTTGACATTTTGATTTGATGCTGGTGTTGATTATGTTTATCAAAATACAACTACAACAACGATTATTGTTTATAGTCATTGAAGCCCTATTACAAACAGACACACAGCGCTGATGCAACGCTCCTGCTGCTCTGTCAATTCATTTGTGTGGGAAGGTATTTATGACTTTATGGGGACTAACATCTGTATAAACGCTCGATTCACGGGGACCTGTCGCCCTAATCTGGTCCCCATAACGTAAATCCTTTTTTATTTGATCAGCAACATGATCCAAACTGAAACCCTAAGCCCAACCCTTAAAGTTAAGATACAGCTATAAACAGGTGAATAGAGTATTTTTATTTTGAGTCAACCCAGAAATAAGCGCCAAAAGCAGCTCTCTGATTGGCTGCACTTTGGACGTCCACCCCAGTTTCACTTTGCCATCTGAAAAAAGCTGTTCTAAAGACAAGCACACGTCCGAAAATGAATGTATGTGGATATTAAGAATGTGCTAAAGGGTTTGTAAGAGTTGGACACGAGTCAGACAGATTTAAATACTTCCTCCTTCCGTGGTGTGAAAATCAGGAACCCCGACTGAGTTAAGGAACAGTATCTTGGAAATTTGAATGGTATTTGCTATGTAAACATTTTGGATTTGAGAGCAACTGTTCCTTTTGTAATGAGTATACTGAAACTACAGCTCACATTTTTTATTAATGTATGTGTAGCATTGCCTTTTGGCATGATTTACATCACTGGTTGTCCAAGTGTATGCCAGTTCCAGATATAATAATTCCTAAGGAACTATTATATCTATACGGTTTGAATGTAAATAACTGTGTATATGATATATCTATCAACTCTATAATAATAGGAGGATAGTTTTTTATAAACAAAAATAGGTATTTAAAAAGTAAATCAAATTTCCATGTGATTCATAAAGAACTTTGCATGTTCTTTTCATCTATGAAATACATGAAAAAAGAACAGCTGTAAAACATTTTGAAATAGATGAAGAACTTAACTTAATAGAAAACCCCTAACACTGCTCCACAGGAAGCTGTAACTACAATCATATCTGTATTTTATTTTACTATTTTACATTTTTATTCATTCTTTTCCTGTGTAATTGTTTTATGCATATGTCTTGTACATTGTTATTTCTTACATGTTCTCAAATGGATGTACAACACTAACATTCATCATTAATTAAGAAAACAAACAAACAAAAACAACAGTATAAAGGTAAGTCAGTTTCAGCTCATAATAATTTCCACGAGGTGCTGCTCTGTGACGACCCGATATCCTGCTATACGGCTGTAGTTTTTTAAACTTTAAAAACTCAGTTCTTGTGGGACACATGAGTGAGATGACAACAATCTACACTTATCTGTATATTTACTGGCCTTAATCTTCCTGAAGACCCGGCGGGTGCATTTGTGTCTGGGTTGGCACCCACCTGGAACGCGCAGCAATGAGGCTGCACTGTTGCAGAGAAAGCGAGGCAGATGCGGAAGCATGAGGCACTGGCTCCATAGAAGAAGTAACAGACCCCCACTTCCTAATATTATCCTGTGTAATGTTCAGTCTTTGACAAATAAGATGGATGAGTTACGTCTTATCAGTCGTCATTGTTGCATGTGGATGGATTTTCTTGTGTGCGTGCGGATAGTGCTGCATCTTTGAGGAAATCTAAAAGTGGGGGAATTTGTGTTTATATTAAAAATGACTGGTACAAACAAGTTACTGTCTGGGAAATGTTGTGTAGTCCCGATTTGGAAGTACTCTGCTTGTCTATGTTCTCTCTATCTACCAAGGGAATTTGGCAATGTCGTCATTGGTGCTGCATGTGTACCCTCAGTGAGAATGTAGCAGAAGCCCTAAGTAGTCTTTCAAAATGTGTTCATAAACAACTTCAGGTCACACTGGAGGCACCTGTATTTATCCTGGGTGACTTTAATCATTGTCCTCCAGAACTTACACTTCAGGGTTTTTATCAATAACCTAAGTGCAGCCCCGTAAGGATAAAGTTCTTGATAAACATAAAACATGCTTACAGGTCCACCCCTCGCAAATGATGTCACTGTCCAGCTCTTACAAAACAGAGCTCAAGGCATCAAAACCACAGAAGAAGACAATGTTGCAGTGGTCTGAGGACAGTGTGGAAACTCTGAGGGGCTGCTTCTTTTGTACTGACTGGAGTATTTTCCAGTTTAGACTTAAATGAGGCCACACAGGCAATGGCGGACTATATCAACTTTTGTGTTGACACAGTTGTCCCTAAGACGACCATGCAGCACTTCCCAAATAACAAGCCGTACAAAACCAAGGAGGTTAACTCACGCCTCAGAAATAAATAAATAAAATGCTTAAACAGGCAAGAGAAAAGCACAAGGGGTCACTTTAGAGGGAGCTTTTAAGTCCCGTGATAATAAAAAGATGTGGGACTCAATAAAAAAAAATTACCCACATGGCAGCAGGCAAGACACAGCTGATAACTATCAATGTTGAGGAATGCACTAATGATCTTAATGACTTCTTTTTAAGATTTAATGAGCAAAATTATTGTAATACTGTTTTAACATTTGATTGTGATGATTTTGAACACTGTGGTGTGGTGCATATAGTCTAGTTTTAGCAAAGTGTGTCCTAAAAAAATCTGCAGGTCTTGATGGGTTGTCTGATTTTTTAATTTGGAGCTGTACACAGGAATTATCTGAGGCCGGGTACCCAATCTTTCAGTCTTCTGCTGAAAATTGTGCTGTTCCCGAGGTTTCAAAGTCAGTAATATTACCAACAACATCATGCCCAGGCTCAAATAAGGACTATAGACCTGTAGCACTAACAAGACTTACGAAATGTTTTGAAAAGATAATGATCAACAGACTAAAATATTAAGTTTCTCTCTATCTTGACCCATTGCAGTTTGCGTACAGACAGGGCCTTAGTACAGCAGACGCAGTCATCAGTTGCTCGCACCTGATCTGTAAACATCTGGAATCTCCTGAGACTCATGCGAGGGTCGTATTTGCAGATTTTAGTTCTACATTTGACACTGTACGGCCCAGTCTTCTTGTCCAAACACTTTTTGACTTGAATGTAAGCTCTGCACTTGTGAAATGGTTTTACTCCCTTTTAACAAATACATGGCAACAAGTGAGGGTTAAAAGTACTATCCAAGGCCAAAAAGTAGTAGTAGGTAGTCCATAAGGTCCAGCAAGTTTTTTTTGTTCACTCTGTATACAAATGAATGTCGGAGCAGTCAGCCAGGCAACAAAATCATTATATTTTCAAATGACATGATAATTGTGAGCCTTCTTAACAATGGTGACTGTATCTCCGCCTACCGAGCATCACTTAACTCTTAATGCGAACAAAACTAAGGAGATGGTGTTTGAGCCCTGAGCTCTGCAAACTCATGATCCTGTTGTCATTGAGGGTAGAATAAACAAATTGAGCAGGTTGCATCTTTTAAGTATTTGGGTGTATATATCGACGCCTTGTTCAAATGGAGTGTATATGTTGATTTTGTTTGCTCCAAGTTGTCCTAGAGGCTCCACTTTTTAAGGAGATTAAGGCTCTTTGGTGTGAGCACAAAAATCATGACCTGTTTTTATAATGCTGTTCTAGAGTCTTATACGCTACAGTGTGTTTGCTTGGTTCAGTTCTTTAACAAGAAAGTTTCCTTCTCTTCAGGACATTTTTCAAAACTCAGTACTTGCTCAGGCCAGACGAGTTGTTGGGAACCCCTTTCACCTGTTGCACGGCTAATATGAAATTCTTCCATCATGCAGACGTTATCAAGCACGTAACTTTAAGAGTAACAGGTATAAACAATTGGTTATGCAAATTTCTGTTGCCCTCTTGAATAAATCTGTTCAAGAGACAAGCTTTTAAGTTACTTAAATCTCTAGTGTGCTTCATGTGTGAATTTAATGTGTTGAAATTGTTTATTAACTATATTTGTGAATTGGGGCTGGTGCAGTGACTTGGACACTTTCTGGTTGTGCAGTGCACAAAATGTGCAATGGAGATTTATTTGTCTTCTTTTTGATGAGCTCTGTTGTCTGTAGTGTGATGTGTGAGTGTAACTGCTTTAAACTGCTGCATTGAGCCCAAGACAAATTTACCCTTGGGGACAATAAAGTTTATCTTTTCTTTAGTTTATTTGTTTATTTATCAGGGACAATCATTATTTTTAATTGTATTATATTGATTATTTCCACCTTCAGTCCCTGGACAGACTGATGTCATTGAAAACATAGATTATTCAATGTTAGTCCCCACACCCAAACACTACTACATGTGTACAGTTCAAGTTCATGCAAGTCACTGCAATGTTCCCAAAAAGCATGTAAACCCAACGTGTGTGTTACAGGATATGAGGAGGTGGTCCGAATTCCCAAAGGATCTGTCTTCATTCACATACAGGAGCTCAATATCTCCCTCAACTACCTGGGTAAGCACTAAGCACATGTACTGGGCTGTGTCTAATGTTTTCTGTGGAAGGTTAACACAATATTGATCATAGACTAATTATAAGTGTGTTCAGGTCACACCAGCGTTAAGCCTCTGACATGTTTAAGGCCCAATGTAGGATATTGTGTTCATGTAAGCTCATCCGGTCACCCAGTGTAGAGAGAGGCACTCACAATTAGCAAATCAGAAAGGCTGCAGTTATTGAAGTTGCATAATTACCTCCACAAAATGCTAAATATCCTGCCTTATTCTGCATAAAAGCTGTTAACCCTGTAGTTTAGATCTGTATAAACATGTTCTGAAAGGTGATTCCTGTATTAGTTTGACAGCTCACATTTCAGTCTTTTTGTCAACTTTGGACAAAATTCTATCATAAAAAACAATCGCAAATCTAATCAGCTGTAATGCTTGTCAGATAAATTGTAATTAGATGCTTTCCCCAAATCTTTCAGGCCTAATGTAGTGCAGACTCGCCAAGATAGTTTTACACAGGGCCCAGAATTTTGTTTTAGTTTGATAAATACAGAATGCTTTTAGTGACATTCTTGAAAGTCCCAAAACATCAAAGTTTTTTTGAGCTTTGTTCCATGTTATAATGTTGTTCCCTCATCAAAAACAGGCCTGAAGAGGTATTAGATGTCATCCATGCATGTTTGAGTAATCTAATGACCTCTCCTCTGCCCTATTCAAAACTACCTTATGGTTCGCAGTACGACTCTGTCCAACACTTAAAACCTACGTCACCCATGCTCCCACAATTTTCCATACATATACAAAAGCATGATATAAAACAACATGCTACAACTTCACAAACCTGATGCAATGTGCAGTAGTTTCATTAGTGGGATACATGTTGATTGTGTTGTCACTCTGAAGGGGGAGTAAAGTTGTTTTCATTTTTAAAAGGTTATACGTGATTTAAATATGTTGGCTGTTAACAACTAATACCCCACAGAAGTGTAATATGGCTTCTTTAAACCATAGACTGTATAAAGAAGTGGACTAAGCGAGTGTGACGTCAAGGAGTAGACACTTAGCGACGCTGTCAATCAAACCTGTTACCCGCTAGCCGGTGCAACCTCAGAGAAAGAAAACGCCTGATTTGTCTGTTATTCATGTTCATATCTTGCAGTTTAATGTAAACACTTTAAGACCAAAATGACGAGCCTGAAAGCAGCAGTTAGAGCAGAGAGAGGCACCACAGTTTTTCAATAGATAATGAAATGGAGCCAGAAGTGGACCGCTGCTCATTTCCTATTTGGAACGCAGCGGTTGTCCATTTATATCTACAGTCTATGCTTTAAACAATCCTTTTGCCTAAGATAAATGCCATCAGTTACCCGTACCATGCAGTTTTTGACCCTCACATTCTTCTCGTCCTCCGTCCCAGTGCTGAAGAGTAAAAGTGACGTGTTCTTCATCAATGGAAAGCAAGGCATCGACACACCGCGCAGATTTGACATCGCAGGCACCACCTTCCACTACAGACGCCCCACCGACGGACCCGAAACACTGGAGGCGCTCGGACCCACCAATATCACCCTGGTCGTCATGGTAACGCCATTAGCTGAGGCAATAATAGATTAAATGGTAAACAATAATAGTGATTATTCGGGTCACAATATAATCACAAGAACTATAAAATAATCAATGCTATATTTTTAGAGGCAAAAACAAGTCATCTCAATTCAGTCTATAGAACAAAAAAGTTCATTTAAAGCCACATTGTGTAACTTTCTGGAGGTGGCACATCAACAACATGATTCTATGGAAATGGGGAGTTAAAACAATACTTCATATCTTCATGGAACATTCCCCATGGAGGCTAAAGTAAAGTCAGGTTTGTGGAGATACAAGTTCACTCATAGTAAGGACAGTTTTTTCAGCTTGTAAATTACATAGTGGGGCTTTCAGTTTAAGATGTTTTTTTATGTAGTTGTTTACATCACATTAACTTTACTTTATGATGTCTGATTTGATCGCGCAGGTGCTGGTGAGGGAGGAGAACCCGGGGATCCACTACAGGTTCAACCCACCCATAAACCGTGAGCCTCTGAGTGGGTACGCCTGGCACTACACCACCTGGTCCCGCTGCTCAGCTCTCTGTGCTGGAGGTACACACATTACTCTATACTATTCAGACCCTATTACTACTACTACTACACATATACAGTTACAGGTGCTTGGCTAAAAATTGTAACTGTAACATCTTCAGCCACGACTAAGCCTGAATAATCAAACATCACAACAGTTTTTTAACAGTTTAGGCTTACACTTTTTACATTGTGTCCTCATTTAGGTTTTCAGCTGCAGCAGGTGGTGTGCAGGAAGCAGGCCGACCACTCAGTCGTCAACAACCACTTCTGTGACAAGAAAAGTCGACCCAAAGAAAAGAGAAGGCAATGCAACACTGAGCCCTGCTCTCCAACGTAAGAACCAAGTCCACTCTCCTACAGTCTGCTGCTGTCGTCTGGTTATTTAACAGGATCTGAGCATGTTGCACTCAAATTGTGTCCACTGCAAACATAAATAAATAAATACAGGACATGTTGCTAAATGGCTGTTTCATTAGTTTTGTACACTTTAATGTAACTTCATTTAAATAGTTGTGAAAGATACACAATATTCTGTATATATGTTGTGTGTTTAGCTGGTGGACAGGCGAGTGGTCGGAGTGCAGTCGCAGCTGTAACGGGGGCCTGAGGTCTCGGGAGGTTCTGTGTAAAAGGAGGATCTCCGTGTCTGAAGAAAAGATCCTGGACGACTCCGCCTGTACCCCCCCACGGCCGCCCCTCACAGAGCCCTGCAGTAACCACAGCTGTCCCCCCGAGTGGCTGGCCCTGGACTGGTCTGAGGTAACCACAAACTCAAGCTTTGTCCTGGTTTAGTCTTTGTTTAATTGCTACAGTGACATCACGCTGGGGGTATTGTCCATGTATGTCTATGGCCGGAATGTTTGGCAGTTACCATGGTGACACATTAGCAAACACTGCCAAAAAGTTTTAAGATGGTCTGAAAACACAAGGGAAATGATAAAATGGATTTAAACAACAGAGCCAGTTATCAAAACAATAACATAATTTCAGAGGGAGGGTGTTTTTTTGTTTTTTTTATATAAATATCAAAACTTATGATCCACAAATGTTGTACGTTATTATTTGTTGGGGATTGACTTCACAAACTTGTTTTATTAGTCTTAAGTCATTTCATTAGTCTTAAGTCATGTTGAATGCTGGCACCACTTTATGAAACTACTGTGAAAATAGCATTTTTGTTACTTTATGTTGACACAGAAGCTGAACTTTGTGTCAGTTTTTGTTTCACGTGGATAGGCCCAGTAATTACAGAGATATTAACGATAAGTCAGATCTGCAACAAATCTGCAATCGGACAGTTAAAGAGCAAATTGTATCGTATTTTTCTGACCCCAGCTCAGTACTAAACTAAAGGGAATAC
Organism: Periophthalmus magnuspinnatus; assembly: GCF_009829125.3. Classification (NCBI taxonomy): domain Eukaryota; kingdom Metazoa; phylum Chordata; class Actinopteri; order Gobiiformes; family Gobiidae; genus Periophthalmus; species Periophthalmus magnuspinnatus. The sequence goes on from NC_047129.1 coordinate 28,050,377, forward strand.
TCTGTTGTCATGTGATCGCTACTTATTTATGTTCTGCATGGAGTTAAACTGCTTTGAAAATAATGTCACTAACTCAAGCAGCGTATTTGATAAACAGATGTAACCCATCACATGTTTTGTACTCTCTGCTCAATTTCGCAAAATCTGTTGGGATTTTATCAGTTCAACTCTTCAGTTTGTGTTTTGTGTCCAGATGAAGCAACAGTTGTTTTCTTTTCAGTTCGAAATCAAAACACAGTCCAGGAGTAAATAAAATGTCAGTTTAAACAAAGGCAGGACGGAAAGACTCCCAACAACCTGAGTGACCTGCTTCCATTAAAAACACACATGCTACTAGTTAAAGCTGCACTATGTAACTTTTTCTGTAGAGGTAGGCCTGTCAAATAATCGACTTATTGTTCAATATATGATAACGAACAAATATCCTACCTTTTCTTGGCACTAATAGGCATTTTTTAATTATTTTTTTGGCGTATTAAGTGTATGTGATAACATTTTAGCTTGTTTGTTAAGTAATTAATGAATCTATGGCACTTTTAAATACTAGAACAAACTACTGAAGTGTTTAATTGAACTATTTATGTATTTCTGGACATTTTTTTACAATATGGTTCGACAAAGTTTTACTGGAATAATCCTGCTTTTTGGTTATTGTGTCAATGGTATAAAGGACTTTAAATACTATAGTTTATTGTGATATTTTTCTTCGCTAATATATTTTATTTCAAAATTTGTTATTGTGACAGGCTTATGTAGAGGGTCCATCACCAGCTCGTCTCCATGGAGATGCTATTGCCTAACCTAGAAAGTTCTACAATATGGCATTAAACCTATTTAGTATCGCTATGGAGACGATCAGGTGACACCACAAGGGAAGGTTACAAGTGGATCTGCTCACCTGTAATTGAATAAATACAAGAGAGATAAGTTTAAAGTCTCTCTGTTGAACATTCCAGGCACAATGATCACATCTCCATGGCGATAAGCAAGTGGATAAGAAAGCTGGTTTAACACAACTTGGAGATTTTGAATTGTGAAAACGTTTATGAGCTGAAAATAAGCAAGAATCACTACAAAATCGGACCCCCCCACCATCCCCAAAAAGGTTACATAGCATAACTTTAGATCTAAGAGGACCTCAAAGCTGCTACTCTACTGCCCTCTACAGACTTTTGTTGTAATTGCCTCTGTGACCTCTCTGACCCTGTGTAATGTTATGTTTTTTCTTCTTTCTGTCTCTGTCCGTATCTGCTCCTGTCTGCAGTGCACTCCCAGCTGTGGTCCCGGGTACAGGCACCGTGTGGTTCTGTGTAAGAATGGAGAGAGCGGAGACACCCTCCCAGAGTCTCACTGCCCCAAACAGGGACGACCCACCTCTAGGGTGCGCTGTAACCTGCAGCGCTGCCCACCCCCACAGTGGATCACCGGGCCCTGGGGAGAGGTCAGACACTTATTTTACTGTAATATTTTTACTTTTACTATTTTACTTTTAATTGAACCACTCAGAGTTATCTTAAATTATTGTATTTTCTCATTATGTTCCATACATTGGTGGATGAAGTTTTGTTACTAAAAGTACAGATACAGAGGTAAATAGTTACTCAAGTAAAAGTATCACATATTATACAAATATTAAAGCATATGAATTTTGTGTGTTTATTTTTGTTTGCTCAAAGCCGATGCTTAAGTTCAAAACCTTCAGTCAGGATGTTACAACAAACATGGTAAAAATATCCCCTCAAATCATATGAAAAATACTTTTTACTTTTACTGTAAAATGTACTTAAATTGAATTTTTAGGTATCTGTACTTTACTTAAGTACAGTTATAGATACTAAAAACTTTGATTTTCTTTCATGGACAGTGGTTTTGTTCATGATGCAGATGAAAAATCTGATTATAATCTGATTTCTGGACCTTGAAGATAATTTAAGTGACATGCAAACCACAAAGACGTATGTGAGTAATCATTGGGGCCATGATCAGAAAGAAATCAGATGTTTTTTCCTGTTTACATGTCATTTTAATAATCTTATAACTCAAAAAATCTGATAATAATCAGATTTTGAGTGTGCGTGTAACTGCAGCCATTGTCTAATACATCTCCACTCTTTGAATATGTGACTTGCTTTAGGAAATGAAATTTGAATAACAAGTAAAATATTAAAATCACAAACATTTTTTACATATAATTGAAATCAGTTAATATTGCTTCAAAATGTCTCTATTAATATGCCTTAGTTCTGATAGTGTCTGTTGTGACCTTTCTATACCTTATAATATAATTGAATTCTCTGTATAAGTTCATAGGTGAGGTATTTGTGTAGTTTGTGTAGCATTTCTATAGAAACAAGGCCTCCTCCGTGCTAAATAAGAGTCGGGTTTGTGGAGATGCAAGCCTGCTCGCAGTTACGAAGGAAATGTAGTCTTTTCTTGGGCTAAAAAGTTACTAAAAAGTTATACCGTGGCTTTAAGTGTGTTCTTGTGTGTTTTGTATATTAAATGCCTTCCTGTGTGTTGTGTTTCTGTAGTGCTCTGCTAAGTGTGGCCTGGGACAGGAGATGCGCTTGGTCCAGTGTCTCACTCACACTGGGCTCCCCTCTCACGAGTGTTTGGATCTGCAGCGTCCGGCCTCTATGCAGCAGTGCAGGAGCAAGTGTGACCTCAGCCTGCCCATCATTGCAGACGACAACCCCGAAGGTAAACTGCCCTCTAATAACCAACTCTCACTAAATGTGGGACTGAATAATAAAAATCAAAGTTTGAATCTTGATTTTTTATTTTATCATTTTATCATATATTTTTTCACAACACACAACCAAGTCACAGTATGTAACTTTTTAGCCCAAAAATAGACCCAAAATATACATACTGTACTTCTGATCAACTCTTTTTCCGTTGAACTGTACAATGAAAATACAGTTTTTCGTCTAGGTAATTTTGAACTTTAGCCTGCAATCATGTCATAATATACAAAAGAAAATTCATTCATGTTGAAAATGAGATGTTACTGGATTTATTGGACGCCCTCCTCAGCTTCCCTCATGTATGTCCCACCGGGAGAGACACAGGACACGCTTGAGGGACTATGTCTCTCGGCTGGCCTGGGAACGTCTTGGGGGTCCCCCCGGAGGAGCTGGTGTCTGAGGTGAGGACAGTGTGGAAGGTCCTGCTTAGACTGGTACCCCATGACCTCACCCCAGATAAGCGGAGGAAAATGGATGTATTTATATAAAGTACCTAAAGTACTGTGCATTATTCGTTCACTTCGACACTTGGTGGTGGTCAGCTCCTATTATAACCACAGCTGTCCTGGGGCAGACTGATGAAAGCAAGGCTGCCAGTCTTCTGAACACTCACGCACACACTATTCATACTCATACTCAGATTTGATTTTATTTGCACATAAAAGTAAAAAAAAAAACAAACATAGAGAGTGAGACCCATAAAACATGTTTCTAGCGTAACAGATATGAAACAGGTAAGTTGACTTACTCACATATTAAAGATTTGTATGAATCAACATTTGTTTTAATTGTCTTGTGTGTGAATAGACTTGAGCGTAGAGGCTAAATTATTCCAGAGATTAGGCCCTCTGAACTTGAGTGTTCTTTGATTAGTGGATGTTCTGCACAAGGGAAGATAAGTCAGCAGTGTCTCGTAGAACAGGTGTGAACATCTGAAGAGCAATAAAAAAGTTTTCATTAGCTCTGGGTAAAACATTGGACAAAAGCACATACTCGCACATGAAGAGACACATCCAATACATGTTTAAAATAAATATTGTATTTTCTGAACAAAGGAGCAGATGGGGACAATCTGCGTGAATAATTCATAATTCTTAAAAATGTCTTGTGTTAATAAAATCTTAAATTCTTGTATATCTTTTAACGTGACTGGATAAATGTGATGAATTAAACATTGCCGAGTCCTTCCCATTTAAACATGATGGACTGTGATGTCTGTGTAATTCCTCAGTCGTCCAGTTGGGGTCCATCACAAAATAAAATTGAATTGTTAGCTTTACAAAAACAGATGACACAATTCTGTCGTGTCTCTTGTGATGAATGTGATGTTAGAATGATTTGATGGCATCTGAAGGTTATGACTAAAGTGGATAAAACCTTTAAATTGCTTCTGTTTTGTTTTGTTTTCTTTCAGAGTGTAAAGATGTGAACACAGTGGCATACTGCCCCCTGGTGCTCAGGTTCAAGTTTTGCAGCCGGCCTTACTTCAGACAGATGTGTTGTAAAACGTGTCAGGGCCATTAACCTGAGACTCACTTCACTGGGGAAGTACAAGCCCCGTCCACTCCGTGCGAGGGGGCGTGGTCACCGGGACAATGGGACTTCACACAGGCCATCCACAGACAGCAAGTGGACAGAGTCTGGAAGAGCTGCTATATTTAGGAATTAGTGAAAATATGAAACAATGACTTTTTCTGTAGTAATCATTGGTGCTACTATTTTATTTTGACTTTTAATATTTGGTGTTTATCGTTTAGTTATCAAACCTTTTTTCACAATATCAGTGGACGTGGTATTGTATGAAGGGTTAGTTGTTACTTGATCACTTTTTATTCTATAGTTTAATATTGTATTTACCAGTCCTCATTGTTATTTAGCTGAAGCCGTTTTGCACAAAGTGTAAGCCGTCAGAGAAATAAGTGTTAGTGTTTGGTTTTGTTACGACCTATTTCTTTTCCTGTTTCATTTCATGTCACAGAATCAACAGTGTTCTGCATCGCCACAGTGAACTTTGTTTTATCACTTGACATATCAGATATAACCTATTTGACCCCGTTGACATATTACATCAAACTTCATCTGGTTCTTTATAGTGGTGCGTTTAACAAAACTTTAAATCTCCTATTGTATTACACACTTCACAATACTTTATAATACTAATACTTTACAAAGATGTGAGTCTTGTCACCGGTGCATCTCCCTGAGTTTAGATGTACATGATTGACAGGTGGATTAGCCAATCAGGGACATGCACGGTCCAGCTGCATCAAAACAAATTAGAGGGGCAGACAATTATCCCTCTGTTTAAAAAGAAATAGAGATATGTCATTGTGGATTTTCCAAGGAATCTCCCCATTTTCAGCTTTAAAACTGCCTCTTTTATGGGCAAGGTTTGTTTACAGAAAAAAGAAAGAATACAAAACAAAAACACAAACACAAAGTCAATAAAAACATAAATAGTCATGATGAAATTAACTATACCTTGCAATAGATCCCTGCATTTTAAGGTCTTTGCTGATGGTGTCCCACAGAGTTTTATTTGCAGAGGTGAATTCACAAATTTGGAACAATATTATTTCTGCTCAGTGATTAGGTTCACAAATTTGTTCTATGACTATGTAAGTGTATAATACCACCACTTTTTAATACTATGTGAGAAATACTTCATCTTCATTTGCGTTGGTAGAGAACACGTTGAACTTCATGCCAGTTTTTGTTTCATGTGGATAGGCCCAGTCATTACAGAGATATTACTCATAAACTAGTTCAGCAAATCTGCACTCTGACAGTATGCTGAATTTTACACCATAGACTAGTATATAGTGTAGTATATCACATGCTTTACACGTCTCACTCAAAACGTTCTGTGTCTGAAGTGAAGTTTAACACTGTATTTTTAGACTTGCAGTGTTGGCAGTAGTTTCAGTCATGTCAGTCTGATTCACCATAAACCGTAAGCTGCTCTGTGCATTACGTCACACCGTTTCCTTGTTTTTCTTTTGGGAAAATATAATGTGTGTTTTGTGGTGCTTTGGGTGAAAGATGCACTATGTAACATTTCTGGTGAAGGGTCTGCCACCTGCTTGTCTCTGTGTAGGTTTTATTGCTTTGTCTGGAATGATCCGAAGTATGTATGACGTTGAACTGATCTGTCGTCATGGAGACCAGCACGGTGATGCCACTAGGCCAAGTTACAGGTCAGCTCTGTGAAGAGGTGACGCAGCTCATAGTGAAAAATTCAGGGTTTTTTTTATATTTTTGAGCAATAAAAACAGATGTAATTGAATGAATGCAAGACAGATACATTTAATGCACGGTTGTCCAAACCTTTTTCACCGAGGGCCATTGAGGAAACATTTGAAGCGGAGGTCCACAGACCATTGTCGATACAGGGAGACACATGGTGCATTTAACACAGGTTTGACAGAGACATTGTTCCTTTAATAAGACTCGAAAGATTATTTTTAAGTCTGTGTCACAATGCAATGTGATGTTATCCAGGTTATAGAGGTAGAATCTCTTCAGTTTGGAATAAAAAATACTTCCTGATCAATTGGACCAGTTTAGGAGGAGGCATAAAGGCCCACAAAAATTGGTCTGAGGGCCGCATTTGGCCCCTGAGCCTTGGTTTGGACAGCCCTGGTTTAATGCCACAACAGCCATACTGTGTAACTTTCCATGCAAAGCAGTAACATCTCCATGGAGACGAGCAGGTGGCGGGTCCCCCCCACAGGAAAAGTTACATAGTTCGCCTTTAAATGGTGCTATTTTGTTATGTGTACTGTGTTTCTGTTTGGTGGTTAGTCAAACTTGCCTTATACTGTTGTGTTTGTGGTGAGCAAATATATTTTACAGTCTATAGTCAAGAATCGTGTAAAATATTGGCCTGTGTGGTCAAACAACTGAAATCCCAAGTAACAGGAAGTAGGCAGTGTCTTTTGTTTCTAAGTCAATGCGTTTTCCATCTGTCAAACATCTATCCAGGATCTGTACTGTATGTTGTCTAATATTGAATGAACCCATGTACATCTCTGTTATAGATATTATTAAATTAAATTATCCATTTTTGTTTCTATTGCAGTCGCCTTCATTTTAAAGGTGTAATTTGACTTTCACATTGAAATCTGTGCTTCCAGACAGGAAGTGATGTCACTGAAGCTCTATTTATAAAAATGAAACGTTGGGGAAAGTTTGACACACGTTTTTGTCTTATATCCTCAATAGATGTGTAGATTATTTTTCCATTTTGCAGTCAAAGTCAAAGATAGTTCCTTTCTCCTCATGAAATAAACAGTTTATTTCATGACCAATACAAAAAAAAAAACAAAAAAAAAACCTTCAAATGTTTCCAGAGAATAAATTCAAAATCATATGAAATAACCCATTTGTTTATAATTTACAAGATAATCATTTTAAAGGTCCTATATTACCTAACACTGATTTGTGAGCTTTAAGACATTAAGCCGTATTACCTCATCAAAAACATATCTGGAGTTGTGTTTTGTTTCAATCACACATGTTTGAGTAACGCTGCATTATTAGTCTGTCTGCATCCCCAAAGCTCAAATTGCTCTGTTTCATCTTGTGATGTCATTAAGTGGTAGTTTTAGTTAACAGCTCCTTTTACCTTTAGTTCAGTTTGGTTTGGTGGTGCAATTCCCACTCTCACAGATTAAAGCTGCTGTTGTGTTGTTGGACAAGACCCTTAACCCACCTCGCCCCCAGTGTCTGTGTACACTGGTGTATGAATGTGTGAGTGGTTCCTTGATGTAAAGAGCTTTGAGTGTCTTGAAGGTGGAAAAAAAAACATTTACCATACACCCACTTTCTTTCATTAATCCGTGGCCGGGTTGCGGGGGCAGCAGTCTAACCAGGGACTCCCAGACCTCCATCACCCAGACTCTTCCTCCAGCTCCTCTGAAGTGTTCAGGAGGCATCGAGAGGATTTGGAGGAGCAGCGGCTCTACTCCAAGCTTCACCACTATGACTGAGCTCCTCACTCTATCTTTAAGGGACCCTGCGGAGGAAACTCATTTCAGCCGCTTGTATCCGTAATCTTGTCCTTTCAGTCATTACCCAGAGCTCATGACCATAGGTGAGAGTAGGAACGTAGAATGACCGGTAAATCGAGAGCTTTGCCTTTCAACTCGACTCCTTCTTCACCACAACAGTCCAACATAGCGACCGCTTCACTGCTGACGCTGCAGTTCTGTCAATCTCACGCTCCATCCTTCCCTCACTCTTGAACAAGACCCTGAGATACTTAAACTCCTCCGCTTGAGGCCGTAATTCCACCCATTTACCATTTACCTCTTTATTTTGCCTGTAGAGAAATTCGTCCTCTGCATTTGACAATTAACAAACAACATATGTGAGCAAACCTTTTTTGTTTGTTTTGTTTTGTTATTTACTATGCAAAAAACATGATTAATATTTGAAATACAGGCCTATAAAAATATTTATTCTGATCTGTCTCTGCTATTTCTCTCCTTCAGAATATTTTTAATCTCTGCAGATCTGAATATTTGGCCTGTATCACAACTTTAGAACACAAAGAAAAGAAGCAGAGTGGGTCACCAGAGGACAGACAATCAGCTCTCACCCCACTCACATGACTCTTTTTTACAAGTTTGTGATAAATGAAATGTTTTTTCAATTGAATGAAGACTGTGTAGCCTTCTGATGTTGCTCACAAACGTCCGAAAAGTTGGGTACTTTAGCTGTAAGGAGTAATTTTGCAGCATTTAACCCAATTCTTATCTGATCTGATTGCCAAACAGAGCTCTCTTTCCTTCCTCACTCAGTTTCAGTACCTTTGCATGAACCTTACTGTTATGGGCGTAAAGGAACACCTCTGTAACCACAGCTTAGGGTGGAGCCGGCTTAAACTCACCAACACACCATCATCTAGCAACCGGCAGCTGCTAATTGCCACTTTACTTTTGTGTCAACACTTTGTTCGCAACACAAATCCAAAGTTTAGTGATTCAATTTGCTGACAACTCTCATGTCATAACTTTGGACATGTCTGGAAAGCAGAAGTCGAATTACGTGGCCTGGTACGTACACATTTTTTCAGTATCTTTGAATACTTCTCGTTTCAATCCAGCTCTGTCGTTGAGTGGGTTTGAGGAAGTGCATTGTGAGAACTGTCTTGTGTCTTTGATAGGTGACAGGGGGCTGCTGCTGTAAAGCCTCTCTCATCATAATGCCGAGATTGTGAGCGTCAGCTGGAATTTAGACATTTTCTGGGCCAAAGAAGAGGAAACAACTCCACCTTTGAACAATGGTATGGAACAAAACACACCTGAGCTGCCATGTATATACTGTTCATATTGTCTCTATGTTTTCTGCTACACATATGGAACTTTTCTGATATATTTTTTAGAAGTTGTTACAAAATACTTGTCATCTTACGCTGTCTTAAACTCAGACTAATAGGGTGAGGCATTAAGTTGTTCACTGCAGCCTAAACTCTTTCAGTCACTACTGTTGTTATTACTACTGCTGCTGCTACTATTACAACTACTATAAATACCACTGCTCCTACTACTGCTCCCCCACTACTACAACTACTACTTCAGTGACTACTACAACTTCTACTACTTCAGCAACTACTATGACTGCTACTACAAGTACTGCAACAACAATAACTACTACTACTACTACTGCTACAACTACAACTACTAGGCTGCAACTTCTACATTTCTGTGACCCACTTTTGGGCCCACACCCACAAGCTGAGAACGTGCCTTTCTATTAAGTATTAGTTATGGGACAGCATAAAAATGGAATCTGGAATACAATAGTAGTAGTAGTAGTAGTCGAAGTAGCTGTAGCAGTAGTAGCAGCTGCTGTATTTGTTCCTAGACACACAACACATGTCTGTCTTTGTAGATCTGCATATAAATTGTATATTTGCATATAAATAGTCTATCATGTACATGACCTTATATGGAGTATATTATATTTAAATTTGAATGTGGTTTTGTCAGAGACCAAGCCCCCACAACCAGTTTCCTCTTTTTAAGCATTGTCAAGAAATTATTTTTGTGCATCAATTTGACAAATAAATTACACTGAACTACTACTACTACGAATACTACTGCTGTTACTACTACTACTACAATTACTGCTACTAGGATTACTGCTACTACTACTACTGCGATTACTGCTACTATGATTACTGCTACTATTACTATGATGATTACTGCTACTATGATTACTGCTACTATTACTATGATGATTACTGCTACTATTACTACGATTACTGCTACTACTGCTATTCCCATTACTACTATTCCCATTACTACTATTACTACTGCTACTGCTACTACTGCTACGATTACTACTACCACTACGATTACTGCTACTACTACGATTACTGCTACTACTACTACATCCCACTTATTTAAAGAATGTCCCACTTTTCCATGGCATGGCTAGTGTAAAAAAATGATATTTACCAATATGATAATCTAGAGTTTTTGCGTGTCCGTGGTTGTAACTGCACTAATATTGCTTTTCCAGTCTCTCTGTGTCTGTTACATCAGATAAAAACGTTAAATCATACAGTGGGATTGCAGTTAGCATCTATGATTTTAAAGGTAAAATGTGTATGTTTCTGGAGGAAGCACATCACCTGCATTATCCTGTAGAAATGTGAAGTTAAAACCAAACTTTGGAACATCGTCCATGGGGATAGATGTGTTTTATGTTATATTGTGGAATATTATAGCCAAAGGAACAAAATTTCCCTCCTCCAGGCCAAAAGAGCCAGGTTTGTGGAGATGCAAGCCCACGCACAGTACGGATGCATGTTTTTCAATGCAACATAATAATGAAGATACAGGTTTTGATTTGATTAATATTATTAAGCTAAAAAGTTATATACAATGTTTTTAAATTTCCAACAAATCTGTACTGGTCACTTTATACTTTACAACCAATATGTTTTAAAGTTGAAACTGAAGCACCTGTATCTTTTCATCTAGTCATCCGGTTTCTATCTGTGTCAAATCAAACACAAAGTTCAATTATATATGTGTGAAGAAAAAGGTCTTTGCATCAGCAGGAAACAGCCTCTATATGTGAAACGTTCTGCAGGTTTCACAATGGCTGCAGTGAGGAGACAGAGGAGGAAGTGGACCTTGTATTTTGTCACAACACTTCCCCATCTCATACCGTGCATCATCAGTGTCTGAAGATCACGGTGATGTCCAAACATTTTTATATCCAGGGCCACAGATTCAAACATTTACGAAACTGGGGGTTACAAATAAGCCTCAGTGAATCATTCAAATCGGAGTTTTATTGTTCAAAAGTAAATTTAAACAACAGTGGGCACGCTTCTTCACAGATCTGAACTGTAACTTGGCCGTAACTTCACTTTTTTGCAATTCTTTCAAGCAGCACTGTATGAGTTTCTCAATGTGACATGAAATACAAAGTTAAAACCATACTTTGGAACATTCTACATGGCGACAGATATGTTTTATATTGATACAGTGTAAGATTATAGCCAAAGAAACTATATTTCCATGGAAACAAGCAGGAAGAAGCCTTAGTTCTAAGAGTCAGGTTTGTGTAGATGGAAGCCCATTCATAGTAAGGATAAGCATAAGGATGCGTGCTTTTGTAAATGAAAAAAATAGCTTTTATTTTAGGGTTTTTTTTTTTACAGTTTTTTGGCTAAAACTTGCACAGTATGTCAGTGGTCAAGGTTTGAACTTTATCGTAGCATCATTCTCATCTCCATTTGTGAGAGTACTTACTGTCTACTGACACACAGACAGAAAAGAAAAGAAAAGAAAGAAGAAAAGAATAATGTTTCTTTATGCAGAAATTAAAAAAAACAAAAACATGTAGAAATGCATTCATAGCAAGTAACAGTACTTTTGTTGTGGGAAAGTATAATGACGGCTTGATAAAATTGAAAGAACTACTTGTTGTGGTTAGAACCGCAGTACTACTTTCGGACACCAACAAAAGCTTCACCAATACTGATACGGAAGAAGCTGTGAGCTGCGTCTGGTTTAAAGATGCACTACGGAATAGGAAACAGTTCAAAAAAGTAAATAAAGGCATGTTTTTTTTTTTTGTTTTTTTTTTGTTGTTTTTTTTGCTATGTTGTAAATCAGTTTGTGTCAGAAATCTATCTCATAAGCTCATAACAATCAGACTCAAACAACTGCACATGCTGGGCTTTGGCTGTTACTGTTAAAGCCACAAACAAATCTTATGTCACATACAGTCCTCTAGAAACACATGTTACTTTAGTAAATGAACAAGTGTGGAAGTGCTCTCTAATTATATTTAATGCAGTCTAGGGCTGAAGTTCACTAAAAAAGTTCTGTCGTGTCCTGCCAGTCAATTAATCGCCTATTACGTACTGTATCTCTGTATCTGACCCAAATAGTTCAAGCTAAAATAACTATTTATGGAGGTAAAAAGTACTAGGAAGCAATGCATTTATATAAAGACTAGGTTACTGGCTATTACTGACTGCACTAGAACTGAAATGGGGAAAAAAAAGCTTTCGGTTACTGTATTTTACTTGCCACAAAGGGAATACATTTCAAGGACGTGCAAAACTGGACACACTGGTGCCACAAATACACTTTAATAATCTGGAAATAACCATTTATACTCACAAATACACCTGTTTTTAATGTTTTAAATGGACAGTGCAGTTGTTTTGTTTGTTTTTGTTTGTATTGTACTGCATTTTAACTCATGAATAAGTGAGTCTGATAGATAGAAGAGAAGATGGATAAATGAAAGACACCACTGACCAAATATGAGACTAAAGGACTAAAGACCTACAGTCCTTATGTGTTGTATATGAAGCTTGTGTTACTTTTGCAATTTTGACTGCAAAAATTAGAGATCGATGTTTTTCCATGGCAGATGACTGATGAGCTCTGATGATTTTCAAAGGAAAATAGGGCCAGTTTTGATCATTTTCCTCAAAATATATGATGTGAAATGACTATGATCCCAGTTAAAATAAGGACAAGATAATATTTATAGCAATGATTTTTGGACAACCACATCCCTGTTTCAGTGCAAAGTCTGGTTGTCAGCCCAAAATTAAATACTGGCCTATACTGGAGAGATATAAAGCCGATAGCTGATATGTTGGCGGTGTCATTCCAGCGCTTTGATTGGCTTGAAGGTGGAAAAGCGCTATAGAAAAATGTGACGATTTACCCAGGATCATTTGTCAGGGTGCGCTCACACTTGCACACGCACTAGACATGAGACAATGAACAATGATAATGATATAAGTGTTGCATAATAGTGATAACTGCCAAAAAATCACTTTTATCCTGTCTGATTGTGCAGAGTATGGAGCTCAACAGTCCCGCCCAAGTAAATTTTCCATTCATTTTTCCCATAAACTCTTCAAAAATTCAAATATTCAAAGACATCACATTGGCTAACCAGCAACATGCTAAGTGCGAACTAACATCTATAATGGTCGTTTAAAGTCCAAAAAGCATTTAAAACATACGATTTGGTGAAATTACTTAATAACTCAGGTTTATAAAGTTCCAGAAACACATTTTAAATACAATTCTAGTGGTCATTAGTTACCACAGAGATGATTAGCCCTGAGCAACTTTTATTTTATTTTTTTCGTAAAGTCTATGGGAAAAATGAATGAGAAATTTACTTCCAGAACCAGGGTGTGGACAGACAGCTCGTTATCCAGTCTATCATATTATTGTTAATTGTAATTATTTTGGTAATGTTAATCGCAACACAAAATTGTAATATCGTCCCATGCCCAACACTGGGACTAAACAAAGACCAGACCTGATACTAAATCTGGACCTAATCAGAGTTAAACCAGGACTAGACCAGGACCAAGGCTGCCTCAGGACTAAACTGGTGTTAAAACAGTGTGAGTGCAGCCATAGATTCTAGTGGGTTTTTGAGTGTAATTCCCCAAAACCACAGGGCTATAAGTGTATGAAAGCTGTTGGTTTGGCCAAAACCACAAAACGTCCTCAAGCCTGACACAGAGACACTGGTTGTTTACATGCACAGAAAAATGAGCATCATCAGATGAATCAAATGTCAAGTCAACAGTTTTATCTGATGTGAGTAATCTGTGAGTTCTTTCTGATCCCTCACACCTCACACCAGGTTTAAACAAGGAAAATTTGCCTATGTAAAATGGGCAAAATAATGTGGCAATAATGTAATAATAAATTTGTAAAAATATTGCATAAATAAAGAAAAATGTTATGCATTTGAGTTGGTCCTAGGCCTATCACGATAACAAAATTTGAAGTGCGACACATATTTTGGTGAAAAAAATTTAGACAATAAACAAAATTCCAGTGACGCAATAAAACTAAAGCAGAGTTATTCCCAAAAAATTCATTATACTGTAGTCTAAATGTACAGTACTGTTAAAAACATGAGCTGCAATAAATAAATAACAGAAGAAAACACTTTAGTAGTTATTTAGAGTATATAATTAGTTGTATGTGTTATTTATTCGACCTTCAAAAGTTTAAATCTCATCGTACTACAGAAAAATAACAAAAAGTTCCCAACAGTACAAAGAAAAAGCATCAACGATAAATATTAACCCCCAAACTGATTGTTCCAAGTATGATGTATTGAAAGATAAGTCAATATAATATTTATCCTGACAGGCTTAGTAGGTCCATTCATGACTTATTCATGATTTACTTGTGAGTCAGAGCATAATCTGACAGACTTCAGTCATTTTCTTTGTGTTCTGGTCATTTTCAAACATGTTTTCTGTAATTTGGCTAATCAAATGACAATTTATGCCTCTCTTTAGTCTTGGTGGGAATCAAATTGGTCAAAAATGGGGATATCTGGGACATTTCTGGTATACAACTGGGGCAAATGGCTCAAAACTGGGACTGTCCTGGGTAAATAGGGACGTCTGGTCACGCTAGAAACACAAAAATGAAAGAGAAAATGTTAAAGACTGAAAAAGTTATTTTAAAATTCACTGTATTATGTCTTTCGCATACAACAGTTACTCTTAAAATCTGTTGATTAACTGAAATGTGTAATTTTGATGATCAGATATTGTTTTATGCATGCAAAACAGGAATAATCAGACCTCATGACTAGTTATCAGATTATTCTAGTTATCTGGTCTATCGATCAGCACCTGCACATCTGATTGGTCAACTCAAGTCACATGACCCATAAAGTTGGTAAAGAAATAATTAATTTCATTACAATCTCAGGTAGCTCCACATAAACCCCAAAGAAAACTGCAAAAGGTAAGAAATATGTAGGTAAAAATAAGTGTTTCCAAAAAGTTAGCTTTGCATTGAGCTTGGCATCTAATTGGTCAATCCAAGTCACGTGACCCATAGACCTGTTTAAAGTTAGTAAAGAAAGATTTTATTTCATTAGAATATCAGGAGGCTCTATATAAACCCAAAACAAACTGCAAAAGGTAAGAAATATGTAGGTAAAAATAAGTGTTTCCAAAAAGTTAGCCTAGCACTGAGCTAGCATAACTACACCAGTTATTAGCATCATAAACTAGCATCATTTGTCACAGTTAGCTGCATGTTAGCATATCAGACAAACAGCTGTGAGATTTCTGGGCTAACACTGTGTGCTATTTCCAAAAAGTGGCCGTTTTAAACATTACTTAACCTCAGTTTTAACCTGTTGCCGGGTAACTAGCCTTCACTTCCTGTAACTTCAAACCACAATGGTTTTATTCTGAATGGCTTTTGCAGAGGTGATAGAGAAGCAAGAAATTACTGTATTGTCCTTTTACTTTTTACTTTTTCAAAAAATATTACAAGTACAAAATAGTGGGCCAAAAATTATCAGTGTAAAGGTATTTGGGGAAACTATTGCTCAAGTATTTGTAACTAATTGGAAGTAATGTCTGATATTTTATAATCTGAATGTAATCTGAAGGACAAAACATAAATATTGCACAACATCTTGAATTTTCAAAGTGTAGACCATAAAAATAAGAAACTAAATCATATCTGAAAGAGTGGTGCAAGAAACGTAAATATACAAATTATTTAATATTGTCATAAAGATTTTGTCACTTGTAGACTAGAGGGAAGAGTAAACAAAACTTTTACTCAAGTAAGAGCACTGTTACACTGTCAAATATATATTACTCAAGCTGGAGTAACAGTATGGTGTCTGAAGAGAATATCTACTTATACATTTTTACATTTACATACATTTGGATTATAAGGATTTCTATGTACCACTTTATATGCTGTTTACGCAAGGCAAGTGTATTTGTATAGTCGAATTCATATACAAAGTAATTGTACAGAATATGAAAGACATTAAAATCACAATACAAACAGATCAAAACATAAATAATCATCATAACATTAAAAGATAAAGAGTTAAAAGAATTTACTGGTACTTCTCTGTGCACATAGTTGTTTTTGCAAGATCCTAATAATTTTTTTTAAACCAGAGCCATGTCACCTCCTCTTTTAGTCACAGATGTCTTTAGTCCACTGCTGTCCAAAAAACTCCTCATTTCAGACATTGGTGGGGTGGTGGAAAAATTACAATTCTTGATGAAAAGTAATCCATTTGCAAAGCTCAGTGAGTTTTCAAAATACAAACAAGGTTTATTCTTTGTTACAGCAGATACAGACTGGACAGGGCCACAGACTAGTAGCCTTTCAGCATCCCGGGTCTCTCCTACTCCGTCCCCCACTCACCCTACTCTGTCCCCCAGTCTAAGTTCCTCTTCCTTCCCTGAGTATCTGAGCTCTGACTATTTATACCAGAATGACAATGCTATATACATTTCAAAGCAGAGTGACTTTTGTTTCACACCCGTGAGATAATGAACTTTTACACAGACAGGTAAAATGACAATGATTTTCCTGTGAGATGGAGATAGCGCCTTCACACATTTAAATGTCTGGTCTGGGTCTGACAGACTGACAGAGAACAAATGCACTTAAAGACATACGATAAGAATATTTTCTTCACATAATGAATATACTTAAATTTCCATCACACTTCCTCCCTTGATTATTAATTAATCATACTTCATAAACAATCATTGTCACAAACAGAACATGCACATAAACATTAACTGTTGTGGATCCAAATTCAGCTCATGGAGATGAAGTCAGTTTTATCATTGTTGAGTGAAATGGAGGGAAATTCACAAGTTCATTGTTGTGTTCAGATCAGTATGTCCATATCCGATGTGATTTGTAGTCACAAGATGGTGGCGCTGTTCAGTTAAACCTTTCCATCACCTGTCCTCTGTCTCTTTGTCCTCCCTCTGACTACTCATGGCTGTACTCTGTCCACACGCAGCTTGGCGTCTCTCTGGGCCACAGCTCGTCACTGGAGTTGTCCTTCAACCCATATGTCGATTTCAGGGCTGTGGTTGGAGACACGAGGAACAGGTCGAGTTCTTTTGAGTCACATGAAAAGAAGTGAATCCCTGAATTTTTCAGAATTTTTCTTCCAGTGAAGTTCAGACCATTCAGCTGTGGTGGTTGGTTCACTGTGGTTCTTTGTCTTGAAGGGCATTGTCAGGTTACAGGTCTTGTAGTTAATGGAAAAATAAAAACACCTGTTTTCTCACAATTCAATTTTGAAAAACAAAAACTAATTTAGTAATATCCCCCTTTGACACATTTATATATGTGTGTATATACATGTGTCAATTTTGTTCAGACCTGGCATCTCTGCTGGCTTAGTTATCTTCTGCTGTAAGAGAAAACTCTGTGTAAATTGCTGTTCTGAATGAAGCATTTTGTGAAGCACAAAATTGTTCTTGGTTAGTCGTCAGTGCTGTTAGTGTGTGATTATTTCATAGGAGCATGTAAAGAAAAACAAGAGAAATTATGCAGCATCTGCATCTCCTGTAACAAACTCACAGCAGTGATGTGACAAAATACACAAAACAAATCAAACATTTTTAAAAATAAATATAAAGAAACAAAGAAATTTTGAAAATGAATGGAACAGTTGAAACTGCATCCTGTCATTTTCCTGTTGACACTGTTTACAACGGTTTAGCTGTTTAACATATGTTTAACATATCTGATAACGCACAATTTACACCAGTTTGACTGATCAGATCCAAGAACACACAAACGTACAGCTTGTGTGTCCTTGGCTACAGCTTTCTTTTCTTTTTCTTTTTCTTTTTTTCCAGTTTTTTTTTTTTCTTCACACTTAACATTGTGAGTGAATTAGAGCATAATGTTGACATTATGTAAATTTATATTTGTCTGCATGTTGCACTTACATAATAGACCTGATGGAGGTGCACTGCCGAATTCACAGTGTTTTCCAGATTTTTGAATGTGAAGATGTCATACGTCATACAGATGGAGGGCAAGAGACAGTTTTTCCCATTGATTACATTGTACTTTTCCATGAAATATTCAAAAGATGAAAGCACAAATGTTGAAGCTGATCATTTCTATTAGTGGCTAGACCTATTCACTTGTGATATTACAACAAAAACTTCTCCATCTGTATCAAATAGTATTGCCCTATAGATGTTATGTTGTCATCTGAAACTCCGCAGTAGGCCTAACCATTGTCATGTTCTCTGTGCTTCTAGGCCAAGTACCACTGGCAGAGTCAGAATGTGAAGCAGAGCGGAGTGGACGACATGGTGCTGCTGTCCAAGATCACAGAAGACGCCATCGTCGAGAACCTCAAGAAGAGATACATGGACGACTATATCTTTGTATCCTGATATTCAGAGGGAAACCATGTGTAAAATGGCAAATATTGTAATTCACCTGATTATCAACAAATTGCCTGGCAAATCCAGAAATGATATCTCTCTGTATTTTTATGAAGCGTTGAGTCTGGAATAAGGCACATCAACAGCAAATGGGATGCCACAATATCAACTGTGAGTGTTACATTATCTAATGTGTCAGTTACCTGCTTGTCTCCACGGAGATGTTATAGCTTTGCTGCAATGTTCCACAGAAGTTTATCTTCTGTTCTGATTCTTTCAATTATAGATGTTTTCTTTTCTTTTTTTTTAAATGCATGAAAATAATGCATTCTTACTTTGAGCGGGATCACCTCTCCATAGATCTAGCCTGTAACTTCACCGAGGGGCATCAACTGCTTGTCTCCATGGAGATACACATAATCAATGCCATACGGAGGAACATTTCAGGCAAAGCACTAATCAAATAGGTGGCACCGGATCCTCAATTCGAAAAGTTACATTGTGCACCTTTAACTGGTTTGAAAAGAGGTGGCAATTAGTATTGTATAGTAGTAGTCTATAGTAATGCTCATATACTGTTGTTGTATATGTGTACAACACATATACTGTGTTGTATTGTTACCATGGCAACCAGTACAATCACATCACCTCCGCTCCTATGGTGCTGAATATGTACTGAATAGCAGTTATTTTAAACAGATCTAGTTCATTTTAAACGTTTTGCAGTGGTCCAAAGTTGTCCCTCACTTACCTCATGTGCATCCTAATTATTCACCATGATGAGTTTATAAGCACTTTTCAGTGTGACGCTAACAACTAGGATGCTAACAGTGCATTAGCCTGATTTACGGACAATTGAAAATGCTTTATAATTAGATGCAGACAGTGGTCTTATTTTTACCCCAAGAGCTACTTTTACAATACACATGTACACACTGAGAACAGACATTTTCATTTAAATGGGATTTGCTGAATATTTTTCAAACTTTGATAACAAAGAAGCTACATATAAGCACAGTATCTCTATATAAATTCCTCTTCTTCCTCTTCTGCTAGTGGCACAACAGCTCACTTCCGTCTTTTAACATACACAGCTCCAAATTTGGAGTGAGACACTTGGTAAGAAGCTGCAGCTGACATCATTCTGCATTAACCACACTGACACAACTTTTAGCATTGACCTGCCTTTAACAACGCTGACTCAAAACAGCACTTCCTCTGAGTAAACAAATTCATTTCATCTTAATGGAACTGAGTTGAAATTAGTGTTGTATTGGTTGTATTCCTGATATATCTAAAGAATCACAGAGGCCACCAGGTAACTGCACCAGTTACAGCTCAGGTCTGTGGATATTGATACTTTGTTCTAAATGTATGTGTATGGCGTAATGTTCAGCAGTTGCCATGGTGACACAACCCACGCATTAGCAAACACAGCCAAAAAAATTTTAAGAAAGTTTTAAAACTGTAGAAAAATGTATTTAAACAACACATTTTCAGGAGCCTGTGATCAGTACAAGTGCTCATGGTCCTGTTTAGGTTTGGTCTTCAACAAAAACGGAGAGAGTGACAAACTGAAAATCTGTAATTTTGTTTGAGAGGGCCTGGTTTAACAGTAAAAATCATCTCATTTGTGGTAATTCCAATTTAGTCAGTCGTTTTTGGTCGGATTGTGTTCAAATAAAGATCAGATTTAAGTCTAACAAAGCCTCTGACAGAGCAGTGCCTACAGTTAGCATCACACACCCAGGAAATGTTGATGGCATCAGCTGTAAAATATCCATAGGCAAGCCTGCTTATAGTAAGAATGAGCTTTAATTGAATAGATACAATATGTGGAACATCCTAGGCAAGACAAGAAGGTGGTGGACCTCTTACTTAAAGTTACACAGTGTACTTTTAAGAATTTGGTCTGCAATAGAATGCAGTTATCTAGGCTCAGTAGTAAAATCTTGAATGATTTGAGTTAGTCCTCTCCAAGCACTTCTAGTTTGAACTATGGTGTTGTTTCTTCATTTACATGTGGCCTATTATTACACTGGACTGATCTCACATAACAAAGAAGTGTAGGTACAGTTTCCAGGGTAGACTCGTGTATATATATATTTACATTTGAAACCATTATTTACATACATTATATAAAAAGACACATACACTTTTTTCACTGTCAATTAGGATTACTAAAATTATTATGACCAAAATGCCAGAATAACGAGTGACAATTTTTCATTACTGTCTTCAAAATCAGAAGTTTACATATTTTAAGATTACTCTAGCTTTAAACAATTTTTGAAAACCCAGATGATGAAGTCATGTCTTTGGAAGCATCTGATTGGTTTATTGACTATATTTGAGTTAATTAGAGACACGTGTGGATGTATTTGAAGGCACACCTGTAACACACTGCTTCTTTGTGTAACATCATGGGAAAGTCAAAAGAAATCAGGCAAGATATTAGGAAGAGAATTGTGGACTGTCCAGACAAGTCTGGTTTATCCTTGGGTGCAATTTCCAATATATAGGCCTACTTATTGGAATTATATTTAGGTAATTTATAATAAAATGTATGCTCAATGAATAAATACATAATTAAAACAGTGTAAAAAAAAAAGGCTTTTTATCCCTAGAAACCAATCTCTATGCAAACCTATTATTCCCAGTCCTTTTTGTTATATTTGTATAAAAAAAACCATGTTAGCTAAGATGTAATGTATTATGCAAAATCAACTTTTCTGAGCTTTTAATCATGTAGTGATTTTTCCAATCAATCCGTGTTTTCAATATCACCAGTTCACGCCCACTTCTCTCTCTTCTTAGTTTGCAGCGTTGCGTAGCCATTTTTGCACAAATGAAAAAAATTTGCAGCTATCCATCGGAGGACAACTTCACGGGACACACAATTTTCTAACGCAGCTGACTTATTTCTTTTAATAAGGCGTTTTAGATCAATATTGTGATTTAAAATGATCAAGTTATAACATGCAGATCCACTGGTGTCATAGATTATAACTATAGAGCAGACAAAAGCACAATATTGTAACCAAGTGAGCACCTGATACCTGTGTTTTTTCTAAATAACTGGTTTAAATGTTATTATTGGAGATGAGTCAGGATATTAGACAAACTTTATTGTACAGTTAATGTTTTGATTTTCATACAAAGGCGAGTTAAATTTGATCATATTTACGTGATTGTTGACTGGCTGCCTCCTTAACCTGCCTATTCAGACTTACATAGGCCCTGTGTTAATCTCAGTAAACCCGTTCAAACAGATGCCCTACTTCACCGACCGAGAGATCGAGCTGTACCAAGGAGCTGTGAGTAAAACTTTATATTTTCATCCTTTTACTTCTTATTAAATTATGATAACAAACGTTTATTCACTATGTTTTTTCATAGGCCCAGTATGAAAACCCTCCTCACATCTACGCACTGTCTGACAATATGTACAGAAACATGATGATTGACGGAGAAAACCAATGTGTTATTATAAGGTAGGTATCAAAAGGAGTTGGACAAGAAAAAAAAAAATCTATTCAGACAATTATTTACAAAGATCGGCTTCTTATGTTTTCAAATAAAGTTTCAGTTCCCATAGACAGTGTTGGGAAGTAACTAAATGCAGTACTGAAAGTCAGAATAGTAATTAAAACTGTGTTGTGGTGCATTTACATTCATTTTGGTGTTATTCAAAATATTCAAAGAAAAAACAAAAAGCTGGTACTTTCCTAAAATCACGACAGTTCCTGATCATTCACTTGAGCTGTTTCCACGGGTTCAAATGATAGACTGTAAATATGATTGGACATCGCTAACCTGCTCGCTGCCACGTTCCAAACAGGAAGTGAGCGCGGGCGGAAATCCAAATATGGACCTGTGTAACCGCTAGCCTCGATTAGCTTAATTTGACTGTCGCTGAATGTTACGGGTGATGTCCCACTTGGTTAGGCTACAGTAGTTCCCTCAAATAAAGACGACCCATAAAGTGAAGACATTTAAGCACAATAACATTTGCACCTGATATGAAACAGGAGCCAGTGCAGGTTGTACAGCACAGGTGTGATGCTCTGCTGTTTGGTTTTTTGTCACACCTGCATACACCAAACTTTCTAATCTTTTACTTAACAAGATTTTGAGAAAAAGTACTGAAGGATTTTTTTGATATTTACTGTAATTCCAACCCTGATTTGTTGAAGTTTTAAACAAAAACATATATAATAATGCAAAATTTGAGTCTGTAGGCACATTTTCAGTGAGATTTAGTTTACTCAAATACTAAATAAGCGATCCAATATCCCCTCTGTGTATAGTCCACATCTTTATACAGACTATGGTTCAAACTGGACTGTTCATAACTGATGCTTTTTGTCTCCAGTGGTGAAAGTGGAGCTGGTAAAACCGTGGCTGCCAAATATATTATGGGCTACATTTCCAAAGTGTCAGGAGGTGGAGCCAAAGTGCAGGTGAGATTTAAAGGTGCACTGTGTAACTTCTGTGGTAGATTATTCAGTGTTTGCTTGTCTCTGTGGAGATGTGTTTGCGTTGCCTGGAATGTTCCACAGTATGATATTAAGGGTGTCATGATTTGTTCCTCGTTTTTGAGCTCAGTTTAGTCTTGTCTGATTTAGATTAGTCCTAGAAGTAGTGAACAGTGAACAGAATGGTGAATAGTGAAGAGTAAACAGAATAGTGAAGAGTGAAGAGTGAACAGAACTGAGCAGTGAAGAGTGAACAGTGACTAGTGAAGAGTGAACAGGGAAGAGTGAACAGAACTGAGCAGTGAAGAGTGAACAGTGACTAGTGAAGAGTGAACAGGGAAGAGTGAACAGAACAGTGAGCAGTGAAGAGTGAACAGAAAAGTGAGCAGTGAAGAGTGAACAGAACAGTGAGCAGTGAAGAGTGAACAGAAAAGTGAGCAGTGAAGAGTGAACAGAAAAGTGAGCAGTGAAGAGTGAACAGAGCAGTGAACAGGGAAGAGTGAACAGAACAGTGAACAGTAATCAGTGAAGAGCGAACAGAGCAGTGAAGAGTGAACAGAACTGAGCAGTGAACAGGGAAGAGTGAACAGAACAGTGAGCAGTGAACAGGGAAGAGTGAACAGAACAGAACAGTGAACAGGGAAGAGTGAACAGAACAGAACAGTGAACAGGGAAGAGTGAACAGAACAGAACAGTGAACAGGGAAGAGTGAACAGAACAGAACAGTGAACAGGGAAGAGTGAACAGAACAGAACAGTGAACAGGGAAGAGTGAACAGAACAGTGAGCAGTGAAGAGTGAACAGAGCAGTGAAGAGTGAAGAGAACAGTGAACGGTGGGGTGTTAATGAACTCAGGTTAAATGAACCAACTCACAAAAGTAAAAAGATTTAATGAGGTTTGTTTCAGTCGCAGCCACTGAAGCTTTTTAATGAAGGACAATTTAAACAACAGGAACCTGGTCTAGTCCACATTTAGTTCCAGTGTTTGTCCCAGTTTAGTTTTGATTTTGATGTGGTCTATGTAAAAGTGTGAACGCATCTCTAATCTGTGTTTGCTTTTATTTAATTACGCGTATATTTATTTCAGAAAAATGCCTAAAAAACAGACAGTCTCCACAGATCTGACCTGTGATTTGGCCTGGTAGCATCACGTGTCTGTGGAATTCTATGCAACTTCATTTTTATTCATATTGTGGAACATTTCAGGCATATGAGGAAGCGGCAGATGAAAGACCCTTTAGTGAGCATTGGTATTGTGATTAGCAGTGCCTCACATATTGCTGTGTTGTGTTTTATTTTTATATTTTCTGTTTTTGTAGCATGTAAAAGATATTATCCTTCAGTCCAATCCACTGCTGGAAGCCTTTGGAAATGCTAAAACTGTCCGCAACAACAACTCAAGTCGATTTGTAAGTTACTTCTATTAATACTGTATTGTTCTTTGTCTTTTTGTCATATTTGTAAGAAAAGGTTTTAGACTAAGAGTAAATGCAGTCTCTCAAAGCTAAAATACAGCTTTGTGGTTGAGGATATGTACTCAAGTATGATCACAGCTTGAAATATGAATGCATTTTTTTAATTAACAAAACCAAAAGAACAAAATTGACATATGAACATATTTAGACATTTCAACAGTTTAAGTCACTACCTCATCATTCACAAATTTGAACTACTGCAACATTCAAAAACTGTTTAAAATCAATTAATGTGTTTTTTTTCTGGCTGATACTGATTGTTTAGCACCACTAAAGTGCTCAAATAAAGTTTAATGTATATTCTTTAGGCAGCAGTTTGACCAAAACAAAATATTGGCCTGTGCTGGAAAGTTAGAGCTGATGGCTGATATGCAAAAAGTTCAAATATATGTGTCTATCTTTATTTAAAATATATATGATTTTAAATTATATTCTTGTTGGTATTATTTGAGATGGGACATTTTATTTTTCAGATTACAAAAGCCTTTAAAGCTTTGGCTGTTAAATACATCATTAAGTACAATGTAATAACTTCTAATTCTTCACCCTAAACCTTACTATTGTGTAATTATCTGTTATTACATAGAAACATGTACTGTAAAATAAATAAATACTCAATACTTCTACTTTTAACACAGGATTTATCAGTTGCAATTATCTTTTCACACTTACAGACCACAATGCATTTATGTGTGTATTTATGTGTGAAATATGTGGGTTCACATTCACAACATTCTCAGATACAGATAGTTTAAACTGAGCTGGCAGCCGGTCAGAACTTTACGGTGGCATTTGCTGTTTAACTGTCAGTTTGCAGATTTGTTGACCTGGTTTATACTTAATATCTCTGTAATTACTGGGCCTATCCACATGAAAAAACTGGCACAAAGTTCAATGTCTTCTCTGTAACTGTAAATTTTTCATATATGGCTTCAGAAAGAGGTGCCATTATTCAACCCCAAAGACTAAACCATGATAAGATTGTACAGTTGTGGCGCCAATCCCAAACAGATAATGCTAAGTTTAAACATTCGTGACACAGAAGTTCTATCTCTATCTAGAGTTACATTAGAGACGCCCCTCCCCTCCATCTGGAACTATCATCCAATAGCAGCATATTAACGAATATTTCTATCTTTTGCACACACAATCATATTTATGCTTGTTCATTTCTTTTTCTTTCAGGGAAAATATTTTGAAATTCAGTTCAGCAGAGGAGGAGAACCTGACGGCGGGAAAATTTCAAACTTCTTGTTGGAAAAATCTCGAGTTGTGAGCCAAAATGACAACGAGAGAAACTTTCACATCTATTACCAGGTCAGGCAAAAACTAGTGCAAGAAATCTCTATAGAGCAAACATCTACCTACATATTATTTTAAGGCACTGCAAGTGTACAGGAAGAAATTCACCTTTAGAAATCAATTTGAAACTTACTCTGTGGTTAACTTACATAAAGAAGAAAGAAAGTAAGAAAAAATGTATTACAAGTTGATTATGTAATGTTTTTATGTATGAATAAGTGCTGGTACATAGAGATATGCACAGCTGATAAAAAGCTCTGACTGCAAGACAAAGCAGCTGCTCATTATATATAAATAAGGCATTTTATGTGTAAAAATGGCCAAAACTGTGCATATTTAACATGAATCTTAAAAATGAATAGTGTCAGGTTTAAATTTCTGCTTCATTTTTTGACATACCGCCTACAAAAATCTACAGACGGGATTTTGGATATTCTTTTTCGTATTTGAGTAAGTCAGATTTGACTAAAATTGGCCTAAAGATTCTAATTTTGCCTATTTTTTGAGTTACAACTTTATTAAATCGAGCTTACAGTTAGATATCAACAAATCCTTCTACACGATTAAAATCTTGTTACAATGTCCCGTATAAACTCATGGATGCAAATGAATAATAAGACCTTCCTTGCTGTTTTTATATAAAAGGTTGCATGTTGAAAATAACAAATTGACTACCACAATTTTTACTGTATCGACTTATCTTTCAATATATGAAAGCTGGATCAATATATTTTGGGGCTCAGTATTTATCGTGTGTATAGTTTCTTTGCAATAACAGGGAGATTTTTGTTATTTTTGTTGGCTATGGCTAAGTTTTGCTTCATTCTTCCTTTATTTGCTTTGTCTTTTAATGATATTGTCTATTTAAAAATGTGTTGATTGGGATTATTCTGTCTTAAGGTTATTGTGTCACGGGACAAAGTACTGTAAATATTATCAGTTATCACAGTATATCTCTGTAGCAATATATCATGCTTAAAAATGTGTTTTGTGCTGTTCTCCTGTAGTTGCTAGAGGGCGCCAATGCACAGCAGAAGGAAGGCTTGGGCATCATGACTCCAGACTATTACTACTACCTCAACCAGTCTGGCACGTACAAAGTGGACGGGACCAACGACAGTAAAGACTTTCAGGAAACTATGGTACAAACAACACACTTTTACTCAAACAACTTGTGAGCATTGAAAAAATAATTTGTAAAATAAGTGAGTAACTGTAGCTGAACACTTGGGCCGTGCTATTAATAAAATTATAATTTAACTGAAATCCAGACGTTTGAAATCGTCAATGGTCAGTAAAAGGACAGACTTGTGGGAATAAATAATCAAATAAAATACAAATACTTTTTATATAATGCATGCCACAGATCAAAAAATAAATAAATAAAAAATCTGTCAAATTTAGGTTGCTGAAATGATTATTGATTTTTATTTTTTATTTTTTTAGAGAAAAAAATACATTTTGATCAAGGTGATTAAGGATTTTTCCATGTTATGTTTTTTTAAATCCATTTCACAAGTCTTTATTTAGTTCTTTTTCATGAATACAGTGATTGCCTGGATTATACCGTAGTGTGGCATTAAATTTAGTATAAAGGATTTGATTTTTAATACATTTGACCTAAGTGAAGCCAAAGTGACCCATCTAGAAGTCAACTTGACAATTGTATATTTACAGACAAAATACAGTTTTATACTTTGAATTAGTGCATTCACTGACAGTTACAGTTATTTTAATAATTGTTTAGTTGTTATCTATCTAATTAGTTACTATTAATCTGATTCATGAAGATTTTCCTGCTTCCTAGCCACTTTAAAAGACATTTATTGTGACATTTTTCTAGTAAAATCGTATAAACAAACATGTCTGTGTGTCTCTTTCTCTCTTCAGTGTCATAGCTCCGCCTCAAGTCAAATCTATGTTTACTCTGTCCTGTGCATACCGCCTGTTTTGCATGTTTTTTTTTTTCCTCCTTGAAAAAAACATTGTTCACATGAAAACTAAGAGATTTTTCAGACTAGTACATTTAATTTCGCATTGACTTGAGTACATATTTATTAAGTGTATTAGTTTATCAAGTTTTTCAGTCAGATTTGAATCAATACATGCTGTGCTTTACTCATTTAGTCTGGAGTCACACTTGGAGGTGTCTCTGTACTTACCCACAGCTGCCTTGGGATATATAAACATTTTGCATTTGAGAGATTTCTATTGACCAAATCATTCACAAAATATACAGCTGATACCTTACGAAAGAAGACAAGAAGAGATCGACTGATACTCATGGTCGATGCTGATACCAATTGTTTCACATCTAGAGCTTATCCAATGGCTGATAAGCTCTGCCAATATTTTTGGGCCTATATGTGCAATTTTGGTTATTTTCCTCAAATTCTGCAACTTTAATTAACTACAACCTTACCCACAGCCCTTTTTAGCATAAGCCTATGGGAGCAGTTGCAGTGTAGATATCTCTTCACACTAAAGTGTTCAAATAAAGCTTTACATGTATTCTTCTAAGCAGCAGATCTGCCAAAACAATATATCGGCGTGTGCTGGAGATTTAAGGCTGATTGCCAATATGCTTAAAAGGGCAAATATCGGTCTGGTATATCGGCTGAACTCTAGTGACAAGGCGCAAGTCACATTTGGGCTGCAACATTAATCACAATCAAATTGAAACTGCACAGTCTTCTCTCAAATATTCTCTCAGTATGTTTTGTTTCATTCACACATGTTTAACACACAAAACCTGCATCTCTCAGACAGAAAACACTCTGTTCCACCTTGAGATGTCATGCGGTGATACAGGAAGTGCTTCACTGTGTTTTTAAACTCCAAACACCTTCACTAGAATCATTTGGATAATTTCAGTCCTGGAATTGCCTGTCTCCACTAAACTAAAGGTGAAAGGTCGCTGTTAACTTGAGAACCACCTATACATGACATCACAAGGTGGAACAGAGTATTTTAAGCTTTCAAGATGTAGACAGAATAATAACAAAGGGTTACTCAAGCATGTATAAAAACACAGCTGCAGGTTTGTTTTTGAGGAGGTAATATTATAACATGGCTTAAAGCTCACAAGAGTCCATTTTGTGTAATATAATATAACTGAAACCTATATAACTGTTGTGTTTTGTGTTTTTCCACGTAGGAGGCGATGCACGTTATCGGTATCCCCGTGCAGGTGCAGGCTCAGGTGCTGCAGATCGTGGCCGGGATCCTCCATTTGGGAAACATCAGCTTCATCGAGGCAGGAAACTACGGCCAAGTGGAGAGCACGGATTGTGAGCTCACACCCAACACCAGCATCAAATACTTCAGATAACAGTGTCAATATTTACTCTAACACAAAAAGAGGCCTGTCGCAATACACAGACATGCAAAAAACTCTTATCATATTCTAAAGTGTTTGCCTATTTATTTAACTAAAGCTGCACTACCTCAAATGGACTGTAGAATAACTCCATATATGTTAGAGGTAGACCTGTCACGATACCAAATTTTGAAGTGCGATATACTGTATTGCTAAAGAAAATATAAATGATGAAACTACAATACTGCACTGACACAATAACTCTGTAGCAGGATTATCTTAAAAAAATATTATAAATGTGCAATATTATAGAAAAACGTGAACGGCAATAATAAATAAAATAATTTTGTTTATTATTGCCGGTTATAGAAGTTATTTATTCATCTCTCTACAGCTCAAATCTAATCAGAGTTCAGGAAAAATAACAAAAAGTTCCGCACTAGTACAAAGAAAAAGTCTGACGATAAATATTGACCCTCAAAAAGTATTGTAAGTCTATGTAGTAATTATTGTGACAGGCGTAGTTAGAGGTCTACTGTAAGATGCAATGGAAATCTTGTAATTAAAGAGATTTCACATATCTCTTCACATACAGCTGTAAATTGGCTGTGTCTCTCCTCTGGGACTTGAGTATAAGCCTTGTATTCCCCGTAGACTCCCGGCTAATTGATACTCTGCTGTTTGTCTAGTCTCGCTCTGGTTGCTTAGAGCTTCACTGCAGCGACTGAATATAATTCGTGTTTACCTTTAGGTGGTCAGACATTTCACTGTGTCTATTCTTTTGTATGTATTTGTATTTGTATTTGTTTATTAAGGTGGCAAGGTATATTAAAAATCCAAAAACCATATACACTTGTCTGCCTCGTCCAAATTTATGTTTATTTTTAGACAGTGGTGGAGGAAGTACTAAATTTTGTGACTTAAGTAAAAGTACAGATATCAGAGCAAAAAAAAAAAAACTTAAGTAAAAGTATCACATGAAAAAATCAACTTGAGTTAAAGTATTAAAGTACCAGTTTAAAAATGTACAAACGTTCAAATGTAGTGATTTTGATGAAGATTTGTGCTGAAGCAGTTGAGTCGATTTTTTTTTTCTGTGTTCTTTTTATTTGTTATTTTTGCATTTTGTTGAATGTGTTAAAAATAAACACCAAAGCCTTTTCAGCGGGCCAAAGAATGATAAAAATACTTTTACTTTTTAGTCCTGTTCAGAAATAGTAGTGGAGTAAAAATATCCACTTTAAAATTTACTTACAGCACGTTACTACTTTTACATGCATTACACCATTGTTTTTACATTTATACTTGATGTAAATTTGAAAACCTCTACTTTAGTTATTCTAAACAGAGGCGCTCAGAGGTAGGTCATCCTGATCATACAGTCTAAAGGTGCACTGTGTAACTTTTTTAACAGTCCACCACTGGATTGTCTCCATGGAAATGTTATTGCTTTGTCTGGGTGGGAAGTGGGTTATTTCCAATTTGAACATTATAGTTGTTTACGAATCTCTATGGAAACCGACAGCCAGGTGACGGACTCCATCAGAAAAGTTATGTAGTGCAAATCAACAAACTCTTTTATTTTTCATTTTAAATTCACTACTTTAAAGTTTTAACACATTTAAAGATCCTATATTACACAAAATGAACTCTTATGAGCTTTGAGCCATGTTATAATGTTGTTATGTCGTCAAAAACAGACCTGACTCCTGAACACTCCTTCACGCATGTTTGAGTAACACTTTATTATTAGTGTGTCTTCATTTTCAAAGCTCAAAATGCTCTGTTCCACCTTGTGACGTCATGAAGTGGTACTGTTTTCAAGTTAACAGCTCCTTTTACCTTTAGTCCAGTAGAGATTGTCAATTCCAGGGGTGAAATGATTCTAGTGAGGGTGTATGGAGTTTAAAAACACTTTAGAAGCACTTCCTGTATTACCTCATGACGTCACAAGGTGGAACAGAGAGTTTTCTATCTGAGAGAAGAACTCAGACTTAATATACAGGGTTTGTGTGTTAAATATTTGTGAATGAAACAAAACACAACTCTCTCAAATTTATTAAATTAATCTGTCTATGGTTTGTAAGCTTAACATTACAGTATTTTTTGTGTTTCCAGTGCTGGCTTTCCCGGCGTATCTTTTAGGCATAGACCCGACTCGGCTCCAGGACAAACTGACCAGCCGAAAGATGGACTCCAAATGGGGAGGCAAGTCCGAGTCCATAAACGTGACCCTGAACCAGGAGCAGGCCACGTACACCCGGGACGCTCTGGCCAAAGCCCTCTACGCACGGCTGTTTGACTACCTGGTCGAGGTACTCCACAATCGTATTTATGGAGTGAGAAAGTTACCATATAAGATGAGTTTAAACTTTCTTTGTTTTAGGCGATTAACAGAGCGATACAGAAGCCACATGAAGAGTTTAGTATTGGAGTTCTAGACATTTACGGTTTTGAGATCTTCAAGGTCAGTCTGGAGTCTCCTTATATTGGCATCCATGGTTTAGGACTGCCATAGTTGTTTATAAAGCTGCCAGAGTAATTCATAAATAAAATATCAGTGGGTAATATTGACCAAAATGAACACAAATGTGTTTTTTTGATTAGCTCTATAACAATATTAAAGAAAACTGGATACTTTGGTGCCACATCCACTATTTAATAATCTGTTAACTAACTTTTATACAAATATCTGCACATGTTTTTAATGTTTTATATGGAGTACTTATTTCTTTTGTTTGTTTTGTATTTTGAACAGAGCAGCTATTAAAAAGAGATTCTGGGTGCTCTCATTGGGTTCCTCTGTATAAATAAACAAAGAAAAGAAAAGATGCACAAACATTTTGGTGGAGGGTTTTACACTTACTTGACTCTATGGGGATGCTATTTGTTTGTCTTAAGCCATAGAGACGAGCAGGTGTCAAACCCTCCAACAGAAAAGATACATAGTGCACTTTTAAGACAATATTATGGAAATCTATAAAAAATATGCTAAAATGTGACAACACAAAAGTACAAAAATATCATTGTGTTATTTGTATTATTTGCATATCTCCAAAAAAAGTAAAAATGGTGCCTATACCAGGACATTAGCCATAGTATTATCTCACTGTATTGTCTTTACAGTGTAGAATGTACTTACTGACCATCTTTTTTCTTCCTTAATAGAAAAATGGCTTTGAGCAATTCTGTATCAACTTTGTCAACGAAAAACTACAGCAAATCTTTATCGAGCTGACCCTGAAGGCTGAGCAGGTGATCATTTGTCATCATTGTAACACACATTTATAAATACATTCTGTTACAAGTATTTATTCCTTTTCATAGGAGGAGTATGTGCAAGAAGGAATCAAGTGGACTCCAATTGAGTATTTCAACAACAAAATAGTGTGTGACCTGATTGAAAACAAACTGGTAAGGTTTAGATAGACCCAAGGCTTCATGGGTCTGGGTGTCTGGTTGCTATAGTGATTTCACGACGTTTCATTCAAAGCTTATCTCTTGTGTGTATTTAGATTTGTATAATATTTGAGCAAGATACGATTTCTATTCAAAACCAAGCTACTGAAGGTTTCCATTCTTGTGCTACTAATTGGAGTTTTTTAAGATAAAGCTATAAAAAAAAGAAGTTTTGGTTTGGCTCTGTAAAAGTGAATAGCATAACTTCTTTTCAGTATTGAATTGGCTTGTGTACAGACACTTGAACTGCATTTAATCCACCAATAAGGTTGTCAAAAGTAGTGAAAATCAGATATTAATCGATACTAAATCTAGAATCGAAATTATATTCTCATTTGAGCAGGTATCTGTACTAAAATGTCACATTCACAGGACAGAAATAACCCTTTTTCATCACTATACACAATTACTCAAACTTAATAATAATAATAATTAATTTTATTTATATTTCACTTTACATTTGAAGACAAACCTCAAAGTGCTACAGCAAAAGAACAGCATGCATGAATCAGCTAATGATGCCCTTTCTCTTTGCGTCTCTTTTCAGAACCCCCCTGGTATCATGTCTGTTCTGGACGATGTTTGCGCGACGATGCACGCCAAAGGAGAGGGAGCCGACGGGACTCTACTGCAGAAGCTCCAGGCGGCTGTGGGGACACATGAGCACTTCAACAGCTGGAACTCAGGCTTTGTCATCCACCACTACGCTGGGAAGGTATAATATAAGTCTGCATCCAACCAATAGACTATATATATAAATAAACTTAGCTAAAACGGTCGCCCCTCCCTCCTTAATTACTGCTGTCTGGCTCATCATTTTGGTCTTAAATGTTTGTATTAACCTGTTCTACATGATCCTAGTGTTTTTATTTCGCTATTGTGTCCCTAAATCAAGATATGAACATTAATAACACTCCCATAGTCCACTTCTTTATATAGTACATGATCCAAACACAAAACGCTACACTGGTTTCAAAGTAGTGGTGGGGGAGTTGCCAAACAAATACTGCTATTTTGAGTTTGTAGATTCATGAAAATGTAGTATCTTTATTAAAAAATAAGAGTGAGCTCACACTTGCAATCTCACACATGATGGGTTTTTCATGCTTTTCATGCTTACATTCATTTCCTGGAACCTGATTCTAACCTTAACCAAGATCACTACTTGACTCACCTTAAACTAAAGTCAAAGCTTAACCTATTTAACTTTAAGCCATGTGCCCACAAATACCTGTCATAAATACCTGCCCACCACAGCAAAGCTGGAACTAAAACCGGAACAAAACCTCAGATAGACCAGGACTAAACCAGGACTAAAACAGGATCAAACCAAGTCTACATCTGGACTAAACTGGGCTCAAATTAGACTCAAACCAGGGCGGCCTTTAGAAGTGACTAAAGGCAGCTTTAACAATTAAAACACATGTAAATGAATAGATACACAATAGTCAAGTGTAATGTCATGCTGTGGAACATCAGAACCATCAGAAAAGTTACATTGTACGCCTTTAAACAGAGAAGCAATTACATCATGACAGTTTCACCACACACAGGGACCAAATAATGTTCAGTTTTCATCCTCCCATCGCAGCCTGATTCTCCTGGTCTAATATGTTCATCTGTTTGTGTCGCAGGTGTCGTACGATGTGATTGGCTTCTGTGAGAGAAACCGTGACGTGCTGTTTACAGACCTCATTGAGCTCATGCAAAGCAGTGAATAGTGAGTCCCTCTGCTCTATATTATGACTTTTAAAGTGACACTAACATTTTCTTACATTTGGAAATATGCAAAAGAGGTATAATGGAACTGGGATGAACCGTGAAAACAAAAAAATCATGTTTGCATTCTTTGTAAGAACTATAGCAGAGGATTTTCAGTATTCGATTAATATTTAAGTACATGGATCACAAAGTTACGATACAATTTTGTGCTCGGGACAATATTTACATTTATGGATGGAGAGTTCAAAACCTTCTAGCCTCCATGGAGATACGCTTTGGCTTGAATGCTCCAGAATATGGCATTTAAAGAGCCCATATTACGCTATTTTCTGATCTATAGTAAAAGCCAAAAGTAAAATCTGTCAACTGGACAAAAAAATTATAGGAGTGAAGACATTCCTTCACTTTTTTTTTAACTTTTGGCTTTTACTATAGACCACTGTTGTTCTTTCCTCACCTGAGGTTCCAGACCTCATGTTTTGTTTCATTCACACATGTTTAACACAATAATCCTGCATCTTCAGGCTGTGTTCTTCTCTCAAAAAGAAAACACCCCTGCTTGTGATGTCATGTGGTAATACAGGAAGTGCTCCACTGCATTTTTAAACACCCTATATTTAAAAACTACCGCTTCATGACATCGCAAGGTGGAATGGAGCATTTTGAGCTTTGGAGATGTAAACAGACTAATAATAAAGTGTTACTTAAACATGTGTGAATGAAACAAAACACAACCCCAGGTATGTTTTTGAGGAGGGAACAGCATCATAACATGGCTTTGGCTTAAAGCTCAGAGAGTCAATTTTATCTATAGAATTGATTTAATTACAGATTATTCCTTAAAAATATATTCCACACAATGGCACAAAACTTTGCAGTCTCCATGAAGACAAACAGGTAACTTCACCAAACCAAATAGGATTATTTGTTTGTTTGTTCTGAATAAAACTCCTGTAACTGAATAAATACTGGTAATGCATGTTTATTTGTGAAATTGCCTAATATACTTTGTTTTTGTCCACAGTGACTTTATCCGTAGTTTGTTTCCTGAAAACCTCAACACTGATAAGAAAGGCAGGCCCACCACAGCTAGCTCCAAGATCAAGGTAAAGTTTAATGTACAAATGTTTTAACTTTTAACTTTTTTAAGTCATATTTTAAGCAAAATTGACTCTTTTTAGCTTTAAGTCATGTTATAATGTTGTTACCTCATCAAAAACATACCTGGAGTTGTGTTTTGTTTCTCTCACACATGTTTGAGTATTAGTATTATTATTAGTCTTTCTACATCTCTAAAGCTCAAAATGCTCTGTTCCACCTTGTGATGTCATGAAGTGGTAGAGTTCAACTTAACAGCTACCTAATACCTTTTGTTCAGTAGATATTGGCAATTCCAAGGCTCAAATTATCCATATGACTAAGGTGAAAGTGTAAGGAGTTTAAAAACACTTCCTGTATTACTGGAGTGTTTCCTGTTTCTGAGACAAGAACTCCAAAACACAACTCCAGACATGTTTTTGACCAGGAAGCAACATTATAACATAAATCAGAAAATCACGTAAGATGAGACCTTCAATATAAACTTTTATCTCCCCAAAAAGAAACAAGCGAATGACCTGGTGAACACACTGATGAAATGCACTCCTCACTATATTCGCTGCATCAAACCAAATGAGACGAAAAGGCCAAAAGACTGGGAAGAGAGCAGGTCAGCAACGTCTTTTTAAATTTAAACTTACATTTTTATTTAACAGTTATTTAAGGAAAGTACCATTGAAATTACTAATAGCAACAAAGGTCAGTCAAACTATCAACACACACTTAAACAAGCATAAGAATTGTTAGCTAAAAAGTCTTATTTACAAATCTTTTAGCAATAATTTTAACTGACCTATTGGAAACACATCTTTTAGTTTTCAGTCCTGTAAATTAAGCTAAACAATTTACTAATAAATGCATAAAAAACTGTATTTTTTTGTCTCTAATCACCTCGTAGCTCTGTTTCAAATGTGTCTAAAAATGGTAAAAGTTTTCTTCCTTCAGGCTCAAGTTATTTTAGTGTGTCTGGTACTGTGCCAAATATAATCTGTGTTTTAATAGTTCAATATTAAATACCATTTTTAAATTGCATATTGTTTTCAGAGTGAAGCATCAAGTGGAGTATCTGGGACTGAGAGAAAACATCAGAGTCAGAAGAGCTGGCTTTGCCTATCGACGACTGTTCAACAAGTTTCTAATGAGGTCACTTTGGTCATCAGTTATTAGCCTTATAACTATTAGCTTAAAGTGGAAATAGAAAGTTAACACCATATTTTGGAACATTCGCCAGGGACATAGCTGGGTTTTATGACGTACTGTGAAATATTATACCCCAAAAAACAACATTTCCATGGAGACAAGCAGGAGAGTCAGGTTAATGGTGACGCAAGCCCGCTCAGAATAAGGACACATGTTTTTTTATTTATTTTTTGGCAAAAAGTTGCACTGATTTGTTTTTACAATACTTACTTTTATACAAACGACATGTAGAAGGTAGAATGACTTTATCAAACTTTTTCCATGTTGCTTGTCCCCTCAGATATGCGATCCTCACAACAGAGACGTGGCCATCTTGGAGGGGTCCTGAGCAGCAGGGCGTCCTTCATCTGCTGCGCTCGGTCAACATGGACACAGACCAGTACCAGATGGGACGCACCAAGGTCTTCGTCAAGAACCCAGAATCGGTAGCGGGCATTTATGTATTTGATTTCAGTTGCATCATTATATCATGAGGATTTTTTAAATATAAATACTATCCTACCTAGGTCCCCTCAGCTCCTTTCAAATTATGTTTATAGAAATATAGAGAATAATAATCATTGAAATACATTGAAAACCTACAAAAACAGCAACTTCCCTTTGATATAAACATTAAAATTCCATCTTTCTAAATTATGCTTTTTCATGTAGCTTTTCCTTCTGGAAGAAATGAGGGAGAGAAAGTTTGACACTTTTGCTCGAATCATCCAAAAAGCCTGGAGACGCTTCATCGCCAGAAAGAAGTACGAGCAGATGAGAGAGGAGGGTGAGTTACCAATTCTGGCTCAAAACATGGCTTTTAATTCTGAGGTTTATGAACAAACATTTTGGTCAGTGCCATTTAACCCAAGAAATCCAGTTTATTCCTCCATAATTGAAAAACACCTCATCCAATCAAATATCTTTACTGCCACAGGACTGACTAATACGTGATTAAAAGTATAAATCTTCTTTTATTCCTTCTTTGTATTCCCAGCCTCAGACATCCTGTATAACTCCAAAGAGCGGAGGAAGAACAGCATCAATAGAAACTTTGTTGGAGACTATCTCGGTTTGGAGCAAAGGCCTGAGCTACGACAGTTTTTGGCCAAAAGAGAACGAGTGGACTTCGCTGATTCTGTTAACAAGTTCGATCGCAGATTTAAGGTGAAACTTATTTTATTTCACCAGCATTCACACTTACTTAAAGGTGCACTGTGTAACTTTTCTGGTTGAGGGTCTATTTTCATGGAGACAAGCAGGTGACACCATTAGGCTAATTTATACATCAGATCTGTGCAGAGGTGACCCTGCTCACAGTAAGAACACATGTTTTTCAAGGTATTTTGAGCCATAAAAACATCTGTAACTGAATAAATGCATTATACTAAGATATTAATGTCATATTGTAGAACATCCCAGATAGAGAAAAGCAGACCCCTCACCGGAAAAGTTACACAGTGCATCTTGAAATACCTGGAAATAAATCTGGACTAAATCAGGCATAAACTAGGATTAGAACAAGACCAAACCAAGTCTAAAGCAGAACTATACTGTGCTGTGTGAATGCATCATATCTGAACTAGTTTAATTTCCCTTTTTTTGTTTTTAGTCGATCAAGAGAGATCTGATCCTGACCCCTAAAGGCATTTATCTGATTGGACGAGAGAAGGAGAAGAAGGGGCCGGACAAAGGGATGATAAAGGAAGTGCTGAAAAGAAAGTTAGAGTTTGGGTCCATCAGTGGAGTCTCGCTCAGGTAAAACTACATACAGGTTTACTATTAAAGGTTCTATGTTATGCAAAATGGACTCGTGTGAGCTTTAAGCCATCTCATAATGTTGTTACCTCATCAAAAACAGACCTGGAGTTGTGTTTTGTTTCATTCACACATGTTTGACTAACACTTTATTATTAGTCTGTCTACATCTCTAAACACTCTGTTCCACCTTGTGATGTGGAGGTAGAGCAGAGCGTTTTCAGTTTGAGAGAAGAACTCAGCCTAAATGTGCGGGGTTTGTGTGTTAAACATGTGTGAATGAAACAAAACACAACTTCAGGTCTGTTTGTGTTAAGGAAACAACATTGTAAGTAGTAGTAACAATATGGGCCATTTAAAAGACAAATGAACACACATAAATGTATATTACAGAGGCTGACTGACTTAGACATAGTGCAAGTAGAATAGTAATAGATTCAGCTACAAAACAAGGACAGCTCCATATGCTTATTAAAATTAATTAAATCCATTAAATGCCCTGAAGCTGATTTTTTCCCCCTGTGTATATATTTGAGCAAAA
Organism: Periophthalmus magnuspinnatus; assembly: GCF_009829125.3. Lineage (NCBI taxonomy): Eukaryota > Metazoa > Chordata > Actinopteri > Gobiiformes > Gobiidae > Periophthalmus > Periophthalmus magnuspinnatus. The sequence continues at coordinate 28,089,182 of NC_047129.1, forward strand.
TGTGTCTTGCTATACTGTATAAGCAAGTCTCGAGGTCAAAATAAATCCACTGTGTCCTGTCTGCATCTAATTATAAAGTGTATGTCCGATAATCAGGAAGTTCATGCTAGTTGTTATTATCTTTACCATCACGCTCTGGCCTGAAAGCTTATAAAGTGAATCATTAGGATGTTCTGAATGCATTAGATGTTTTTATCTCTCTGACAAATGAAAAATGAACCAGGGACAGGAATTGATCTATACAAATATTTTCAGACATCATATAGAAATGGTTTAAGATAGAAGATGTTAACAGGTGGAAAATTGCCCTCTGCATTAGACCCATCCTTTAATGCTACTGGGACCTTTTGTCAGGAGCAGTGGCAGGACCCATCTCCAGATCTTGAGCTAGTCTTGTCAGGACTTCTAGCTGAAAGATTTTGCCTATTGCACATGTTTTGCATTGGAAAAAGGTTTCAGAAATTAACTGTATATCAATATATTTGTCTTTAGCACACGGCAGGACGACTTCTTCATTCTACATGAGGCCCAGTACGACAGTCTCCTCGAGTCAAATTTTAAAACAGAGTTCTTGAGCCTTTTGTCCAAACGATACGAAGAGGTGACGAAGAGGAAACTGACCATCTCCTTCAGTGACAGGTACAGTGTCAGATTATATACAGCAAGTGCAGGAGTGAGTGATGGTGTACTCAATTACAGGTAGTTTTTGAGAAAATATGCAGGGTTTGTGTGTTAAATTTGTGAATGAAACAAACTCCGGGCATGTTTTTGACGAGGAAACAACATCATAACAGATCAGAAAATAGTGTAATATGGGCCCTTAAAGTAAAAGTATAAACTGCACATAAAAACATTGCTCAAAGTTCTAGTTATTTTTCAATGCAACTTAAAAAGCATTTTGGTCTTGTTAATCAGAGCAGAAAATGCACCAGTTTCTCTGCTTGTTTGTAGGTAGAAACAATAGACACTGGTGGGACAACTGTGCTTTAGGTCAGCTGGTGCTGTACTCTGTAATTCCTATGATTTAAAAATGAAACTAATTAAAATAGCATGAATTACATGAACGTGCATATGACAATGGAGCTGAGACGATGTGGTTAAGCTCAAACTGTCAAAGCTAAATCCTGAGTTTTCTGTGTTATTTTTCAGCCTGGTTAGACTTCTGTTGTGCACCTGTATCAATTTGCACAGAGACACAAACAACTTTCTGCTGTGGTAACACTTCAGGCCAGTCTTAAAGCAACATTACCAAACCTTCCTGGAGAACTCAGTTTGTAAACAGTACATTGTAACTGTGTATGACGCCTACATTACAAGGGATTCTCAACAACAGACCTATTTATGCAGTTGAGTTAAAAATACCAAAAATACATTATTTTGTTCATTTAAACAAAGGTTAAGGAACAGGCATTTTCTCTGTAAGGAAAATTGGCCTCTGCATTTGACCCATCCTTCAGTGATGCTGGGACAACATGTCAGGAGCAGTGGGACCCATCTCCAGATCTTGAACAAGGCTTGGGCTCAAGAGTCTTTCCTGGAGGATTTTGACTATTGTGCATGTTTTGGCTTAATGTACATTGTTTAGTCATTGCATATTTCTTATTTTTGTGCAGTTTTAAAAAGAGGTTCTGCAAAGCTCTAGCTGAATTTACCCTGACATATCGGTATTTATTAGAAAAAAAGAGGATGACTCAAAATGATTAATTATTCCGTCAGCCATGCGCTTTTGTTTGAGTTTGAGAGACGCTGGTCTAAACATCTGGCCTTGATCTCTATGCTCATTCCTTACAGACTGGAGTTCAGGTTGAAGAAGGAGGGATGGGGCGGAGGAGGCAGCCGAGTCCTGATGTTTCAGAGAGGCTCCGGGGACATGTCCCAACTCAAACCTGGAGGAAAAACTCTCACTATCACCATCGGCGATGGCCTGCCCAAGTCCTCTAGTGAGTAACATGTTTTCTACTGTATGGCGTATTAAAAGAACTGTATGTAGCCTATTCTCTTGCAGGTTTACAAAGTAACTACAGTTACAGCTGAATCTTGGTTGCCATTGTCTTGATGTCTCATGATTAGCTGCAGGTGCTGGAGTTTAGGTGGTGAGGATTCAGATCACATATAGTCCTTTTAGGTTTAAAACAACTGGATTTCACCATTAAAACTGGCAACCCAATGAGGGACGTATGTGAGGGTCATTCTGCTTTCTGACAGGAGAATCGTCTTCAGAACCAAAACACCAAATTATAACATTAATAAATGGGACAAATGAGATAAATCAGCATTAAGATTGTAGTTATATTTGATTTGAACTTCGTATCTGAGGGCACAAAGATTATGTTTATAAAATTAAATACAAATTCTACATACTTCCCTAGAATATTTGACTGATAATGTATATTTTTAATCAGAGCCGACAAGAAAGAGTGCTCAACAGACCCGTGGAGGAGGGAGGAATTACACACCCAACAGAGGTAAGTGTATAGTTTTTCTTTAATTTAATTCAGTTCAATTCAATTGTAATCATATAGTACATTTAAAACAACGTCTTCTGACCAAAGTTCTTCACATAAAAGTCAACAAAAACAAATATACAGATAACAGTTTAAAACCATCTGACATATTTCACTTGATTATTCTTTGTTTTATTTGTATTTTCAGGTTACCAGAATGGAGCTGCCAAGTTTTCCCGCACTCCTCAAACAAACCAGAGAGAAAGCATCACATACTCCACCCCTCAAAGACCATCCCAACCCCCCAGCGCCATCCTCCCTAAACTGGGCCCCCAAAGGACCCAAAGAGCACCCGCCCAAAGCCAACACCACCCGGGCAACATGGACTTCCTCAACGTACCCGACCAGGGCATGTCAGGGTGAGAGTGGAGTAATGACAAATTATGATTAACCGCTTAAAACTAAACATTGTATATTGTGAATGGGAAATAGTCCTTAAACTGTTGCATATGTCTAACAGGACGTAAAGGGCATAAAAACATAAAAAGTCATAGTCATAGTCATAAAAACAGCAACACAAATGAAGTAAATAGAAGTTGTGTTGGGACTTGTCAGAGAGAGAAAAACGCCCACTGACTTTAAACTGACAGAATATGTAGATAGACCTGTTCACTGTCTGAAACTAAGCATAATCCATTAACTAAACCACTTTTTTAAACAGGTATTTGGTTTAGTGGTCTACTCCACCCCATGTTTTGTCATCTACACACACCCAAAACTTCTTTCTTTCTTTCTGTCGTAGAATGCAGAGAAAGAGGAGCATCAGCCAGCGCCCTCCTCCGGCTCCCAAACCTCAGCCTCCTCCTCTGGCTCCGCGCTGCAGAGCTCTGTACCAGTACGTGGGACAGGACACGGACGAGATCAGCTTTGAGGTCAATGACGTCTTTGAACTCGTCAAACAGGGTCAGTGTAAACCGGTGAAAAGACTTTGTACCTGGGCGTTTTGCATCACATCACATCAGGCCCTTGTGGATATAATAGTAATAATACAGCTTTTTCACAGACTACAGTTGCATATGTTTTACAGGACTTTTTTATGAGTATTTGTTACCCTAATGATCAAGTTTGAGTCAGTCTGACTCTCCACTACATGGCTGGATTCAAATACAGCACTATGGAACAAACTAGCTACCCACCCCTCCGTTATACTGTAAATATACTGACATTTATCTCTCAAATTGTCATAATATCACATTTGAAAATAACTATGGAACTTTTTTCGTGGAGGTTTTTCAATGGAGATATTATTTCTACATCAGTAAAGTCTCACAGTATGACTTTAAACTTCTATATTTCCATTTCTCTTTGGAAACCAACAGCCAGATGACAGACACTCCACCAGAAAATGTACATAGCGCACCTTTAGCTCTTTTATTTTCCATTTTAAATTCACTGTTTTAAAAGTCCCAGTAAGTTTCAACACGTTTAAAGGTCCTATGTTACACAAAATTATGAGCTTCAAGTCATGTTTTAATCATCAAAAACATACCTGGAGTTGTGTTTTGTTTCACTCACACATGTTTAAGTAAGACTTTGTTATTAGGCTACATCTACAAAATGCTCTGTTCCACCTTGTGATGTCATGAAGCGGTAGTTTTGTAGTTAACAGCTACATTTTACCTTTTCTTTTGTAGAGATTTGCAATTCCAGGGCTGAAATTATCCTAAAAACACAGTGAAGCACTTCCTGTATTACCACATGACATAATGTTTTGTGTTTGAGAGAAGAACTCAGCTTAAATGTGCGGGTTTTTTGTGTTAAATATGTGTGAATGAAACAAAACACAACTCCAGGTCTGTTTTTGATGAGGAAACAACATAACACAGATGAGAAAATGGCGTAATATGGGACCTTTAAACTTCACATTCAGTATCATTCAAATGTTCTTGCTTCATGTATCATTTATATATTCCCTAAAATGTCTTTCTTTTCCTTGTAGACCCGTCTGGCTGGTGGACTGGCCGTATACGAGGAAGAGAGGGCTTGTTCCCTGGTAACTACGTGGAAAAGATTTGATCAAGGCCAAACTTTCTTGTCAATTTTTGTGGACTTTTTTTGGAAACTAAGTAAAAATCTTCTGGATAACTGGTTACACGATGAAGGGACTGTGTGAAATATAATATGGTAATGATGGTTAAAGTGCATATGACAGGTTTGCATGTTTTTCTAACTCTGACGTGGTTTGGTGGGATAGTAACCGTGGTAAATATGTATTATAGTTTTATATCAGTTAAGTGGCAGTTTGTGGAAAAAGCTGAGAGGAAAAGGACAAAAGTACAGGAAGTAGTGCTGAGTTTTACAGCGGTTTAACACACTGAACACTGAAGATTCCATCCAAAAGACAATTTACAAACAAGGAAGGCATTTTTTCTGGCAGTTTAAACACAGATTTCACAAAAAGAAGGTGTTTGTATTAGTCTAATCTTAACTAATGTGCAATTTTTTACGATTGTTATTATGGTTGCTAGGTAATAGTTAAGTTTTTAGTGTGTTTTTTAACTTAAATATAATGTTAGTGATACGAGTAGTCTTACCTGTCTTATGCACTTTAACAACAGCTCTCAGGTTTCATCTGCACAATATCCTTTTTTAAGAAGTGACCCAGCAACAAGATCTTTGACTCCCATAACACCTTTTTACAATTCCCATTGGCTTGGAGATTAGGTTACAGCTCGGACAATAGTTGACGGGCGGAATAATATGGGCTTGTTTCTTGTGTTTACATTTGGCAGGTCTCTAAAGCAACAACTGGTTTTGTGAGGTAATTTGGTAACGACCTAATTAGAAACGTCTGTGTGCTACTCTTAAAGTTTTTTGTAACTTTTTTGATGTGTGAGTGTCTGCTACCTGCTTGTCTTGGTGGAAATGTTATTACTTTGCCTGGAATGTTGTGTAGTAAAGCGTTAAACTGATGTATCTCGATGGAGACAAGCAGATGACTCAACCAGGGCAAGTATCAGGTCAGGTCAGAGTGAAAATCCATGTTTTTTAATGTATTTTCAAGCAATATAAACCTCTATAACTGTATATTTGCACGATAGATGAGTTTAATGCCATACTGTGGAACCTTCAAGGCAAAGAATCTTCATGGAGAAAAGTAATAGACGCCACCAGGCCAAGTTACACGTCAGATCTTTGTTGAAGTGAGTGGAAACTCCACTCACACTAAGAATGCATGTTTGTAATTGAATAAAATCTAGTGTGAGAATGAGCATTACGTCATAGTGTGGAGCGTTTCAGGAAAAGTAATACTGTGGAACACTGACGGCAAAGCTATAACATCGGCACGAAGACGAACAGGTGATGAAACTCTGCCAGAAAAGTTGGCAGTGAAGCTTTAAACACGGCTGCAAACTTGTTATCTTTCAAAATTTGCTGTTTTGATCTCGAAATTGGACATTCACAGAGCGACGGTTTAGTGATTATGATTATAATTTATAGCATATTTATACACACACACTCTCTGATGAAACTATAGGACGCCACGCTAATCCTTAAACTAATCGCCAAACAACGTAGAGCTCCTAATCTTGTGTGAAAGTGGGAAACTAAAAACATAGCCACATTTGAACTACAAAGTATTAGTTAATTTACCTTCTGAAATGCTGTAAAACGCAGAGAATTGCATAGATTTTGTTACAAAAAAAAAAATCCCAGATCCTTTTTTTTCCATCTTGACACCTCTGATAATAATATAAACTACAGACACATTCTTGACTGTGTGTTTTTTTTATAAAATTCACACTTCTCAGCATTTCGAGCACAGCAGATGTTTGATTAGATGCCGTGGATGGTTAGACTGTCACTTTTATCACTATAGCCTTGTGCAGCTCTGTTTAAAGTATCAAAACTGTTCTCAAAAGCCAAACTTGTTCTGTCACTGTATTAACTTTGAAAGACTTGTTACATATGCTGTGCTTTTACCTGCACATTGACCTAGTACGACTGTAATAATGGAATATTTTGTGCTCAATTTTGTAGATAAAGTGATTTCCTCATCTTGTATTGTTTTGTAAAGGTTGATTTTCCTGTTATTTTCTTTGCGCCTATTGTTTTGTATTGTTCGATAGCTTTTATGTCGAATTGTACACACTTGGTTTTGCTTGGAGCAGATGGACCGGTTGGATCTACAAATTCAACACAAGGCACAATCCTGGGACACACCTTTCAGAACTCAAAGGAAGTAATGAGTCATAAATTTGATATATCAGCGGTTGTGGATGAAGTAGTTTGTTTATGTGAAAGCACAGATATATTTTTGGTAAGCAGGGGCATGTTTAGTACTTTAGAAACACATTTATGAATGCCAGGTGTTACATTTCACTCACCTTGCCCGGTATGAACGTGGTGGGTGAGTGAGTTTTGTTGGTGGTCTTTGGTGTAGATTGGCCGCCTTGCTTCCGTCAGTCTGTCCCAGGGCAGCGGTGGCTACTATAGTGGTTTACCATCTCTAAAAAATACTCAAAATTGTAAAGTGTATCCAGAGTGTGTCACCAAATAGCTCTAGTCAGCTAACTCGGGCACATTTACATTTTTTTGGTAATGTTGATTAATGTGCATTGTCCCTTTTTTAAATAAATAAATAAAAAATGATCTGCAGCTGCCAAAACCACAACCTGATCATTTGAATAACAATAAAACACCAGTGTTGTGTGTGGAAATAAAAACAGGTAAATTGGGATTGGACAATATGTTATTAGATGTCTACATAAACCAATAGAAATGAAATGCATCTAATTAGTGAGTGTCATGTTCTGAGCCTTAAATTAAATACATGTGTACACATTGACTGATTGTCTTTTATAGTTTGATAATATTAACCTCCTGGGACCCGAGCTCTTGCATGACCTGCTTTATTAATTTCCCTTTGTTATTTAGGCTGATTGGGACCTGATCAGTGTAAAAACAAATAATTATCTTTTTACATTATGCAGTTTCTGAGAAAAGTGATGTAAACCAAACGTCCTCATATGTGTTTTAATCATTTTGATAAAACATTTGAAAAATGATTTGCAAAAACTACTTATTAAGACCCTGAGCACAGCAACATTTGTCCTGAGTAAAAATAAAATGAGAAACAACATTTGTGCCTCTTGGAAGAATGTGTCTCATGTGAAGTGCCTCTGACAGGAGCAGGAAGAAGTATTCTGAACATTCTAAACTCTTAAAAATATTCTAAACTGAACATTTTTGCATTGTTGCTGTTCTTCTTCTACTAAAAATCCGCACTGTGGCCTAAACAACTCGAAATGTATTCCCAGGTCGTAAGAGGTTAAGATCATATATGAATATTTGATTATTTAATTCAAATTTATTAAAGCCTTCCCCATGAAAACAGCCTATAGACCTGGAGGCTACTTTATTTATTTATTTTTCCCAATCAATAAATAAGACATTGTCCTTTGAATAAATAAATCCTTTAATTGAATTTAATTATTTACATGTAATTAAAACAACCGGTAATAATAATTAATACATATATTAATATTAATATTAATATTAATATTAATATTAATATTAATATTAATATTAATATTAATATTAATATTAATATTAATATTAATAATTACGTTCAACCTGTTTCTTGTCCGAGAAAGGATCAGTTTCTATCGCTGAAAAAAAAAAAAAAAAAAAAAGGCGTAAAAAAGCGTGACTTCTAGATACAGACAGAAAGAGACAGAATGAGCCACAGAATGAGCCTCGTGCTGGAGATGACGCTTTGTCTAAAAACGTGAAACCCTTCAGCTGTTTGTTGTTGTCGTACGTGCGTCCTCGTGCTCCAGCGTGCTCAGGCCCCGCCCCTTTTTAAATGAGCTGCACCTGTCGCGTTTCACCTGTGTCAGTCAGACAGGAGGAGCCAGAGGAGCCAGAGGAGCCAGAGGAGCCAGAGGAGCGGGCAAAAGGAGCGGCCATGGGAGGTAAGGACTGGATAATTACTCACACAAACTTTTAACTATGTATTTAAACTGTAAAACTTTCTTAAATTTCAAAATAAACCCAGTATTACTCTTGTTTTAACACATTAGCTTACATTGTGTTACAGATGCTAAATAAGCTAATGTGATAAAACAAGAGTAATACTGGATAATTACTCACACAAACTTTTAACTATGTATTTAAACTGTAAAACTTTCTTAAATTTCAAAATAAACCCAGTATTACTCTTGTTTTAACACATTAGCTTATTTAGCATCTGTAACACAATGTAAGCTAATATAGACAACTTTTAATTCATTCATAATTTCATTGAATATAATTTTGATAGAGGTTTCAGTCAATACCTGGAAACTATTCTATATTAAAATTAGTATTTGTTATATATTTGCTTATTTTAAAAAGTGTGGAGACTGTAAAGAAAAATCACATAAATAAAGGAACAAATAAACTTTCTAGAATAGTTTTTGAAAGGTCTTGATCTATATTAGAGCTTGTGTAATAATAAATAAATAATAATAATAAAGAATCTTATATTTATATTTATATTTTGTGTGGAAAATGACATTCTGTACAGTCTGAAAAAAAGTTTTAAATGATCATTGTAGTGTCAAAGTGTGAAGTATTAAACCTTTTCCTTAGCATCAAAATCAAGTTTAAAAATGTTGTATGTTGACAGTACTAGTAGTAGAAGTAGTAGTAATAGTAGAAGTAGCTTACCGGAGGCTACATATTTATTATTATTCATTCATTATCATCCTGTGGTTTAAGGTGTGTTCACTCTTCACACTCCTGGTTTGGGCACAGTTTGAGTCCTGATGAAGACTTGGTTTGTTCCTGTTCTCGTCCTGGTTTAATCCTGGTCTAGTCTTGGTTCAGTTCTTGGTTTAGACTCAGTTTAGTCTCAAATTTGATGCGTTGATTGTGAAAATGTGAATGCTAAGTCTATATCAGAAGAAAGTGTAAGATCGCATGGCAATACTGAAGAAACTAATGTTATTTTGAATTAAAAATGACATTATACCAGACAAACAAATTTAGTTTTATTGTTAAAGCCAGTATCGAATATCAAAACTAAGTTTGAAATGTGTAAATTATCAACACTAAAAGGCTGTGGATAATGTTTACTTACTATTTATTTATTATTCATTTATTATCATGTGATTTAGGGGGAATTATGTCAGTAGAGCTCGTGTAAGGCCACATGTTCATTTAAAAGTTCAAAATTTGTTGAAATGTGTATATTTTGACACTAGTAATCGAATATATTGTGTTAATAATAATAATGTAGTTTACAGGAGTCTACTCACTGGCAATACCTCATGTGATATAAATTAATAATAATTTAAATAAGTTATTATATAATTGCAATACCATATCAAACAGATTAAAATATATTCACATCCAAACTTAATAAGAATTTCACCAAATGACCAGTGGTGAATGAAGTAGTAAATGTTGTTAGCCAATTAAAGTACACATACCTATAAATTCTACTTCAGCACAGTAATTTACATCTTATACTTCGTTACTTTCCACCACTAAAGCGTACACTACTATCAGGTATAACACTAGACTAAGATAATGTGTTCAGTTGGCGTTTGCGTGTCGTTAAACCACAGATCAGTGAGTAAAATGTCCCTCACACAGTCTGCTGGAGCGTTACAAAGATAAGCCACATTTGAATACACTTTACTAACACAAGTGGACATATAGCAGAGGGAGTGGATTCTGATTTTCATAACGTGTTTGCACAATTCTGACCTCTCCTGATATGATAATAACGCACCTGTACTGTTAAAACTACAGCTGCAGCCTGCTGGAAAAGACGTGTAAAAGATGTGTAATATGGCTGGTAAAGCTCCAACATGGAACTTTGTAGCTAAAGAATAAAATAAAAGCTTGTATTTTTATTGTGGATGTTTTTTTCTTACTGTGAGCGGGCTTGCATCTCCACAAATGTGACTCATACTTGGCCTCAACCTGTTTGTCTCCATGGAAATTGTGGATAAAATGTTCCACCGGATGGCATAATGTATTTCTATGGTTCGATCTTTGTTTCCAGAAAAGTTACACGGTGTTGCTTTAAACATGCATGTCTTTCTTTACTTGTCAGACTCTGTCAAAATAAAAAACAAGATTGAAGCAGTAGTGTTTTAAAACCTAGGCTGCGTGCGCACATCAAAACTGGGACAAAACTGGGAAGAAACTGGGACGAAAATGGAACAAAACTGGGACTAAACTGGTACGAAACTGAGATGAAACTGGGACTAAACTGGGACGAAACTGGAAAGAAACTGGGACAAAACTGGGATGAAACTAGGACGAAACTGGGATGAAACTAGGACGAAACTGGGATGAAACTAGGACGAAACTGGGATGAAACTAGGATGAAAATGGGACGAAACTGGGACAAACCCGGGAAGAAGCTGGAACGAAACTGAGACGAAAATGGGACTAAACTTGGACTAAACTGGGACAAAACTGGGACAAAACTGGGACAAAACTGGGACGAAACTGGGACTAAACTGGGACAAAACTGGGACTAAAGTGAAAAGAAGCTGGAAAGAAACTGGGACGAAAATGGAATTAAACTGGGACTAAACTGGGACAAAACTAGGACTAAACTGGGACTGAACTGGGACTAAACTGGAACTAAACTGGAACGAAACTGTGATGAAACTGTGACTAAACTGTGACTAACCTGGGACAAAACTAGGACAAATCTTGGACTAAAGACCAGGACTGAACTGGACCCAAACCACATCAACATTAGGATTCAAACTGTGCCCAAACCAGGACCAAAACATGACAAGTGTGGACACAGCCTTAGTAAATAAAAACACAATTTCATTTAAAAAAAACAGCCCTTTCTGTCAGACGGACAACCTCAGCGTTATTGCGATAGTTTGTTGTGATATCAATACTACTGCGATATATTGTTCAGCCCTAGTTAAAACCTCCTTTGTGGGTCTTGATATGTTCTTTTTTGTATTTCAGGCATGTACTCGGTTGAGAAAATGGCGGGAGTCTTTTCGTACCAGAGCTCGGACATCGACTGGTGTGAGGACAACTTCCAACACTCAGAGAACGTCGCAGAGTTTTTCAATACGGTGAGAGATGCCAAAAAGTTTAATAATACTAGTGAGGACTTATTTTATTGAAGTGACAGGTGAGGGTGGGGTGGGGAGGTTTGTTACCTGCTTGTTTCTATGGTGATAGTGTTGCTCTGCCTGGAACTTTCCACAATATAGCATTAAACTTGACTTAACATGTATTCTATTAACGCATTCAATTACATTTTATTTTTGTAGCACAAGTACAAATTGTACTTACAAATGTGTGTGTTTTTGCAGGTGAGCAGTTTCTTCTTCTTCATCGTGGCTCCCATCATGCTCTACCTGCTGCATCCTTACGCCAAAGAGAGGAACCTGGCCGTGCACATGGTCTGGGTCATGATGATATTCGTGGGTGAGTATTAGCACAAACAATAGATCGATGTAGTTCAAGTTAAAAAGGTTTGCAGTGATCCAAAGTTATTCCTCAATTACTTCATCATCATAATTATTCACCATGATGAGTTTATAACTGGAGTTCACAACTTTCACAGAACAAAACTGAGCTAACAGCAACTAGGATGCTAATGTGCATCCTGATAATCAGACAATAAAATGCTTTATAATTAGATACAGACAATACTAATTTTGACCTCAAGAGCTGGATATATCTGCATTAGGGCAATACACATATTGCTCCCAATATTTTATTATTTTAATAGCACTGCAATGTGACGTTTCTGGTTCGTCTGAAGAAGGGCTTGACCCCATCACAATGTGGTGCTATTAAAATAATAATAACGTGGGAGCTGTTGAAGGTAACGCCCCTTCCCGCCCACACCACTGGTTTAGCAAGAAGCGGTCGTTTAGCAACGCTGTCAATCAAACCTGTTGCTAACGCTTGTAGAAGTGACCTCGAGGAAAGAAGGCACCTGATTTGTCTGTTGTTAATGTTCATATCTTGATTTACTCTCAAAATGGTGAAAACAACAGGATCATGTAGAGCAGGTTAATATGAACATTTTAAGACCAAAATGAGGAGACTCACTGCAACAATTACAGAGACAGGCGTGAAAACGCTTTACAGTAAAATGAATTGATCGATCACTTCCTCTTTGTAATGCGGCAGGTAGCAGGTTAGATATGTCCATTTATATATACAGTCTATGGTTTGGCACGCAGTCACAACTTTGATTTGACATGCATGTGTCTATCTACCAGCACTAAACTATGGAACATTCTAGGCAAAGCAATAACATCTCCGTGGACACTATAAAAGTTCCATAGTACACCTTCAGGCCAATCACGGCCAATTTAAAGTGACTAATGACCTACACAAATAACCTCCTGTATAGACGACCAATGTTTCTTCATCCTCTAGTTTTGCATATTTCTGATTTATTGTGTGTTCTTCCTATAGGCCTTTTCTCAGCATATTTCCACATGACCCTGAGTTTTGTGGGTCAAATGCTCGATGAACTGTCCATCCTGTGGGTTATAGCGGTGGGTTACTCTCTCTGGTTTCCTCGTAAGCTCTTCCCATCGTTCATAAAGGACAGGTAAGATGACAATCACGACTAATGGGTCAGATGTAGACATGGGTAAAGTACAGGGCTGGAGAAAGTATTGAAAATCAGATCGATACCAAAACTAGTATTGAAATTAGATATTAATTTGAGCAAGTATTGATACTAAAAATATTACAGGACAACCAGTCTTGTACTAGCTTTATCAAAACTAGTATAAGACCTCATGGTAATAATTATTGTTATTATTGTAATCATTGTTTTGTTTTATTGTTATCATTATGGTGTCACAAATTTGAAAGTTTAGTATTGTGACAACACTAATAGAGTAGCCAAAAATACTCAGGTACTCAAGTAACAGTGCTATTACTTTAAAATAATATTACTCAAGTAAATTACTCAAGTAAGAGTAAAATGTATTTGGAAAAACTTCTTTTCAAGTTAGAGTAACTGTGTCGGGATTTAGTGTCTGCTTTTTAATTTAAAGTGAATGTAATTGAAGGACAAGACATTAAATGATGCACTAAATCTGATATTTTCAAAGAAAAGACACAAAAATGAGACAAACTAAATCATATCAGAAGCAGCGCAAATGTTCAAATTATTTCAAATTGTTAACATAAAGCTTTTGTCACTTGTAGACTCACTCACAGTGGGAAGAGTAACCAAAACATTTACTCAAGTAAGATTACTGTTAAACAACAAACTGCAGTTTCTTTAAAAAGTTACTAAACTAAATGAGTAAAGTAACTGAGTAAATGGAGCTGCGTACTACCCACCTCTGGTTAGATACAGAAGCAGATTTAACACTATGGACATTTTTTTGAAGTTGATCAAAGTTTGTTTAAGGTTAAATCACTTAATCTTGTAGTTTTCAAGCAACAATCCTTTGTGCAACAGGAAAGACAATGAGCGTTTTCTTCCACTTTAAGAAAACATCAAGAGAACTCTGTGCCGGACGCAGGACACATTTTTAAACAATCACATTCCTTCTTAAAAGAGAGTTGCACCTAATTCACCAGCTGCAAACACTCACTCATGTCACTCATTTACACAAATATTAATATGTGTAATAAAGTGCACATTTACTAAAGTTCCCCTTATGAGCCCTGTATGAGCTCAAGATGTGAGACTGAGGGAGAGAGGAGCAGGGAGGTGGAGAGGGTGGGACTGGTGAAGATCCTATTAGACAAAGTAAACTTGCTTGCACGCTCTAGTACATCACCCCCAATAGTAATACTGTTCTGAAACGGCTGAATTTCTGCGAGTACGAGTGTGATTTTCAGTTAAGGCCTTCTTCTTAAGCACCAGTATGTTTAGAAGACTGAGTCATGAATGAGGCCCAGTGAACTTTTTGGAAGTTTTTAAAAAAAATTTGGATCATAGTATAAATATACTGGGCCAATATTTGCACTTTTAAACGTATTGGCTTTCAACATTACATCTCCAGCACAGGCCAATATTTTATTTTTGGCCGACCTGCAGCATAAAGAAAAATGTTTTATTTGAACATTTCAGTGCAAAGAGATAACTGCACAAAACATGACTACACAGCTCTTTCGTGTTTGTGATTAAAAGGGCTGTGGGGGAGTTTGTCGTCAATTTAAATCACATATTTTGGGGAAAATAATCAAAATCAGTCCTATTTATCAGCCCCAAAATATCGGCAGAGCTTATCGGCCATCGGTTTCTCTGGATTCTACACAATCGGCATCGACAAAGCCCATGTTGGTTGCGCGCTCGTGGACAGAGTCAGTACTTACAGAGATATTAACCATAAACCAGATCAAGCAGATTCTACCACAGAGTTCTGCCCTGTCCTCCAGCTCAATGTTAAGCTTTAGTCTGTTTCTTTATGATAAGATAAAAGGTCTTTTCTAAGTCAGGACAGTGTAACCTAAGCAGCAGCAGAGCCTGTCCAACAGCTTTGCTTCAGTCATTGTCCCGTAGACACAGAGCGGAGCCTTCATCACCTTAATATGTGGCAAAGAGAACAGCTCCCACCAGATCTGTATCAATATTTAAAGAGAAGGGTGGAAGATGGATGAGACTTTTACAAGTGTCTGAAGACTTGAAGAACAAAGGTAATTTTACACCTAAGACCACTCACTCAGAAACGCTCATGGTCCGTCACTGTCACGGCAGTTTAAACACCTGATAACACAGTCTGGAAGTCTCCCAAGCACAGAGACGGAGGGTTTAGAAATGAGCACGGACAATATATTAGTGATTAGTGACATTGAGTTGTCGGTTTTGGAAAAATCTGGAGGACAGGTCAGAATTCTATGGTGGAATTTGCTGTTTCACTGTCAGATTATAGATGTGTTGACCTGGTTTATGGTTAATATCTCTGTAATTACTGTGCCTATCCACATGAAACAAAATCTGGCACAACGTTCAATGTCTTCTCTGTCTGTCTAAATAAATAAAAGTGCAATTATAATTTTAACAATATCTTCAAATGGCCATTATTCAGCTTCAAAGACGTGATTGTTGTCAGTTGAAAGGACTCAAAGCTGTAAGATTAATTTTGAAGTTTGTGGAGCTGATCCCAAACAAATAATGATCAGGTTCAGTATTTGTAGATCATAACCTCCCATATTTCCCACAGAGAAATCATGACACCGTTAAGGCTCTAAACCTGATGTTTACCTTCTTAAAATGTAAAAAAAAACACAACTATTTCATTTTAAACGGTTTGCATTGGTCCAAAGTTATCCCTCACTTACCTTATGTATTCTGAGCATCGTAATTATTCAGTGTGATGAGTTTATAAACGCTTTTTACAACTTTTAGAGACCAGAGCTGAAGTTTGCAGTCACGTTAAAGCTAACAACTACTAACAATCTACATCAAGAGCTGCTTATACAATATATCTGTACTGGGGCGAGACAAATTTAGCTGAAATACAAAAAAATCAAGTACAGGGCCTTTATTAAGAACAAAGTTTGCTTCACTTAATGTTCCATGTTATATTTTTTTCATTGTGTTTGTGTTATCTCTCTCCTCCTCCTCAGGTCGACCTTCTCTAAACTGGTGCTGGTCATGACAGTTATCACGTCATTGGTGTCTTTTGTCAAACCCACGGCCAACGCTTACGCCCTCAACTGCTTCGGTCTGCACTTCCTCTACACTCTGGCCATAGAGATGAGATGGTACCAACATATTTACTTTCTCTGTCATAAAATGTGCACTTTTGATTTACAAAGCTCACTCCCACCTCTCACTGCTGTTCTGCACATTGTTAGTTAGTTTAATCTTTATTTAAGGGACCATGTACAGAGACATTAAGCATAAAACAGAGATGTTCTGCACCAGATTATAGCTAAGTAGCTCATTTCCATCTGCAGTCCCTGGTTTACAGAGAAAAAATGCAGTAGTCACAATAATAATAAAAAACAGATAAGAAGTTATAATTTATATGCACATTCGCACGTCTCAGTCATTCATCCAGTTCAGACACTCTGACGTACACACATTACCATACTTAAAATACATTACACACTTTACATATTACATTTAAAACACAATAAAAAAACTCAGCGCTGGCAAGTGTAGTTGTCCCAAAGCCATTTTTTTAGTTCAGAGGAGAATGTTGTATGGTTTGTGATAGTTCTTATTTCTTATTTGAACCTGAATTAATAAAAATTGACTGTTTAATAATGAATTACACAATGTTAATGTGTAAAATAAGAAACCATTTTGACTTGTTGATGGTTTAGTGGCCTTAAAGGTGCACCACGTAACTTTTCTGGTGGAGTTCAGCCACCTGCTTGTCTCCATGGAGATGTTTTTGCTTTGCCTGAAATGATTTACAGTTTTTACAGTTTGCCATTGAACACATCCAGTTAAATTAAATTACTATAAATATATTCACAGATCTGACCTGTCACCTCTCCCCCTGATGCCATCTGCTTGTCTCCTTGGAGTTTTTAAATGCCATACTGTGGAATATTCCATACAGAGCAATAGCAACACTATGAAAACAAACAAGAGACACCTCCAGGCCAAGTAACAGGTCAGATCTGTGGAGAGGTGTCCTTGCTCACTGTAAGAATGCATGTTTTTCAAGGTAGATTTGAGCAATGAAAACATTTTTGTGATTTAATAAATGAAAGATAGCAAAGTTTAAACCCAAACTGTGGGACATTTCAGATAAAACAATGACATATCCATGGAGACAAGACAAGTTTAATTAGAAAAAGTGCGTAGTGCATATTTAAGAGTAAAATTAGACGTTTGTGTCTGTTTAATGGCTATAAAAGCTGCACATTAAATGCACAAAAGCTGCACATCAACAACCGTGACAACCAATGGAGACACTGAAATAGCGTCACCGAGAGTCAGTTGTTATTGTTGACCAATGTTTCACTGTTTGATTTTCAAACTTTCTGTCGGTTAAATCTCATTAAGCCCTGAGAGACGACCGCTAGAGACACTGCCTTTGACATAACGTGTAGCTGACCCCTCCACCAGAAAAGTTGCTTAGCGCGCTGGACATTAATTACACATTACCATGACTTCAGATCCAAATCTTCAGGTAGAACGCTCCTTCAGGTCCCCCCCTCTAGGCTCCGTACACTGGGGGACTGAGGCTTCTGTTCAGCTGCTGCTCTGGAAATGCCTCCCTGTCCAGCTGAGAGCCACACAGAGCCTGGACTCTTTTTAAAGCTAATCTAAAGACCTTTTGATTCAGAAAAGCTTACTGTTGATGTTTTTTAGCATTTAGCAATCAGTATTAGCTTAAAGTTCTTGTTTTATTGTGAGATTTAATGGAATGAAGAGTGCATTATAAATAAAATGAATAAACAAAACAGCGTGGTAGAGACTTGTTCTCCGTCACACAGCTCCAGACACACTGCCTTTCACATAACCTCTCCTGTGTCTGTAGCTGCACAGATCAGAGGGCTCTGCGTCTGGCCAAACTCTCCGTGGGACTCTGGGTTTTGGCCATCTCCTGTTGGGTCAGCGACAGATTTGGCTGCAGCTTCTGGCAAAAGATGAACTTCTGTTACTTGCACGGTCTCTGGTATGGACACTATATGTATTTTATCAAACTCATTACACTTAACGGCTCACTATAGATAAATATGAAACATGCAAATCTATCATCTTTTGCATTTTTTATCTGCTAGTAAGTGAGTGTGTGCCATATTACCATAAAAACAAATCGTGTGCTCTTCTCTATGTGATTTATATCGTGATTTAGTGCTTATTATTTGTTTAATGAAGGTTTATGCTCAAACACAGACACTTTTCCCACTTCTCCTATTGATTTTCCTCTGTTATGCCCTGAGTAAGTGACAAATGCATTAAACCACAGTGTGTTAGGATAAGCACATAGTTGTAGTTTAAGTAAAATGTGCAAATGTTATTCTTAAGATGGATATTTTACATGTTCTAGACGTATTACTATTTTAATTGTAATTGATCTTATTTATTCATCTACTGAGGTGCCTTTTGGCCATGTCTCTCTCGAAAAATCGATTTTATTTCAAGGAATTTCCTTGAAAATTAAAGGTTAAATAAATAAAAAATGACTAGTCTAATGGCAGGCAGGGCTGTACAGTTATTTGAATTTTTTTATTTCGAGTTGAGATCTAGTTATTTCAAATAGTCAGTTATGAGATTTATTCTTTTTAATCAAGAGGTCTACAGTCAATCCTCTTTACCCTTGTTACCCAAGTCTAGTATAAAGCTACTTATTGGTACATTTAAAATCTTGGGTAACACTTTATATTAATAACTGCTTCTTACTAATTAGCCTTAAATATTACACAAAACAGACTCATGTGAGCTTTAAACCAGGTTATAATGTTGTTACTGCTTCAAAAACAGACCTGAAGTTGTGTTTTGTTTCATTCACACATGTTTGACTAATCTTTTATTATTAGTCTGTTTACATCTCCAAAGCTCAAAATGCTCCGTTCCACTTTGTGATGTCATGAAGTGGTAGTTTTCAAGTTAACATCTACGTTTTACCCTTAGTTCAGTTGAGATTAGCAATTCCGGGACTGAAATCATCCAAATGATTTTAGTGAAGGTGTGTGGAGTTTAAAAACACAGTGGAGCACTTCCTGTATTACTATATGACATCACAAGGTGGGACAGAGTGTTTAGAATGCAGGGTTTGTGTGTTAAACATGTGTGAATGAAACAAAACACAACTCCAGGTCTGTTTGTGATGAGGAAACATTATAACAGAGATCAGAAAATAGCACAATATTTTTACAGCATGAACAAATGATTCATAACGAACCAATATTTCATTAAAAATTGATTAGTAACTAGTTAATTAAGGGGTTAAAGGGGTTACTAAGTCTGAATAAAGTAGTAACAAATCATCTGCATCTCTCTCTCTATGTATATAAATGTTTTACTTATCCTTTTTGTGTTTTCAGGCACATTTTCATCGTGATCGCTGTGGCCTACGGCAGCACTCTCATAGCGTATCTGGACGCTAACAATGAGATCCCGTACTCTCTGCCCGGGCTGCAGTACTGGCCCTGTGACAAGTGGCCGGTGGGCTTACCTCACATTGTCCTCAAAGGCACCCCAAAAACACGCAAAAGATGTTGATTATGTTTGAATTGTGTAAATAACTTTTTCTATCGCGAACATTTCCATAACTATATTTCGAGAGGTTGCATTCATGTGACAGGTGTGAACTTTATGGTGAAATTTGCTGTTTAATCATCAGTTTATGGTTAATATCTCTGTAATTACTGGGCCTATGCAGCTTAATATTGCAGGTTTGTTGAGCCAATCCCAAACTAGTAATGATAACCTTCAACTTTTATAGTTTGTAAATTAAATTTCTTTCAAAAACAGTGAATCTCCCATAGAGTTACATTCATCTGAAATTACAACATCATCAAATCCTCGAACACGAATGCAGCCTATTGTCCTTCACATCAGTATTTTTGAAGATTTTTCCAAGCTCTGTCCTGCTCTAACCCGTTACTTGTGCCGCTGACCTGACTGTAACTCTATTTATTTATTTATTTTATTAATTAAACAGTAATTTATGAATCAATTTGCGGTTACAATGTCAGACCAGCAAAACACGTTTAACCATTCACAGTTGCAGGGCAGATACACTGGGATTCAGATTTTTATTTCAAGGCGCCATTTCGAGGACTGTTTGACATTCAAAAGATATATCGAGCTTTGAATTGTTAATTGCTATGGTAACTGTGCTCACTCTGAATCCCGTAGTTGTTGTGAAATTACATGGAGACAGTTTTGTCAGTTTTTACCGATCAATTTCAAAGTAACTGAACTTCTTTTGGGAGAACGTCCGAAAGAAAACCATGTAAACTTTTCTTCACTTGCTCGTCTCCATGGAGATTGTTATTTGCCTTGCCTGGAATGTTCAACAGTATGGCTTTAAAGTTATCCATCTCCGTGACAAGCAGATAAGCAGGTAACACCACTGGGTTTAGCTATAAAAACACCTTCCATTGCTGTATATACAAGGTTAATGCCGTTGTTATACTGTGGAATATTCCAGACAAAACAATAGCATCACCATGGAGACAAACAGGCGGCTACCTTTCAACCAGAACGGTACTTAGCGCACCATTAGGTCTTATAAACTACCCATTAATGCAAGTAAATATATAAAATAAGTCCAGTAGCGCTGATATATTTGCATGTATTGAATTGGGCTTGACGACTGTTGATTTTAGAACGACTGATACGACGCTGATGTTAATATTTATGATTTTTTTTTACATGCACAACAGAAATCTGATTGTCACGAGTTGCCAGATTATTGAAATGGCATTTAAAGGTCCTATATTATGCAAAACTGACTCGATGTGAGTTTTAAGCCACATTATAACACTGTTGCCTCACCAAAAACACACCTGGAGTTGTGTTTTGTTTCATTCACACATGTTTGAGTAACCTTTTACAACAGGCACGCCCAAACTGTGGCCTGGGGGTCAAATGCGGCCCTCAGACCAGTTTTTCTTGGCCCTCAAGCTTTTAGTTGAATTGGCTCTTATTACTTTCTTATTATATTGAGGATGTAAGTGTGAGTAAAGGTCTAGTGTTTCTGTCTAACTTGTAATAATAACACAGATTTGAAGTATTCACTGTATTGGCGACCAGTTTATGGGCCAATCAATCAATCGGCCCTCGGCTTGGTCTGTGTTTTTATATGTGGCCCCTAATGAGAAAAGTTTGGACACCCCTGCTTTACAACTACAAACAACAACATAACGAACATGGACCAGAAAACAGCGTAATATGGGACCTTTAAACAGCTAAATCTGTTTCTGAAACCTGTGCATGTCAACTACGGCAAAATATGTAAACTAATGTAGCAAATACAAACCACTATGACTTCCAAATATCCCTGTTGCTTTAAACACTATGTAATGTTTAGGTAGAAGATCCGCCATGTGCTTGTCTCCATAGCGATCGTATTCCTTTGTCTGGAATGTTCCACCGTTTGACATTAGGCACGTTTACCTCCATAGATAAGAGATATTTGCGCAGTAAAACAACTGCAATGGAAAAATGGATTGAAATATTTAATGCCATACAGTGAAAAATACCAGACAAAGCAATGATATCTCCATGGAGACAAGCAGTTAGTTGGCTGTCCATCTGAAAAGTTACATAGTATACCTTTAAAATGCACTAATAATCTGATACTCCAGTAATCTGATATTACTGGCCGTGTAAATGTTGCCGCTGTATTGTAGTGCAGTGCTTTTGACTAGGTGTTTGTGTGTAGGTTTTTTGAGGAATTTGCATCAACTTACACTTTTTATTCTTAATGACTGTAACTAAGTGCTACTACATTAGTCCAGCGCATATGTAAAGCATTTTTCTTCTTGTTACTGACTGATTCATTCAACGTCCCTGTAGTAAAAGGTCCTAATATTTGTAATTCTTTGAGAAAATTCACGTTGGTTTTGTCTGTACTCACGCGATTTTTCCTGAAGGACACACAAAACAATAGATTTCATACAAGTAAATGTGTGGTGGTTATTTGAACAACAGCGCCCTCTTGTGTAGTGATGAGGGAATCTGACTTAGGATATGTGTCTAACACTCTCCAACACAATAAATATATTTTTTTAAAGTGTGTTTAGGTTATGACTCTCATTTTAAGCACTGAATATAGTATAGTGAGTGAATATACAATAGAAATGGGTGAAAAAGTACATGATTTGACCACAGTTTAGTCTTTATCTAGACATGGTTTGGTTTAGTTCTCGTCTAGTTCAGGTTTATTTTTGATATAATGTGTGTGAATGTTTGAAATCATATCTGTCATTGAAGATGCATTTAGACAGTAGTACTAAATGTGTCCTCTATTTTTCTGTATAATTGTATTTTAAATGTCTCTTAATAAAAAATAAATAAAAAATCTTTGGAATTAATAAAGTCTGTTTGTATTTTAGTAAACGATTTGAAACTTTAAAGCAACAGTATGTCATTTTTTAGCCAAGAAATAGACCAAAATAAAAGCATTTTTCACTGTGGTTGTATTTATTGCACTGAAACACATGTGTCCTTACTCTTAGCGGGCTTGCATCTCCACAAACCTGACTCTTACCTGCTTATCTCCATAGAAATGTAGTTCTTTTGACTCTATAACACTTCACGGTATGACATAAAAACATATCTATTGTTTTAACTTTCTATTTTTGTGGAATCCTGCAGGTTACAGAAAGGTACATACTGTATCTTTAAAAAAAAAAACCAAACATTATTTATGAATAACATATTACCCAGTGTGGCATTTTATTTTAAATTGCACATTTTTGTAATCTTAAATACATAATCACTACATTCAAAACTCTATGAGACAATGAAAATTTAAAATAGCCTTTGTCAAACTTTGAATTTGCATTATTGTTCTTTAAATCCAACATTTCATTTTGGGCTTCCCTGTGGTTGAAAAGGAGGATTTAAAGGTTGACGTTTTGATAAAAGCTGTAGTTTTCATGTGACAGTGGGGTGGGGGTCGTGACACGTCCCTTTTGGCCTGTTTCATGCCCAGACTCAGAGTTGCTCTCGACCTTCAACTCAGCTCAATAATCTCACATCAAAGCTTCAGTCTGAAATGTTCCCACAGATACACAAAACACATCCCACTACGCGCGTGTGTGTGTGTGTGTGTGTGTGTAGTAACTGTAAAACAATGTTGTATTCAGTGTATTATCATTCTTCAAACTGACAATCATACAAACTCTATAACTCTATAACTCTGTCTATAGATTTTAAGTGGATTTTTATTATTTTATTAAGTGGATTTACTGGAGAAAGTGTACTTCTTTGAGTAGTTTTCAGACATATACTTAATAGTAATATTTATATGACAATGTAACAGTAAGTCTACCAGCACATAGACATCTTCAAGTTACATTTTATCAACTTAAAATGATAAATCAGATGTTATGTTCATACAGTTACCAATTCCAATGACTTTTACTTAAGTAGTAGTTTCCCTAAATACTTTTTCCTCTTATTTTGACCACTACTTTATACTTACTGGAGTACAGATGTGTCATAAGTGTTAAACCTAGTATTTTTAAGTGATAATCATTGACTTTTTCACTATTATAGGCCAATACACAGGATAAAAGGTGAATCAGAGCACTTCCATTGCACTGTAGCAAAGAAAAGAGATTATAATTACAAATAAGTACTGAAAAATCACTAGGAGAGCTGTGTATTCGTTGTGAAAGTGACACAGAACGCCTGACACCCGAACAGCACAGCGCATCTATAATGTTGTCACTTTCATTCAATTAGTGTCATGTGCATTTTACAATTGAAACAGAGCTGAACCCATTGGGACACGGTCGCTGTCACTCGAGAAAACCACCACTAAATGCTTTAATTGTATTTGCAGTGAGGAGTCCACCCCGCCTCCTCTTTTCCGCGATTGGCTCGTTGCAGAACCGGCTAAAATCTGCGCGCTGTGGTTGGTCTGGAGAGCTTTCTGTTTTGGTCGCTTCGGAAAGGGGAGGGAGCCGTCTGCCTTCCGCTTGTGGGGCTGGAGAGATTGGCACACAATGAGGAGTAGGACGCCGCTCTAGATAACTACAACAATCACAGAGGCCAGAGAAACATGGAGAATCAGGTACTGTCGCTCTCACCTCTTCTGGCATCGCAACTTTTCCGTGCGTAAAAGCGAAAAGGCTGTGCGTAAAAGCTGGCGTGGGTCCTCTACTCCGCCACTAGCCACAAGAAAAATGCTCCTGCTGCTAATGAACTCGTAGTTGTTTGGCTCTGGAGCTATGCTAGCTGGCTGGCCACTCATACATCGGTATTTACCGCTAGCTCCAGTCTATCACAAGCCATTCTACACCGCTGCATAGCTTTAGCCTGAACCATGCGCGCGTAGATTCTGGCACTTAGCGTTTATTCCACTCCGATCTGTTTAATATGGATTCGTATGCTAATAAATGCAATATTGTCTGATTTTGACTGGGTTTGCAGTGGCTAAGCTAGGCCAGTGTGTGTGATTGGGCCGATGGCTAAAGGCTAGGGAGAAGCTACAAGGCGCCGGGGAAACATTTGTCCAGGTTGGAGCAGAGAGGCGGGGTGGTGCCTTCTTTGCCAGCGGCCTGATATTCCACTCCTATCGCTAATAAAACAACAAAAACACACATATTGCTACAGAACTACATTATCTAACCAAGATCAAGTTGTGCATGTTGTAATAAAATGTTTAAATGTGCGTGTGGACAGCGTTGAACTTGAATCTGAAATGGTGACCTCGCTATTATAGGCAAATTGCACAGGGCGTGAAAACATTTGGAGCACTGTATTAAGCCAAACCTAAAACGTAGCATCAAGTTGGTAATACCGTGCAATTTCCTTTCAATATTCCCGTGTAGATTGCTCGTAGTTAAGGTTTAAACATCATAATTACAGGTCTGCTGCCATGGCCTAGTATAGACGTTTCTGTAACATGGTTGTGGAGTGAATGCCTGGGGTGAGGTTCAGATGGTTAGGCCACACAGGAGGAGGAGGAGGAGAGTGGCTGGACTTGTTCTTGGAAGCTGTCTCGATTCACAGTTGGACCCTTTGAAGTTTTAACTGGATCTGACCATGGGAAACCCCTCTACCACACTGTCCGGAGAGGAGAGGGCAGGTTTGGTTTGGTGCTCTGGTTTTTCTGGTACTGTCATGTTTTATATTTTAAGATGGCACTCTGAATGTCAAGATGGATTAATTATTAGGGCAGTTGAATTGAAATTGCAGTTTGGATCAGCGTAATTGGCAACTCGAAAGACTGCAGTTTTGGAAGTGCCATAATTTCCTTCGCAAACAACAAAAGCTCCGGTCGTATTCTTCATAAAAACTGCTAACCCTGTAGTTTAGATCTGCACAAACATGTTCTGAAATGTGACTCTTGTATTAGTTTGTCAGCTCAGATTTCAGTCTTTTTGTTGGTTCTTCGTTGAACAGAATCTTATTATTAAAACATACATCTCAAATATAACCGGAAACGCAGTACTTGTCAGAAAAATTGAAGGTAGTAGTAAGTATTTTTCCCAAATCATTCCCCCCGAATAATAATGGTGATTATCCAGGACTTCAGTTCAACCTGTACCTCTGTATCTCCAAAAAGTAAACCCAAAACTGTTATCTATGTCACATTAAAGGTGGATTACACCAGCCTCTCCATGGTGATGTTATTCCTTGGCCTGGAATATTCCACAGTATATAATTAAACTTGTCTTTCTTGCATTTATTCAATTACTACAAGTGTTTTTCTTTCCCAAAACGTACTACCTTGAAAAGCATGACTTCTACTCAACAGATCTGACCTATAACTTCACCGGGAGGCGTCTTCTTTGTCGTCTTCATAGAGATAACCGAGTTTAATGCCATATTGTATAACATTCCAGACAAAGTGATAACATCTCCATGGAGGAAAGCACGCGGCGGACCAGAAAAGTTGCATATAGCGTACGTTTTGCTTTACTTAGTCATTCATAAGAGGGTCATTTTTTGAATATATGTGAATGGAAGTGAATGGAGGGTTTCAGTATTGTTTGGTCATGGGGTCAAATATAGTGAATACTTGTAAATATGATGATCGTGATATAATCGTTAATCGTTGACTATCATAATTGTGACGAAATTTCAGTATCGTCCCATGCTTGGACAAAATATCGAGTCATAAATCTTAAAGTCTTGGGAAAGTGATGATAGAACTAAACAGTTGTAGACATTGTTTCCTGAATACTGAGACCATTGCATGTGAATCTGCGTATTGTGGTTGAACATGCTGACTTGAAAGCAGGTCTATTTTAATTTGTGGTAAATGAGGCAAGAGCAAACGTGTGACTCATTAGGTCAGGCTTATCTTAGTTCTCTGGTTCAAGGTCAAATTGGTGAGTGATTTCTATTGTGCATTCCTTGACCTTAATTAATTTTAGCACCGGGGTTGGACAATACGATGAAAATACCACAATTGACTCATTTTGCGATCAAGATTTTTTTCATTTTATTACGTCTCGAAAACACAATAGTCCACTTTCTTCCTCCAAAGGCTGAACTCCGCTCCAAACCGCATGCTTTTACTGACAGAGGAATGACTGTTGACCTCTCTATTTAAAAAGAGCCAAGAGATGATTAGAAATGGCTGAATTTCAAGCTATTAAATCTTAAATATTCGTTCAGGCATATTTAAGATAATACCATTTGAGGTTAGGGTTATTTAGGTAAATTTTGGTGCAAATATGAAATTAACTTTAGCCCTGCGTCTTGACCTTTGGGTTACTGTGAAGTGCTCTGCGACTCTTTACTTCTCTCTTCTGAAACATGACTCAAGTGGTTTTCTAAGTATGTCTCTCTACAGTCTCTATTACATTTTGATGCATATGAATCATTAGAGTTAGAATTATGTTGTTTTTTTTAAACAATATTGTCAATTTTGAGTATTTTTGGCATAATCCTGTAGCATCTGTTCTCTTTAGCAATATGGCATGCTTCGAAATTTGTTATTACGTCACACTTATTCACATTATAAGGGATAACAGTGACTCGGTTGGTAGAGCGTTTGTCCACTGCCCCACAGGTTGACGGTTTGGCGCCAGCTCCCACAGATGAATGCTTCTGTTGTGTTCTTGGGCAACACACTTGACCCACCTTGCCCCTCGTGTCTGTGTACGCTGTGCTATGTGAGTGTTTCTTTGATGTATAGTGCTTTAAGTGCGTAGAAAGTGAAAAAGTGCTATCATTTTATTGCAGTGATTCTTAATTTTCAGCAAAACCATGTCTTACTAAGCAACTGTGAACATTAATAATCCGTTGACACTATTTTGAACAACTCTGATTTGAATAGTGTCCAGTTTCCAAACAGAACTGCACAGAGTAGAGTGACTGTCTTGTCTTTTGCTTCACTTAAAACACTGCAGTGGCTTCCTGTTTGACAGTGACAGTGCGGGGGCAGTGTGTTAATCCCAGCACAGAGCACACACCCTGTTTCCAATACCCCCCGCCACCTTCACAGGGGCACATCAGCTGTTTAAATGCCCCACTGTTGCCCCTGGGGTCAATCTCTTTCCAGTCATTGTTCATTTGGACATTTTTTTGTTTTATTTAGAGTTGACAAAACTAGCTAAACCCAGATACTGATTGATACTAAAACGATACTGAAGCACAATACTCTTTGGAACGAGTATTTAAACTGACAGAAATCACATTGTTAGGACAAATTATGACCACATAGAAACCTAATGTTGTTTTTGTCTTGAAAATTGCATTCTTAAAAAAATCCTTAGTATCAAAAGAGTTTAAAACACTGGTTTCAGCCAAGATTTAGTCAAATAATTTCTTTAAAATTTAGTCTGATCTTGATCAAATTTTATGCAAGTCTATAATGTATTCAGTTTACTAAAAAGTATGTTTTAGAGGCAGGCCAATATATCCATTTGCCGATGTTTGCACTTAAAGTATCAGCTATTGGCCTTAAATCTCCATTACAGGCCGATATTTAGTTTTGACCGCGGAAGAATACACATAAAGCTGTATTTAAACACTTAAATGTGAAGAGAAAATGTCGCAAAATGAGACTACACATTTCCTTTATAGGTTTGTGGTAAAAGAAAAAGGCTATGTTGGGTGAGTTTGTAGTAAATTTAAACTAAATTTGGAGAACATAATCAAAATCAGCCCAAAGTATCGGCAGAGGAAATCGACCATCAGTTGTTCTGGATTCCAAACAGTCGATATCGGCATTGACCATGAAAAACACATATTGGTCGATCTCTAATTTCAACATTCTATTTTCCAGATGGACGATAAACTTGTGGCATTTTTATCTTGTGCGATTTTGTGGCATAAGATCTTGTCCCATCCCTAAATATTACACTGACAGAAACTGACTAAGTAGAATTCTACTAAGTAGAATTTTTTCAATTGTTCCTAAAACTCCAAATTCACGATAAAAGGTGCATTGTGTAACTTCTGGTGGAGCGTCTGCCAGCTGCTTGTTTTTGTATAAATGTTATAGCGTGACCACAGTCCCACAGTATGGCAATAACGTCTCTGTCTCCATGGAAACAAGCAGGTAGTGCCATCAGTCAAGTTATAAGTCATATCTGCAGTATACATGTTTTACAAGGTATTTTAGCCACAAAAAGCATCTGGCAAAATAGATGCATTTAATTCCAAACTGTGAAGATTTAGACAAGCAGGTGGCATATGTTCCAACAGAAAAGTTACATAATGCACCTTTAACTTCTGTTAGAAAATGCTGGCTGTGATTGTGTTGTGAATGTGATATTATCTGAAGGAGATGAGCAGGTACGGGGCAGAGCAGCTGGACAAAGGGAATCGTAGTGACCATGGGAGCGGAGGGCATCGTGATCGCCATGGGAGCAGAGGGCATTGTGGTCGCCATGGGAGCGGGTTGTCTGCCAAAAGTTGTATTTCCATTATATCTGAGCCCTGAGAAACCAAATGTTGGGTCAGCGCACTTAATCTGTGGGTTTTACGTCTCTGCTGCACTTTCTTATGAAGAGGATGAGCAGCAAAGACTCGAAAATTCCACTGTACATGTCCAACTCGCTTGTCTCTATTTCTTTGCCTGGAATATTCCACAGCATGGCATTAAACTGATAATGTATGGTGCGTTTATTCGATGACAGGCGTTTTTATTACTGATGAATACCTTGTAAAACATCATTTGTGAGCGGACTTGTACACAGATCTGACCTGTAACTTGGTCTTGCTGCGTCACCTGCTTGTCTGATAGAAAAGTCACATAGTGCTTCTTTAATAGTTGGAGAATAAAACCACGCGGGAACATCAAATCAACATCATTCACTTTTATGTGGTGACAGGAGCTCAGTTTATAGCGCGCTCGTCCTCTGATCCGAAGGTTGACTCCCCGCGTTGGAAATTGTTGGTAAACCGGTCAAAACCACTGCGCCACAGGTTTGCGGTGAGATTCCAGCTTCCACAGATGAATAACGTTGTGTCCTAGGGCAAGACACCAACCTCGTATGGCTCGGTTGGGCTGGTCGTCTCCGTCTGTGTGAAAGAAACACCCGTTTCATCTCAGTCCTGTCCGTCCTAATCCCTCTGCTCTCTCCACACTCACGGCCACTCAGCTCTGGCCCAAATCCTGCATTCTTCACCGACCCGAGAGAGACAGACAAGTGGCCACGTCTCTACCCCCCCTACCCCAAATCTGCCAAATCAAAACAGTCACTTAGGACTACACGATATCATGGATGGGACGATAAACAATAATTTAGTTTATAGTGCAGTCGACAATAATCATTCATGGGACATGAATCAAATCGCTTTTATATCTCCAGAATGTGCAGAAAAAAGCTACTTATCCCTGATAATCTCTTCTACATCATTGTTGTTTTCACTTATAACAAAGTACAATACAATCGAGTCTCTCTAGTCTTTAACACAGTTTAAGACGAGACTGAAAACCCACCTCTTCTCCCTGGCATTTAATACAAGCTAGACAGGACATCTTTGTGTTTTATTGTGCTTTTCTGATGTATTGTGTTATCTGGATTTGTTTTTTGTGGATTTTTTTACTTTGGCCAGCTAAAGATGTTATAAATGTGCTATATAAATGCATTTGAATTGAATATAACAACAGTTTAAATATGGAACCTGTTCATGATATTAATTACAATTATTCATATCTGTAATCGCCTGTAATCTGGGTCTTTTGTCCCAGGCCCCAGGGTTTTAGGGACCCAGAATTGTGAGACTTCTTGTCCCGGGCCCCCAAATTTCTGTTGAGGGCCTTGTTTATTCACAATGTTCTCTGCTAGATCATAGCTGTTTTCACTGACAATGCGAAGTACAATTATACAAAAGTTGTTTAAACAAAGAAGTTATTCCTAATGTTAAAATTATAGTCATGTCTCTAACATTTTTAAACCATCAGCAACTTTAATCATTATCGTGATATAATCATTAATCGCAATTATTTTTGCCATGATAATCGCAACACAAATGTTCAATGTCGTCCCATGCCTAATGCCTACACAATATATCAGAATCAGAAGACTTTTATTGCCATTGTCAGTGAACACAACTCACAAACTAGGAACTTGCTTCGGTGATAAAGTGCAATGTAAAACACTGAATAATAATAATATAAAAAGGTAGAAATATAGCTGTTATAATAAAAAATATATACAACAACATCAGAACAGCAGTGCAAACAATATCATAACAATATAATATAAAATAGAATCAAAATCACAATTTTACTTGATCCAATTATCAAGTCAAATTGCAAAAGAACCATATCCTGTCTTTTAATCATAAATTCTTGCTGTGCCTGTAGTAAACTTTAGACTCCTACAAACATGCTCTGAAATGCATAGGATTTTTGTATTAGTTTACCAGCTCATATTTCAGATTTCTCCCGATTGTTAATGCTCCTGGGAATGTTGTTTACAATGTGCACGCTGAACACAATCCTACTTTCCCAGAATCCTGATAACTCCAGAAATCAGATAACGATCAGAGTTTTGGCATGCATGTAAACATAGCCTCTATTGCATTGTCCCGAGCTCTGGTCTCTTACCCTGTCCCGCCTGCGTTATTGTTCATGCTAGCACAAAGCTCTGTAGCTAATCACTACCATAAAGAACCAGATTATCTCGTAGTGAAACAGGAGTCAGTAGTTTTTCAAGTGGACAGCAGCACAAAAGCCTCTGGACTTAATCTCGCTTTAAGAATCTATGTTTATTTCACAAGAACTATTGAAATTCAAATGAACTCAAGTCTTGGCTGTTTTGGGTTTTAGCGAGTTTTTTGGTAGTTTTCCAAAGTAATACGTGACTTCTTGGTTTGCTCTGGTTAGGGATGCTCATTCTGGCACATTTCCAGTTGTTTACAGTAGTGTTGTCATGATACTAACATTTCTGTATCAATATTTAGGGAAATATTTGATACTCAATACCAATTTTGACATTGCTTTGAGGCTTACAAGGTTGTGATTTTCTACCAAAAATAATAGTAATCCACTTTTTTTAAATATTACCATGTGGTTTAGCCTGAAGCCTTGTTGTTTTTTTGTTGTTGTTGTTTGTTTTTTTTGGTTTTTTTTTTCCAGAAATAATTGTATGTATATTTATTCGATAGATTTGATCACAGTTCATGTTTTCTTAGTATCTTTTACATAGTCTTTAAGCAGTAAATAAAACCCATGTGCTTTTTCTTTACGCTTCACTGTGATTGGTTACATCCACCTGTCACTCAGAGCAGGATGGAGCCCGACCAATTGAAGGAGTGGGTGGTGTAAAGTGTCTATTTTTTGTTTTTTTTTCCCCCATATTTTTATTAATGTGTCAACAAATATTACAGTACCCTGTCATTTAAAACAACAAATGCATACACACCTTTTTCATTTTTTGTATAACAAGAACTAAAAAATAATAAATAATAATAAAAACAATAACTGTACAAAAATAAATAAATAAATTAGTCCCACAAATCTTTAGTAAATAGATGAATAAGAGCATCACACAATAAATAATAAAAAAAATATATATATATATAAATCCTAACAAAATAAATAATAATAATATGGAAAGTGTTAATTTTTGACCATAAAGCTGCGTTAAACAAAAAAAGCAGGGCAACATGATACGGTAATTTGACCAAAATAGCAAAGCGCCACAGGGATGAAAACACGATTTGATTGTTATTGCTTCAGCCGTGCGTTTTATGAAGAAAATATATGAATAAGCAAAAGTGTGAGTGGACTAAGAGGGACAAATTTTGGACCGAATCTGGAGCGAGGCTGTTGAAGGTACCGCGTCTTTTTGCCCACACCGCTGATTTAGCAGCGAACGGGCACTTGGCAACGCTGTCAATCAAACCTGTTGAGCGACCTCGGGGGGAAAAAAACGCCTGATTTGTCTGTTATTAATGTTCATATCTTGATTTATGGACGCAATAGCGAAATAGGATCACGTAGAGTCAGAGGATGGACCTGGAACTGCGCCCATGCTCACTTCTTATTTAAAACGCGGCAGCTAGCGTGTTAGCTATGTCCATCTATATATACAATCTGTGGGAATAAGCAAATAAGATGCTCCCATAACATTTAATTGCCCGTTCATAACTCAATCATTCATAAGGTTTGCTAATATAAATGATCTTGTTTGTCCAGTGCACGGTGCAGGTGAAGCTGGAGCTGGGACACAGAGCCCAGCTGAGGAAGAAGATGACGTCTGAAGGCTTCACTCACGACTGGATGGTATTTGTGCGCGGCCCTGAGACCGGAGACATCCAGCACTTTGTGGAAAAGGTCGTGTTCCGCCTTCATGAGAGCTTCCCCAAACCCAAGAGAGGTGAGTCTGACATGATTAAAGAGACACTACTTTCCAATATTATAATGTTGTTTCCTCATCACAAACAGACCTGGACACGTTTAACACACAAATCCTGCATATTTAGGCTGAGTTTTGCTATCAAAAACACTCTGTTCCACTTTGTGATGTCATGTGGTAATACAGGAAGTGCTCCACTGTGTTTTTAAACTCCACACACCTTCACTAGAATCATATGGATAATTTTACCCCCAGAATTGCCAATCTGAGCTAAAGGTAAAATATAGCTGTTAATTTGAAAACTACTGCTTCATGACATCACAAGGTGGAACAGAGTGTTTTGAGCTTTGATGTAGACAGACTAATACTAAAGAATTACTCAAACGTGTGTGATTATTTTACATTTTGTTTAGTCGTTTTAGATTTGTTGCTGCTTACTCTTAACAGTAGAAACATGCACTGTCCTCACTAAGTAAACCAGGAATATTATTAAAATGCAGTATAATTTTCCTATGCCGTCACAAGTGAAAGTTTGTGGTATAACTGGTTCTTTAATCCTTTTAACGCCTTAGGGCAAGTGGTGCAGGCCAAGTGTCTGGTCCAGAGACACAACAACAACACAGAGAAAGCAGGATTTGAACTGACTCACTTCTAGTTGGGGAATTGCGCTATCTGCCTTTTAATTGTGTTATAATTTTTCTTTTTTATGATTTTTATTTATCAAAAAACAAAGTTATACAACAAAAACGTATTCAGTGAGTTGATGTTAGTGCAGCTCCAGTTAAACCTGTCACGACAAATACTGCATTGACTTATTCAATATATAAAAGCTGGAATTGTATTTTTTGGTGTCAGTATTTATCGTGTGTACATTTTCTTTGGAGTACTGGGATATTTGTGGTTATTTTTTGGTTGTACGGTAAGATTTAAGCCAGAACAGATTGAATTAATAACGTCTATGACTCATTACAGATGCAAACTAACGACTAAAGTGTTTCATTCTGCTGTTTATTTATTGCAGCGCATGATTTTTTTTAAACAATATTGTACATTTATAATAGTTTTTGTGGTTTAAATGTGATCTTGGGTTTTTGTGCCAGTGGAATAAACTAGTTTCAGTGTCATTGTTTATCGTCTATATTTACTTTACTAGCGATATATT
Organism: Periophthalmus magnuspinnatus; assembly: GCF_009829125.3. NCBI lineage: Eukaryota > Metazoa > Chordata > Actinopteri > Gobiiformes > Gobiidae > Periophthalmus > Periophthalmus magnuspinnatus. The sequence continues at coordinate 28,123,172 of NC_047129.1, forward strand.
GCAGTTTTTATTGTGACAGGCCTAGATCTTGTCACTTTGATGGCGATTTACAACGTCTGTGGACTATTATTGTACATTAAAAAAAGACATTTGGGTGAATATGTACGTGAACTGTTTTAGTATAATGACGTTCAAATATTTGGATATAAGGACTTTAGTTTAACCCGAACACTTCACCAGATTTGCATGAACACTACACCTGAATGAGACGGGCAGCTCACATGAGGCGTTCAGGGCTTGTCGGGAACGTGGGTAATTTCCTGGGTCAAACTGAGGCTAATCATTACAGCGATTTGCTTCAAAGCTAAAGGCCGTGCTGATGAAAAGCCACCGGGAAGAATCCATAAATCGCTTTTCTCTTTACTTCACTGGCTCTTCTATAAAAAGCAGCGTTTTTTTTTTTTTTTTTTACTGGAAAAACACATTTCTTTAAAGTGGATATGACAGGTTTTTGTGTTTTTTTTTCTGATTATTACTTGGTTTGGTGGGATAGTACCTGAAGTAAATGTTTACATAGTTTTAAATCAGTGAGTTTGTGGAAAGAAAGAAGTTGAGGAAAAGGACAAAAACACAAGACGTAGCAGCGATTTATCAACATGGAAAACGCCATCCAACAATTTATGCACAAGAAAGGCTTTTTTTTTTTTTTAGTACCGGTAGTTTAAACCTTCATTTAACAGACAAATACAGTTTTTATCTTTTTTATTAGTCTAATCTCTAAGTAATGTGTAATTTAGACATGTTTTGACCCTTTTTAACCGTATGGTTGCTAGGTAAGTTCTGAAGTTACCTCTACTCGTGTCATATCTGCTGTTTGTGTCCATCCAGGAATTATAAACTTCACCAAAATTTTAAAAACTAGAAGAAAATTAGGCAAGATTTTGGTCAAATTTAGTGATAAAAAAGGATACTAGCCTGTCATATGCAAAGTCTACAGTCTGTTTCTGCTTTAACTCCATATGTTCTGGTTGATTGTTTTGGTAGAACTATATTGTCTTTGTTTGTATAGATTATTACGTTATTTGTCGCTGTGCGGTTTGTAACGTAAATGTTTTTTCTTGTGCAGTATGCAAAGAGCCGCCGTACAAAGTGGAGGAGTCGGGGTACGCAGGATTCCTCATGCCCATAGAGGTCTACTTTAAGAACAAGGTGAGATTTTAAAACATATGTTAACTGTCAAAACCAGTTTATACGAAATAAATGCTTAAAATGATTTACGCACTCACTCAAATTTTAAAAACAGCAGCTCCACTACACAGTTCACATTTATTTCAATTATTTGAATAGTCCTTAGATTTGGGCAAGTGCTGGTGATGGAAGACAGAACAGAAGTAATCAATTTTAGTTCAATATTTTGTTTAAATGTAGATTTTTTTTTTGCATATAAAGGTGCACTGCGAAACTTGCGCTGTATGAAACTTAGAAATGTGGAAATTTATGGGAATAGAAAGTGAAAACTATAGTTGGGAAGATCTCATTGGCGATGGATTTATGGAATACTCTGGAATATTACAGCCAACAACATTTCCATAGAAACAAGCAGGAGAAATCAGGTTTGTGGAGATGCAAGCCCACTCACAGTGCAAAAAACGCAACCACAATAATAAAGAAAAAAAGTTACATACTGTGGCTGTAATTTACTGTGACATCATGAGTATTTATTTTAGCCTTAGATTTTCTGGTAACATTATCAAACTCAACTAGAAATGCATCACAAACTTCAGATCATTGGTACTTTGACACTGATCTGCCTCGATCTAAATGCCCGCTGCTGTCTCGCTGTTTTAAATGGTCCAATCAACAGTAAATCTCAGAGCTCGTTGGATAAAGCCGCACTCGATGTACAAACCGAGTCCATTTACTCTCCATTAAAAGGCCTTCGCGTACAGTTAACCTGGATTAATGTTTTAGATCATGTTGTTTAAATACGAAAACACGCTCCATGTTTAGAGTCTCACAATCTATGTCACTGTAATAATTGGATCAAGTAAATGCGTCTCACTATAAGGTTAAAGGTCGACTGTTAATTTTAGTTTTCAATTCAATTCAAGTTTATTTATATAGCACTTTTAGCTGCCCGAACTGCTTCACAAATGCACAAATAGCATCGGAAAAGAACAATAAAACACCAAGATATCCTGTCTAGCAAGTGTTAAATACCAGGGAGAAGAAGAAGGTTTTCAGTTTCGTCTTAAACTGTAGTAAACCCCATTTATACATAAGATCTTTGCTATTGTTTTTAATTAATCAAATAGAAAAGCAATGTAAGAATATAATGGTCAATTGTGCACAGTGTACGATTTTAAAGATGCACTACCTAATTTTTCTGGTGTTGGATCTGCTTTGGATAGAATATTCCACAGTAATTTGTCAAGTTTTGTCGATTTGTCCATGTTGCATTTATTCAGTTACAGATTTTGCAAAAAAAAAGATATTGCTTGTGTTTACAGAAAGAAAAAAAAAGCGAACATTTTCCTTTTCTTACCCCTCCCTAGTTAAATGCCATACAGTGGAACATTTTTATAGACTATCTTCAGTTACATTGATTCTATTAAGTGAAACATGTCATTTAAAACCCTTAGACGTAACATAAGACCTGATCTCTTACGTTTCAGAAGTCCGTCGTTTTGTTGTGCCTTGTTGGCTAATCATGTTGTTAGCTTTGTCATTTCTTTGTGTTGCAGCACGAGCTTCTTGTCTGTCTCAGGTTTCATTTGCATTTTCTTTCTAATATTTCACTGTCTTTCATCATCTTGTTCTTTTGAAGTGTTTTCTGAAGTTTTGTCGTTTCTCCAACCAAAATGTACAAAAGGAATATATAATTTTGAATACTTGGATAGAGTAGAGAAAAATATCATGGGTAGAGTCGTCAGATCCACTGGCCCACAGGTTGGTGGTGCGATTACAGCTTCCACAGATGAATGCTGCTGTTGTGTCCTTGGGCAAGACACTTAACCCACCTCGTCCCCAGTGTCTGCGTACACTGGTGTATGAATGTGTGAGTGGTTCTTTGATATAAATGCTTTGAGTGAGTGCCTTGAAAGTGGAAAAGCACTATATAGAAGTGACCATTTATCATTGAATTTTAATATAATGATAGAATTGAATTTTTTACAACTATTACCAATTATCTATCTTCCATGTATTCAGTTAGTGTGTGTTCTTACTGTTAAAAGAAAGAAAAACATGCAAAACATTCTTACTGTGAACAGAGTCACCTTTCCAGAGATCTGACCTGTAACTCTGCTGGGTTGCACCACCTGCTTATCGCCATGGAGACTGTATTTGCATAGTGTATTTACTTCAGAACATTCCAAACAAAGCAATAACATCTCCATGGAGACCAGAAGAGAGTGGTCCCCCCTACTAGAAAAGTTACCTAGTGCACCTTTAATCTTAAACTGTTTATCAGAATGTTTCCTTTTATGTTTGTGATAATTCAAAGAAAAAAAGATGATTGTATTTAAAGCCTGGAGGACGACCAGTGTCTCCTTTAATAATGGGAAACTGTGATGTTGAAGCGTCGACAGTTTAATGACAGAAATGATCTAGTAAAACTTTGTAACATGTTTTGGTGTCTTGTTGTTGTTTAGGAGGAGCCAAAAAAGGTTTGCTTCAACTACGACCTGTTCCTAAACTTAGAGGGAAACCCGCCTGTGAACCACCTGCGCTGTGAGAAACTGACCTTCAACAACCCCACCAAAGAGTTCAGGAGGAAGCTCATCAAGGCCGGAGGGGTGAGGCCGTCTCTACTCTGTATAATTAAAGGGGCTTTCATGTTTGGAACCTTTGGCCCGGACTTTCGGACTTTCCTGTTTGGTTTGGTCCAAACTCCAGGTGTGAATGCTCTCGTGGGCTGTGGTCTGGACCAAACAGCTGCTTCTTTGGTCCAAGAAAATGCACTTGTACACGCACATTTGCTCGTTCAAAACCCTGTGGCAGCGCTAAACCAATGAAATATTAGCTAACTCTTTTCTCCTAAAACTGCTTCTGTTTGGTCTTTTTTTCCCCCTCAGAACTAAGGAGAAAAAACTTGTTGTGGAAAAGCAGTGGACTCATTATAAAGCTGCAACACCTGGAATAATTGTGATTTGCTGACTACTAATATAATAGTTATTTATATTCTAATCCACAAAGACCTCTAACAATAAAGAGAGGCATTATTAGATTTTATTACTAAATATCCTCTAACAAAAAGCATCACATTTCAACCTTTATTTGGTTAAAAAATCTCAACGTACAATAGAAATAATAATTTGACTCGTCGACCACTTCAGTCACCATCAGCTGAAGCCCTAGTTCAATTTGACGTAACAATTTGTGATCAATATTTGTGTAAAAATGTTAAATACCAGTGCTGTGTATATTCCATATTGGCTATTAGTTTGTAAAGTCTCATGTCCCTTTGATTTGTTTTATTTATAAAGCTTTTCAAAGACACTGTGTCTCATTAGGTGTTTTTAGCGGAGCCTCATTATTTTCTTATTGTTTCGCTCCATTACATCATCTTGGTCTTTTGGAAGTCGTCTTTGTAATTTCTCTGACCACAGTAAAAAAAAAAAAAAGGAGCACCGTATCTGTATTTTTAACCTTAATTTAGAATATTAGTAGTTTATTTTTAATATTAATCCCTGTTTCTTGATAAAACAGCATTAGTAGCATCATGAATCACATTACACTGTTGTATATTTTCAGATTATTATATTATCTAACCTCTTACATTATGATTTTAAATGCTTTTATGGTTGCAGGTCTTGGTGGTTCCTGAAGGAGCAGAAGCCGTGTCCAGACCCAGTCCAGACTACCCCATGTTACCCACAATCCCCCTCTCCGCCTTCTCAGACCCCAAGAAAACAAAGACCTCTCATGTGTCAAAGGTGAGCCAAGATTCCCGATGGAAAAAAACCTAAAATTCTGCAGTAATTATGATTTAAAGATGCATAACTTTGTACATTTTCTAGTGAAGGCTCCACCACACGCTTGTCTCCATGGAGATGTTATTGTTTTGCCTGGAATATTCCACAGTATGGCATTAAACTTTTACCTATCTTGCATTTATTGAAATACCGTTGGCCTTGTGACTTCCCCTGCACGTTTCAATAATTCCATACTGTGTAATATTTCAGGCGCAGCAGTAACATCCCCATGAAGACGAGAAGGTGGAAGTTCCATAGTGCAACTTTTATCAGTATGGCCATTGTTTATATTGGCGAGATTGTATCACGTGCGCCGTTACTGATCATTAAAGGAAACAGGAAACCCATCCCTTTTAAATGTCAACCCGTTTATGTAGTACATTATCAACATTATCAAATTATACTCAGAACATTTTGTCTTTAAACTTTTCATTTGAATAATCGCTGCCACACACTTAACCAGTTTGGCTCCCACTTTTGAAATAATAATGTCTTAAAAGCATAACTTGATTTGTTGCCAACAGTAGGACTAGTTTAAACTCTTAACTCTTACTATGTGTGACCTTTGTGGCCAATTATTACAACAAACTGTTCCTACTTTTTCTGTTCTCGTGTTCAAAAGTAAAACAAAAGGTTGTAGAAATCTGTAGGAATTTGAAGCTGCACTATGTAACTTTTTCTGGTGGGATCTTGTCTTCATGGAGACGTTAAGGCTTTCCCTGAATTGTTTCACAGTATTGCGTTAGACTTGTCGCTCTTGTATGTGTTCAGTGGGATTGTTGCTCAAAAAATGTCTGGAGAAAAACATGTATTCTTACAGTGAGTGGACTTCGCTCTCTACAGATCTGACTCATAACTTGGCCTAGTGGTGTTGTCTATCTCCATGGAAACTTTAATGCAATACTGTGCAATGTTCTAGACAAAGTTTTAACATCTCTGGAGACATGGAGACAAGACTGAGCTACATAGACTGAGCTGATTTTGCAAATTTGTGTCTTTGTATTGCTTTAAACTCTCAAACCTAGAAGCCGATGTGTTTTACTGATTGAAGGAAGTTGAATAGGTCGTGCAAACAAATTCATTTCAGCCAACAAGAAGAAATGAAAGAGTCAAACTAAATTCAGCCGTCAAGAAAAGTTACATTTTTAGCCACATTTCTGGTAAGTCTTTTGTGTTTTTTTCGTTCTAGGAGCCCAGCAAAGAAGGAAGTGGAAGCAGTAAAGGACCCAAGCCACACAAAGTGACAAAGGAGCACCGAGAGCGCCCCCGAAAGGACTCTGAGAGCAAAGCAACGTCTAAAGGAGACACAGACCGGGACGGCAGCAGCAAGAGCAGCCGGGACCCCTCCTCTTCATCGTCGTCTTCAAAAAAGCCCTCAGAAATTAAAGTCAAAGATGAAGTCAAAGTCCTCCCCAAAGCGGCTTTTAAGGAGCCGAAACTTACCCTGAAGGAGTCCAAGATGGAGGGCATGTCTCCCAAAGGTGGGGGTCCAGGTGCGGGTGGAGGCGGAGGAGGAGGAGGAGGGGGAGGGGGAGGGACAGGAGAGACAAAAGCTCCAGGAAAAAGACCTTCTACTGTGGACTCTCCGAAGCCTAGCAACAAGAAGCAAAAGAAGGGGAGCTCAGAAGGACCCAAGGGCGCTGGGGGCGGAGCGGGCTTCACCGGATCGTCCCCGCGGGTGTCGTCTTCGTCCGCAGCGGGACAGGTGTACGAGAAGAAGCCCAAAGACAAAGGCCGATGGGTCAAAGGTAAAAACGATGCACTGGAAATCAAAGAGGCGAAGAAACTACAGGAGTCTGAAGAGTCCAACTCAGAGGATGAGGCGTCGTCGAAGTCAGAGGTTTGTGTTTTACTGCAGGGCATTATGGGAGATTGGGTTTTCTATTGGTATAAATTGGAGAGATTGAATTAGGACCTAATATAGGACCTTTAACTAAACGAAAAATCCATAGATAGTTTCTTTACTTTTTTTAAGAATGTGGTCCTATTACTTTTGTGTTGGAAAATTAACTTTTTTGCGTGTTTTTTGTTAAACTGGTACTGAAATGAAATCGAGTATCGAGCCTTTTTCTTAGTATCAAAACTGAATATACAGTAGTGTCAACTCTGTACATTTCTTGTTTAAATTTTAACTTTGCGCTTGTCTTTTCCTCACAGCAGTCGGCTCCTTCGAGTGCCTCCAACTCCAGCTCGAGCTCAGACTCAAGTTCAGACTCAGACTTTGAACCTGGACAGAAACCAGGACAAGGTAAACTCCCTCCACCCAACAGTGAACACTCCAGTAAATATGGTGTAGTGCATACAGTATATTACAGGTCTGTTTAACCTGAGAAGTCCGTTTACCTTTTGTTTTTGCCTGTGTTTCGCCCCAGGCCCGTTGCGATCGATGGTGGAAGAGATTCAGTCGGAGGAGTCAGATGACGATGACAGTACCTCAGAGGAGGAAACTCCTGTCAAAACCAACCCAGGAAACTCTCGGTGAGTGGGCTTCAAACATGACAGTATAAATGTTTTGGTGTTGAACTGTTAACTACTGTAAGCATTTAGTTAGCTTTTAGTATCCAAAGCCATAAAGAGGCAGTTTGTTTGCTTCTTTTCTGCATATAAAACTGTTTCTTTCAGGATTAAATAGTGTGTCAGTAACAATATGCAGTACTATGATGGGAAATCCCCTTGTAATTGAATTCTTAGGTGTTTAACCATTCAAGTTTCAGTGCCAATTTCAGTGTTAGTCATACGTTTTATCACATAACATAACAACTGGAAGAAATAAATCAGCATTTCTCTAGTACGAGGCCAGCTTTATGAAATCAAATCCTACGAAAGATAATGTAAAGTTAATGTGACAAACAGGCAGATAAAAAGCACTTTACATGTAATTTTAGTAGTGAAGATTGAAATCAAATGACTTCATATTTTGCAATTATATTTTGACCTGAAAAATCACAATTACTGATTTAATCTTGACATTCCTTGTAAGCTGTAGGCAGTTAAAAGACAAAATGAAACCTTCTGTGTTTTCCTGAGTTTGAGGCTTGCATCGCTCTTGTCAGTCCTTTTTGTTTGACCTTTGCCCTTTGCCCTTTGCCCCTGTCTTAGCCTGAGCCTGGACAGTGAGAGTGACAGCAGCGATGGGTCCCATCGCCCCAGCAGAGACCCAGCCCCTCCCGCTCAGAAACACGGCTCCAACAACAACAAAGTGAGTCTCATTTTACCTCACAGCCTTTTGTCTACTTTGCTTTTCTATGACATGTGAAAATGGCACTGACACAGTTTATTAAAGTCTGTATTAAACATGGACAATACATCAAAAACAATTCATATTATGATGTTCTCGGAGCTAAATGCCGATTACAATTTTATCAGAAATCATGTATTATTCTAAAGTCTTTTAAGATGTAAAAAAGTAATCTGCTTCACAATTCACGGTGATTGGTATAACTCAAATAATTCTTATCATAGTGTTAAAGGGCCGATATTACGCTATTTTGTGTTGTTATAATGTTTCTTCATCACAAACAGACCTGATGTTGTGCTTTGTTTCATTCACACATGTTTAACACACAAACCCTGTATATTTAGGCTCTTCTCTCGAATGGAAAACGCTCTGTTCCACCTTGTGATGTCACGTGGTAATACAGGAAGTGCTCCACTGTGTTTTTAAACTCCATACACCTTCACTAGAACCATTTGGATGATTGATTTCAGTCGTGGAATTGCCAGTCTTGCTGAACTATAGGTAAAATGTAGCTGTTAAGTTGAAAACTACCGCTTCATGACAACACAAGGTGGAACAGAGCATTTTGAGCTTTGGAGATGTACAGACTAATAATAAAGTGTTACTCGAACATGTGTGAATGAAGCAAAACACAACATCACAGCACCATGATTAATGCTTTGCTTAAAAATTTCCACAGCATTAAACAAATCCATTAGCTTTTTTTGAATTACACGTTGTTATTGCTCAAAATTCAGTTGAAAAGAGTAGATATTAGCATTAAGAGGTTTATCCCTTGAGACCTAAAAGCCTGTCATGGTACTTTATAATTTGCATTTGTACAATAATGTCACATCTCTTCTAAAACTACAATTAAACACGATGTGGTATGGACACAGTTATATTGAAAACAGGATCTTGGTGTAACCCCTTTTTGATCCATCCTCCCATTTCCTTATCGTCTGTTTCTGATTTTCCCCTGATGTTTGTGCGCAGGTGTCCGGCAGAAAGAGCCCCGACTCCACCTTCCGCTCGGAGAAGGTGCTGAAGAAGGGATACGACAAGGTAGGAAGGGTAAATCAAACTTTTTTTTTATTCCCACATTTTTCACATATGTCATTTTTGTCAAAGTTCAACGAGTTAAGAATGATTTCAAGATGTCGCAACAGGTGGTAATTCTATCCACATGTGAAATGATGGACTATGGGCTTAGGTTTAATGTAAAGCTAAAATATCCACTTTCCTTTCAATAAAAACATGGTCCAGATACTGTTACCGTGGAAGTGACTTTACACTGGTCTTGTATTGTTTTACCAAATGTCTTCAGAGCATCATTGTAACGGGAGATATAAAACCATAGAGTCACTCGCTGCAATAAAAACGGATTATGTTTTGAAATTAAATCCTAAATCCTAAGGTGTTTATGTGTTACTATGAGCAGAGATTTTGTTTAAATGTAGTGGAAGTGTATTTAGGCCTGTCACGATAAGACATTTTGAAGTCACTGAAGTAAATATAGGCGATAAACATTAATATTGAAACTAATTTATGCCACTGACACAACCCAAGATTAGATTTAAACCTATTCTAAACTATTCTAAATCTGCAATATTGTAAAAATATCATGAGCTGCAATAAATAAACAGCAGTTTTCATCTGCAGTGAGCTGTACAAGTTATAAATTCAACCTTTTATGGCTTAAATCTTATCATTTAGCCAAAAAATAACCAAACGTTTCCCAGTAGTGCAAAGAAAACGTACACGATAAATATTGATCCCAAAAACATATTGTTCCAGCTTTCATATATTGAACAATAAGTTGATTATTGTGACGGGCCTAGGTGTAATGTCTATAAATGTGCTTTGTTTGATAAGATATTGAATTTTTGTCAGCAGCCCATTGTTTATTTTTATTGACACTGAATGGAAATGCAAATATTGACCCTCAAAAGCCTGGTGTCCGCTGTTCTTTTAAATATTTTTTTCTTTATGAATGTCACTCTTCAACACATTTTTAAACACAGGTATCAGGCTCTACGCTCTGTGTGCTAAAGTCAGTTGTATCATTAGCTGAGGCTGGCGCTACATACGATCAGTGCTTCTGAGTTTTGTAATAGTAGTAGCGAAGGGAAACGAGGAACTATAATCTTGCCTCTTCTCTGGACGGCTTATGTTCAGGGATGTACTGATCTGATACTGATATCGGCGTCTGTATCTGCCGCTGATCCAGGCATGTTTAGAGTATCAGCTTGTGGATTTTGTTTATAGATCAGCCAATACAGGGAGACACTTGTTGTGTTTACAGTTAAGTCACATGTTTGACAGAGATTGATAGTAGACACAACAAGACGAGGGCTCACTCTGTGACCTCTAGGCCTGTCACAACAATTACTATATCGACTTATTGTTCAATACATAACAGATGGAACAATAATTTTTGGCGACCAGTATTTATCCAGGGACTGTTTCTTTGGTATTTTGGTTATTTTTTCTGTTCTGTGATGAGATTTGAGCTGTAGAAGGTTGAAGTATGAACGATTATGACTCATTATAGACGCCAACTACTTCAGTGTTGCTTTCTGTTATTTATTTATTTAGTGCAGCTCATATTTTTACAATATTGTCCATTTAGAACAGTTTTGGAGGATATTTCTGCTTTGTTTTGGTTTCAATTATTTATCGTCTATATTTACTTCAACAATATATTGCACTTCAAAATATGTTACCATGACAGGCTCAGCGACCACGATTTCTATATTTCACATGAGATATTGGTTGCAGCTTGTATTTGGTCATACAACGATTTCAAGTTGAATATTTGTCCCTATCACTGTGAGACCTGGCCACAAAAATGATGCAGTGGACCCCCGGTTTTAGGCAGCAGCAGCGTACTTTGTTTATTTTGTTAGGGAATCCATGCTCATAATTAATTTCACAGCAAGATGAGTCCCCGCCAGGTTAAAAAGTGCTTCTCTGCATGGATGAATTCTGTTTTACTTCCACATAGTAAACACAGTCAGACACCATGCTAAAGTAAACTTCATACTGACTTTTCTGCAGAACAAGGACTCATGCGCCTTGTTGTTTTGTTGATATGAAAACAAAATCTCACTAGTACTGTCATTTTGAAAGTGTTTGGATATTTGATGTTTAAATATTCCTGAATGGACTTTGTTTTGGTCACCCCTAGATAAGCTATAGTTATAATGTTGTATGGACAGGGGCGTCAGACTGGGAGGGGTAAAGGGTATCGTTTACAGAGAGGGGCCCCTCACAAAGTCTGTAATGAGCATTTTTCATTAGACAAAGTGTAGTGTGAGTCCACCATGATGATTTATACCCAGGGCCCACAATTTGGTGCTATACGCCTGGTTATAGATATAATTATTTTAAGATAGAAGGAAAGATAATGCAGGTTTTTGTTGTTCTAATAAGTGAAAAAAGCAAAAACTCTAAATCAGGGCTGACCAAACTACGGCCCAGGGGCTAAATGCGGCCCTTAGACCAATTTTTGTTGGCCCTCACGTCTCCTTCTAAACTGGCCCAATTGATCAGCAAGTATTTTTACTACAAACTGAAGAGATTCTACCTATACCTGAATATATAACCTGAATAACATCACACTGCTGCGGCACAGACCTAAAAATAATCTTCCAAGTCTTATTAATGGTACAATGTCTCTGTCAAACCTGTATCGACACTGGTCTGTGCCCTTCCGCTTCAAATATATTTCAGTATGCAGCCCTCGTGGGAAAAAAGTTTGGACACCACTGCTCTAAATGGAAGGAAATGTATCAATTACTGAATATTGCCTTATGGATTTTTTTGGACAACATGACACTTGACTGTTCTGACGTCTGTCTCTGTTGTAGGCTTATACTGAAGAGTTGGTGGACCTTCATCGCAGACTCATGGCCTTAAGGGAGCGCAATGTTCTACAACAGGTGAGAGTTTAAATCTAAAATATTACCCGATTTTACCGATTAATAGAGGAGACTGTGGTGGTCCCCCATAGTGTAATTTTTGATCCATTCTTCCATCACTGGCCGCTGCAGCTCTATATAGAACAGGGATGTTGAAACATTTTTCACCAGAGGCAGTATATTGAAACATCTTTGAAATGGAGGCCCACACCTGTGTCAATACAGTGAGTCATTTACGTTGGAACATTTTACACAGCTTTGACGCAGCCACCACACCTTAATTTTAGTCATTTAGTCATTTTAGGTCAGTAATATAATACTCTCGAGGCAATAACGATAGAATTATTTAAACTGTAATAAAAAGTTCTGTCTTGACCAGTTGGGCCATAGTTTGCACACCCCTGGTATAGAACATACAGATCTAAATGTTTCTCTTGTCATTCTCAGATTGTGAACTTGATCGAGGAGACGGGACACTTCAACGTGACCAACACCACCTTTGACTTTGACCTATTTTCACTGGACGAATCCACTGTCCGTAAACTACAGAGCTACCTGGAGGCCACAGCCACGTGACAGGACGCCGACCCTAAACAAAACTACCAAACATCTACACAAACTAGACTCACAAGCACACATGGGGTCTCCTTCGTGCTGCATTCAAGGACTTCAGGAACAAAGTGAAGAAGAGGAGGACAAACTAGGATTTTTACTGAACAATGTTTTTACTTTTGAGTGTATGCAGAGCGATAAAACTCACCCCAATTTCAGGGCTGCACAGTATTAGAGACAAGAAACTGGATTTTAAATGTTGTTTTAATCATGTACTGCTCAAATATATAACATCCAATTGAAAAAGGGCAAGGGGACAGACCCTCCATGCACCTTTTAACCCGGATTGAACCATGCCTAGACGAGATTTACCTGGAGTCAACTTGTAGCTAGCCTAATACTACCTTTTTAATTTGCAAAAAGTCTTATTTTTAGATCATTTAAATTATAATTGCGTCCATATAATATTGTGCAGTCCTGCCCTCTCCCCTGTCTGGTTCTCCCCACGTCTCAGTGCTCCTTCCTGGGCTGCCCCTCGCTGCCCCTCCCCCTGGGGTCAGCTGGAGCTCATTTCTTTGCTGGCGTATCCCAAAAAACCCTCCAAGTTCGGGCACAAGAGGCCGAGGCTCGAGTTAAGATGTCGCCTTTGTGAGGGTCTCTGTTCACAAAGCTCAAACAACAGCTGGTGTCTCTCCTTCAGTGCTGCTTACAAACACATTAGACGCAAATAATGGAAGAAAACCAGTCCAACGACGCAGTTTGTTTACATGGCACTAAAAAAATGAAATTATGGAGTTGATATGGACGTTTAAAGGTGCACTGCGTCACTTTTCCTGCTTGTAGATTTTATTACGTTGCCTGGAGTGTTCCTCAGTATGACTTTAATCTTCATCTTCAGCTTTTATTCAATTATAGCTGTTTAAAAAAGCCAGAAAACACATTGGAAAACATACATTCTTACTGAGATCTGGCTCGTCTCTCCACAGATCTGACCCGTAACTTGGCCTGGTGGTGCTGTCGAGTTAAATGCCAATCATGTGGAACATTTCAGACAAAGAAATAGTATCTCCATGTAGTCGAGCAGTTTGAAAAGTTACACAGCGCACCTTTTTAAAATGCACCTGAAATGAAGGTAAACTATGCACATTTGCTCTCAATGGCAAAGAACAATTTACAACTTGTGTCAATTATATAAATTAGTCCTTGGATTATTTGGCTCCTCCTTCATTTTCACGATATACTTCCCAATACAACACTTTGAATGTTGTTTGAGTAGCGTACTATCGGTTCGTGCTGCGAGTAGAGCCACGTCTCCCATGTACTCTCACTGATTTGGCTGTGACTTCTCGACACATTTTTGAAAGTTGAGCCTTGCCCTCCGTGTTTCTTCCCCCCTCCGAACTACTCCCCCTACCCCTGCTCCTGTCATAGTGTCTCGCATGAACTCAACTGCCTTCTAGCGCCACCTGTAGGGCTAAGGGGCGATACGTTTGATACTAAACGAGGGCCTGTCACGATAGCTAATAAATCGACTTCAATAACTGCGTGTTTTTTGTTTGAGCAAGTGCGTAGCTTTCGTTATTTTGCTGATTTTAGCTGGAGATGGTTGAATAAACGATTGGGCTGCACGATTTGGAAAAAAAGATGCAATTGCAGTTAGTTTTGTGATTTGTTTTAATAATTTTAAGCATGTGCAGAAGAATTGTCCAAAAAAAAGAGACTAATATAAGAATTATCATGTTTGTTCAGACTTAATCTGTGTAAAAACGGCTAATCCTGTAGTTTAAGACGAGATATTTTATTGTTTTTGGTGGAAATTATGATTTGGAAACTGCTCATTTCGTCCGTTCAAATTTCGATCCGATTACGATTAACCCTCCAGCCCTAATAAATCAATACTAGCTACAACTAGAAAAGGTTTTACTGGGATAATTTAGGGTTAAATTGCGGCAGTGGCACAAATTCCTTCTAATATTATCGTTTTTAAAATGCGTTATCGTGACAGGCCTGTACAAAGCCGTGAAAAGTAGCCATAACCGTCTCCCAGAATCCAAAAAAAAAACAAACCAACAAGATTTAAAGGGGCCACACTTTCAAAAGTTTTTATTTTTGTACAACGTGTGTATTTATTCCCAGATTGCGAGCTATGAATGTATATAAATCGCTTTTACTTTTTTATGGCTAAACACAGCTCCTCTCCTAGTGCCTTTTCTTCAACTTTCAGCGAGGGGGGGGTGAGCCACGGTCAGTCCCCCAGTGTTCCCTCGGGGGGCGTAAGTGTTAATTGGGATGCCTGAATATCCAGTATTGTCTTAATAACTGCTTACATTTCTGTCCGTTATAGTCCGCTGTCTTCTCATCGTGAATGGTCTTTTTAAATGGTTTTTCTCAACTGTAGGTGGTCATCTTTATCTTAGCGATGGTAGATTCCGTGTTGAAAAGGGAGCCTATTTAATTATTAGCTCTAGTTTTAGCCGTGTTGTGCTTTTGAGAGGCTGAGAAGCAGTTGTTTTTTGAATGGGCTCTTCGAGTACTTTTGTGAATTACCGGTGGAGCAGTTCCAAGCACTTCAAAAGCTAATAGAAATGTATGCTAACAAAGACGCTTAGCAACCAGCTCCCAGTATCTCACAACGGCTGTAGCTTGCATCATGAACGGTTTTCTCTTGGGAAGGGGGGGGGGGAAAGACTGCTAATATTAAAGCTGCTCTGTGTAACTTTCCTTGCTTTGCCTGAAATCTGAAATATTCCCCAGTATTGCATTTATCTATCATGCGTTTAGTCAATTACAAGTGTTTTTATGCATCCAAAAATATATATAGCCACAGATCTGACTTCTTACTTGTCTTTTTGGAGATAAGTGTAATGCCATACTGTGGAATATTCTACGCAAATTGGATCTCCATGTAAACAAGCAGCGGAAACTTGACCAGAAAAGTTACACAGTGCATCTTTTTAAGCTTATCGCAGATTATACAGTCTCACAAAGCTGGCTGGTTTATGCTCTTTTTTAATTTTTAACTGAAAAACTAATATTAACTTTGATTTTTGACAATATTTAACAGAATACGTTTTATTTTAAGAATTTTTCTGTTGTAGAGAGACGATAGTTTGGTTTTACGTAAAAGACATAAGGGCTAAAATAGTATTAATATGATGTCACTTTGAACAAGCCACAAAACTCACACAAAGATGGTTTGCAATTCTCAACCAAAAAGATATTGATAAACGTATAGCGCTTTTCAATATCAAAATAATTACATTTCATCATGAGTTGAGTTTAATTTAGTTCTTTATTTTTTTATGTAATGTTTTATTTAACCTGGAGAATCCCATTGAAATTATAAACTGGACACATTTACACGTATTGTTTGCTAGTGTAGTTTGTAATCTAATGTAATTTTTTTTTGTAAACTGTCACTGTCTGTAGGTTTTAGACTAAACTAAATGTCATATGAACAGACAGAAGTCCTCAAAATGGCACCCATATAACAGGATACTGAAACGAATCAATAGAAGAACTCCTAAATGAAAGTTAAAATCTGTTTGTTTGTTGCACGTTCATAGAAAACAATATTAAAACTTAAACAATTCTACTTTTAATAACTAACGAACTGCTCAGGTTTTTAGCAGGACCCAACACTAATCAAATAACTACAGTGTATTGCTTAGGAAAAGTCTAATCGCATCAAGACGTCGCAGATTCATTTTTATCAACTGCCTAAATCACTGTTGTGTAGCTTCACTCTTAACCTTAATTAAATTGCCTCCATTTTGCGTTTCACCCGATGGAGATGAATGCTTTTAATTAGACAAATGTTGTGTCTGTCATTATCTTATTACTCACCAAGTCGCACGGGGAGTCTGCGTTTATGTTTATAGAAACCGCCGTGCTCTCGTTCAGCTTCCATACTGTTTCATTTAACGCACTGATTACTGCTCGTTTTTTAGGATTAAATTCAAGGAGCTGTACCAGATTTTTACTATCTTTAGAAATGTGAAAAACAGGAATAGTTCATTTTTAAACGGTTTACAGTGGGACAAAGTTATACCTCACTTACCTTATGCATTCAGAACATCCTAATTATTACTCACAGTGATGAGTTTATAAGCAACAACCACTAGCATGCTAAAGCGCTCTTCCTGATTATTGAATGAGAAAACACAGACAGACAGATTTTGTGTAAATGCGGGGGGAAAAAATCTGGTACAGGGATTTTTTTTAAAGTATTTTAAACTATTTTTAAGCAAAGTAGAGGTGGGTAGAATTGCCAGAAATTGTACTCAAGTAAAAGGACAGTTACTTAAAAATATTATTACGCAAGAAGAAGTAGGAAATAGTGATCCAAGAAATTATAGAATGTATTTAGGGAAGCTGTTTCATAATTAAGAGTAATTATAACTGTCTGGACGTAACATCTGATTTATAATTTGAAGGACAAAACATAAAAAGTTAAAAGTTAATGCATGAAACCTGATATTTTCAAAGGTTAGACCACAAATATATGAAAAACTAACCATATATACACACAGTGGAAATTAACCAAAACGTTTAACTCAAATAAGAGTACTGTTAAACTGTAAAATTATATTCCTCAAGTAGGAGTAAATGTATAGTATCCAAAAACTGCTTTATATTAAAAAGTTACCCAAGTTAGTAGTAGCCCACCTCTGCTTATAAACTCCTATCAGACAGTTGCCACATTATTTTTATTGCCAAGACAAAGCACAAATGTCCACTGAGATCACATATATAGTACAAAGGGCAAGTGAACTGTACTTTTTCCATTGTTTTAAAACTACTGACTATTTAAGCTGATTTAAAACGGTAAAAAGTGACAATACAACTTGTCATTACGTCAACATTTCAGTGCCTTTCTATCTACTGTACATGCCGATTTCTGTCTAAATATGCAGACACAAAAATAGCATTACACTCAACTCAGTTTCAACTATTGCTATTTGACTAATCGTTTTTGGTTGTTTTTTTTGAGTTGATTGAGCCAGAACCAGCTTTGTGAGACATGATTTTGGGATGTTTTTGGACTTTTAGACTTGGTTTCTGTGCCCATTCAAAGCTTAACACACAACACAGGCCTGGTCCGTTCACTTCAATAGCTTTAATCGACTGTTGTGTTGCCTCTTCTTGACTCTGTGATAAACAACATTTGATTTTATTGTAAAACCTGTCTCCATAGTTACACTTGGGTCCTTGTTGCCGCCTTATGTGCCCTAAAAATAAGCCCTTTCCCTCCTGATATTTCATTTCAAAAGTTTATTTCACCTGGCGTTGGTGTAGTATGGGTCAGTGTGTTATCATTCCTTATTTGCTATGGGAATTTTTGCTGTATATTAACGGTTACTGGAATTTTAAAGCTGGACTGTGTAACTTTTTCTGGCTGGGGATCACCACTTGTCCGTCTCTATGGAGATTTTATACTTTGCCTGCATGGCTTTAAACCTGTCTATCTAGTGTTTATTCCTTACAGGGGTTTTACTGCTCAGAAATACATTGAATAACGTGATTTTTTTTTGTGTATGTGGGGTCGCCTCTCCACAGATTTGACCTGTAACTTGGCCTTGTGGCACCACTTCCTTTCCAAGTTAGATGCCATACTATTAAACGTTCTAGATAAAACTATAATTTCGCCATGGAGACAAGCAAATAGTGGACGTTCTACCAGAAAAAACTACATAGTGCAGCTTTTTTAACTTCATTTTTATTTTATTTTTTTACATTATTTTGTGAGAAGAAATTTGACATTTGTGAACATGCATTGTCGCACTGTGTACAACAAAACTGTTTTTAATTGAGCAAAGAACAAATTAGGAAAGATAACGTTCATATTTTAGCCTAGAAGTGCGTTTTCTTTCTATTTATTGTTAATGCCTTATTTTGTTTTTCACAAGTGTAAAGAATCTCCATGGTTTATTTTTGATCTTCCATCTTTGGGACAAACTGCAGGTTGCGTTCACGTTGAATTCTATGGAGGAATTTGCTGTTTAACTGTCAGATTTCAGATTTGTTGACCCGGTTTATGGTTTATATCTGTGTAATTACTGGGCCGATCCACATGAAACAAAGACTGGCAAAAATTTCAGCGTTTTCTCTGTTAGCGTAAATAAACAAAAGTGGATTTAGTTTTTGCGCAATGGCTTCAGAAAGTGCTGCCATTATTCAAACCCAAAGACCTGATCACTGTTGGTTGAAATTACAGCGAGTTACATCGACCCCAGACCTCAAATTCTACAACGTGAACGCAACAAACTGGTCCCCAAATGAAAACGGTTACACAAGTGATATCAAACTGACCCATATCGTTGTGTTTGGTGGGAAATGAACTTTGCTGTGCCTCTTTTAAACTTCAGGCGTTTTCAAACTGCGACTTAAACTGTGCGAATGAAACAACCCAACCGCTGCGTCCTCTCTCTCTCTCTCTCTCTCTCATCGATGTGGGAACTCGTAAGTCCTGGTTCATGAACTTTGACCTCTGGCTAGGGTTCTTTCAGTTCTTTGTATTCTGGTGGTCGAGTGGGTTCACGGGACGTCCCACAACAGTCAATGTTATATTTATGGACCTCTGCACTTTTGGCTGTGACGACTTCAGTACTTATGTAGTTACTTAGACTATTTTTAAGAATTTTATACAATATTTACATGCAATACTATTTGAGTTTTTCTTTGCCAAGTTTTTTTTTTCGTATTTAATTGTCATATTTTGGCATGTTTTGTCACTATTATTCACAAACAGACATGCTTGTTGAGGCTATTTTAGGATAAACTGTTGTCATGGGGAAGTGCCCTGTGCAGTTTTGTATTTTTACTGACAGCTGAACACCAAGAAGCAGCTGTTGGGATTTTTTCTGGATGAGCTAAACCATCTCTCTGCTACTGCGTGGAAAATTCAAAGTGCATATGACAGGTTTTGATGTTTTCTAATTACTTCTTGGATTGGTGGGATAGTACTTGTGGTTAATATTTATCATAGACTGACATCGGTTGAGTAGCAGTTTATGGAAAAAGTCGAAAAGAAAAATGCAAAAATACAGGAAGTAAAACGGAATACTGCTACTTGTGTCGTCAACATGGAAAATTCCTTCCAAAGTGCACGAAAAAGCCAGAAAAAATGCCTTCCTAACTAATCCTAACACTAATTTAACAATATAAATATCATTTATTTCTAAGAGTCTAATCATGACTTTTTTGCAATTTAGTCCAACTTTTGCTCTTGTTAACATTACGGTTGCTAGGTAACAGTTCAGTGCTGTCCCATCCAAACAGGAAGTAACATAAACAAAATTGAAAAACTGGGAAAACAACAGGCAAGATTTGTAATAAAATGTTAAATATAAATATGTTAACTATCCTGTCATATGCACCTTACCCAAATTTGGTCATATCTTTTGTTTTGTCCATGTTTCAGATGTTCTTTATCCACAAACGTGCTGTGTAATCCGGCCAGCCCTACTCATTCCCATTTTAAACAAGGTATTACATCACCCATTTTCCAATTCCCATCTTTGACAATGCCTTTGACAAGCCTCGTGCAATTCCCAGTCTCCCCATTTAGTTCTGTCTTTAAATTTGACAGTTTATTGTGCTCAGACTGACACAGAAACACCTATGTTTTTTTTCCCATTCATCTTTCATAGACCTGTCAACACTGTTCCACAACTTTTGAGTCCAGAGATAGAATGAGGATGTCTGGCTGGTTTAAAAATGATTAAGGGATGGGGCAAGACGCAATTTCCTCAAGAGACGAGATTTTCACGTGATTAATAATAAATCAGTTCTTCAGTTCACAGTTTTGGGCTCACTATTTTTATTTAATGTTTTGTCAATGTGGCACTGCTTTTTGGAGCTTCTCAAGAGATGTTTCTGCCCAGCGCTTAACCCTGTTTGTCCAATCCCCAAAAAAAACCCTCATAAGCTAATATTCCTCATGTGCGAACTATCTTGTCGCACGAGATCTTGTCCCATCCCTGGAAACAATGTCAAAGGAAACAGGACAGCGGAGGAGCTAAGTCGACCATCACACATGTAAAATACAGAAGGTAGAACTCTGGGGACATGATGAGGACTTTATTGCGGGGGGAGGGGCATGTCTGGGGGGTCAGTGCTTGTGTCTGGGGCAGGGGACATGGGTTGCCTGTATTTATAAAGGTTTGGTTCTGTTTAAAGGGGAGGGGGCGTTCATGTTTGTAGTCGATCAGTCTGCAGCGAGCGGAGCAATGGAACTGGAGGCAACGGAACAATTTGTAACACTTTGCATTGTATTGCCACCATGTGGTCATAGATGCAAGTTGTTAACAAGGACAAAATCTGTTATTTTAATGTTAATTTTTATTTTGAAAACATATTATTAATAAAGTCATAAGTACTGTTTGTGTGTGGGACTTATAAGAATGCATGTGTTTAAGGAATTTTGATAAATAAAAACACCTGCAGCTTAATGAATGCAAGATATAGGAACATTCTAGGCCAGTGGTTCTCAAACTTTTCACACCAAGTACCACCAAAGAAAAGATTTGCCTTTCCAAGTACAACCAGATCTAAACCAGGTCTATAACAGGACTATTCCAGGTCTAATCTGGGGTGAAACCAGGTCTAAAAGTGGAATACATCTTTCCACTGTAGTTCTATGTAAGAAACTATCCAAATGACGACACAAAATTTAATAAAATGAACTCTTATGTCAGACAAAGCCACACACTGAGGAGCTGTCCAAGTAGAAGATCACCTGCAGGAGCTCAGAAAAGCTCCTCAATGCACCTTTAACTGAAGGTGAATAGAACAAAAACAATGACTTTGGTGAAGCGCAACTGTAAGCTCAAAGTAACAACTGTGTTTTGGTCAAATAGGCTGATACCCTCACTTGTCTTACACAGGCTGTAGTTTATCCATGAGCAGCTCACTGTGTCTCCACTGACCTGAGTTTGACCCGATGGAGCAGGGTCAGGGTGAGTTCAAGTCAATGCAGCCTGGGGTTAAAAGGACGCCCCAGCCTGAGCCATAACCCTGATGCATGGAGCACATATCCACAGAGAGGAGGAGGAGGTAGAGGAGGACGGCTATTGATAAAGACTGATCAATAAACACCACAATGACTCTTATGTGCTAAAAGAGAACATTTAACATTAGACTATAAGAGATATTTAGGCTCTAACGACGTCTGTCTCACGCCCCTGTGTGCTCTCTCTGGCAAATAAACTCATGTCTTGCACTACTTATTCAAATAAATAAAATTTTAAAAATAAATAAATAAAAAAGAAAAGAAAAAATGAAATGAAATGATGAGTAAAGTATGGTGAACATGTTTAATCATTTTTGAAATGTATAACATCATGACCACTTGGTGTCAGCAATGAGCTATAAAAACAAGACTATAGAGAACATTATATTTATGCAGTGTATGAGCTGAAGACTAAAGTCTGTGTCTGTGAGAAGCGCAGGGGACCAACAGAGGCTGTCAGGAAAATAAAGACTTATATTTAACAAAACTGTGGCTTTGTAGGCACTGAAATGCATACTATTGAACAGTTTATTCAAAACTGTACTGAAGGATACAGGATCCAGACCCTGGATAAACATGAGGCCCGCCACACATTGAGAACATTCAAGCACCAACAGAAATCCTTGGTTACAAAGTGAAAACATTGCCATTTTTTCACTCGCAAACCAGGAGTCCTTTTTTAATCACCATCTGGAGCCTCATTTTTGCCGCTCTTACGCACTGCGCCCTCTGCGCCACACGCAGGATTGTTGGGACTGGCGCGCTCTGGTACGTCTGGAGACACGGGCGACACTCGCGCAGAGAGTTTGAGAAAGTGTTTGATCAGGAAATCACCAGAAAGTGAGCTACATCTATAAAAGAATTACTTTCGGCTTTGCGCATTTAAGCAGATGGCCAAAACACTGAGAAGTGCTGTTTATTCCACTCATTTTTCTAAATGATATTATGCATTTTGACAATGTTTAAATCCAGGGTCAAAACGGCTCTGTTCAGCTGTGCATATGAAAGGTTTTTATTCTGCACTACTCTCTTTTAATGTTGATTTTATTGATTATTTATGTTTGGATTTGTTTTTATTGTGATTTTAATGTCTTTCGTTTTCTGTAAAGCATTTATTGTCATGATCCATGTTTTTCCTGCTCCCTGTTTTGCCTCCTGTCTTGCTCCTTCCCCCTGGCTCCTCCCGCGCGCACCTGGAACTCATCAGCGCAATCAACGCCACCTGCCGCGGGATAAGAGGAGCCAGGACCAAATACTCGGTGCCAGATCGTCCGCGTGTCAACATGATTATCTTGCTTGTCCTTGCTTTTTGTATTTTTCTTCGCAGTTACCTCGCTTGCTTATTGGATTTTGTGCTCCCTGGACCGTCCTAGCTCCCTCGCTCCCGGCTCTGCTCCGACCCTGCAACCCAGCCCTGGTACAGTCTGTCTTGTCTTGCCTCTGCACTCCACGTCACTGGACCCTGCCTCGCACCCTGCTCCTCGCTCTGGCTCTGCTCGCCTTGTCTCCGTCCCTGCACTCCACGACCCCGGACCCTGGCTCGCACTCTGCTCCCTGCTCCTGTACTGCCCGCACCGTCGTCTCCTTCCCACTCCACGTTTCGCCCCGGGACCCTGGCCTGCACCTCGTCCACCGCTCATCGCCAGATCTACTTTCATTATTGTTCAATTTATCACTTACTGTAAATAAACACTGTAAACCTTTCACCGAGTCCTGCATCTCTTGGTCCAATCCGCCTGCATTACATTTATGACTGAATTGTGTAAACTTGCGTGGCCCTCAGCGCACGAGCCCACTGTCCCTGCATTTTGAAACTGAGTTCTTGCAAACGAGAGCTCACTTTTAAGGGCCCTTTCTGTCTAAATGAAGAAGTCTGTGCCCGTCTCAACCCAGACCGTGCGCTCAAAGAGGTAAGCTGAGTTTTGCATCTTTTATTGGCCCTTGTCCCTTGGCCCCTGATCCACGTGTCCCTCCCTCGTGCACGCGCTCACAGCCCTCTCCTTTGACCACGTGCACGAATCTCTGCGCGTGAACAGGGACCATATACATAAACATCGGTGTACAAGTGTGAAACACAGCGAGAAAACAACTGGGCTTTAGTTGTATCTGCAAAGATGCACTGCCTAGCACTATAACGTAATTTAGTCATTGTCTAATTGAAATTAAGAGCTTTGGCATCGTTGCCATGGTGATCCCCCACCGGATGTGCGTGGGTCACGTGGGAAGATTTAAATATGGCGCGCGCACTGGCACAGGTGAAGCAGGTCACGCTTGCGCCGGGAAGGAGATGGCGACTCGTGTTTGTTTGCTGACATTTTTACTTGGCTGTTACTCATACGTGTGTATGTGTAACCTAAAATATACTAGTCTTTGAGCGCTGCTAAGCTAAACCATGTTAATTTCAGTTTTACACAGCTAAGATACACTAGTCTTGTTGTGAACTGCTAACCTAAACCATGCTAAATCTAGTTGTGTACTTTCTGCTAAACTAAAAAACACTCATCTTTGAATGCAGCTAAGATAAACCGTGCTAACTTGAGTTTTGTAGTGCCAATATTAAACACTATTGTAACTACCCTTGAGTTTGCAGGTTCAGGTCGTGTCATCTAAAACTTTTGCAGGTAGCAGTTTTTATTAACATGATCATTTTGTACTGCTAAGCCAAATCTAATTAGTTTTACACAGCTAAGCTAAAATAGTCTTTTTTTTGTGAACTGCTAAGCTAAACCATGCTAATTTGTGTACTTTCTGCTAAGCTAAAATATACTAGTCTTTGAATGCAGTTAAGCTAAACCATGCTAATTTGTGTTTGATCCAGCTAAGCTAAAATATGCTTGTCCTTGTTGTGAACTGTTCGTTTGCATCATGCGTGTGCAACTGAGTCACTCTTGATTCACGCTGCACTCCAGGTGAGAGGAAGCACCTCCAACTAGCAGTGTGGTACTCCCTGTCATGGGCCTCTTTCAGCCCTGAAGCCTACAGATTATTCCTCACAGCCTGCTGCAGTGCTATGGAGGATGCTCAATAATTGGACCTACTGCTCGAGGACCCATGTTCCAGTCTTCAGGTGGGCTTGATCCAGAACATCTAACTAGATTTCACGTGAATGCTTGTTTTGGACTGAACATAAGGTATGTTTCCCCCAAAGACCCAGCGGTAAAGAAGCTGTTATGCAAACATATACTAGTCATTGTTGAATACTGCTAAGTTAATATATATATACACTAGTTTTTGTTAACTGCTAAGCTAAAGCATGCTAATTTGAGTGCTACAAAGATAAACCATGCTAATTTGTGTTTGATACAGCTAAGCTAAAATATACTAGTCCTTGTTGTGAACTGTTTGCATCATGTGTGTGCAACTGTGAGAGCCACTCTTGATTTCACCTTAAAAGCTGCATTCCAGGTGAGAGGAAGCACCTCCCACTAGCAGTGTGGTACTCTGTCATGGGCCACTATCAGGCCTGAGGTCTACAGATTATGTCTCATAGCCTGCTGCGGTGCTATGGAGGATGCTCAATAATTGGACCTACTGCTCGAGGACCCATGTTCCAGTCTTCAGGTGGGCTTGATCCAGAACATCTAACTAGATTTCACGTGAATGCTTGTTTTGGACTGAACATAAGGTATGTTTCCCCCAAAGACCCAGTGGTAAAGAAGCTGTTATGCAAACATATACTAGTCATTGTTGAATACTGCTAAGTTAATATATATATACACTAGTTTTTGTTAACTGCTAAGCTAAAGCATGCTAATTTGAGTGCTACAAAGATAAACCATGCTAATTTGTGTTTGATACAGCTAAGCTAAAATATACTAGTCCTTGTTGTGAACTGTTTGCATCATGTGTGTGCAACTGTGAGAGCCACTCTTGATTTCACCTTAAAAGCTGCATTCCAGGTGAGAGGAAGCACCTCCCACTAGCAGTGTGGTACTCTGTCATGGGCCACTATCAGGCCTGAGGTCTACAGATTATGTCTCATAGCCTGCTGCGGTGCTATGGAGGATGCTCAATAATTGCATCTACTCTGGAGGACCCATGCTCCAGTCTTGAGCTGGGCTTTGATCCAGAAGATCTAGCTAGAAGATTTCACGTGAACTGCTTGTTTCAGACTGAACTTCAGGTATGGTTCCCCCAAAGACCCAGAGGTAAATAAGCTGTTACGCGAACATATACTAGTCATTGTTGAATACTGCTAAGTTAATATATATATATATATATATATATATATATATATATATATATATATATATATATATATATATATATATATATATATATATATATACATACATACACACACTAGTCTTTGTTGTGAACTGCTAAGGGTTAAACCAGGGGTCTGAAACTCAAATCAGCTGAGGGCCGCAGGAGGTAGAGTCTGGGGGAGGCTGGGCTGCATCAGGTATTCCACAAAAAAAGCTTTGTTAAAATCATCTCACACGTCATCGTGATGTCCTCTCAAGCCTGCAATGAATTTAGTGTTGAGTTTAAAGGAAAGCCACTGCAGCAAAAACCCTTTTGCAGCCCAAATACTAACTGCTCTAACAGCCTACCAAAGTAAGGGAGAACCAAAGACGATGGTGGTGGTTGAGCGAATGGCACAAGATGGAACCAAATAGTGAAACCTCACCTCTGTTCAAACCTACTCTCTGCATTTTAGCCCAGTGCTACTGGATGACCTGCCAGGAGCTGTGAGCTGCTGCCACAGAAACAATCAAACTGCACAAAAAGGAACCCCTCTTGATGTGAGGTGTGAGTGCCAGTTCCTCACACCTATGAGGATGATCACACATCTCAAGACTCATATCAATCTTGAGGCCCTTGTGGTCTGAACTGGTCCAAAAGTGGGCCCCATATGGACTGAATGAATGTGACAGAAATTCTTACAGGGATAATCTATCCCTGCTGCAGGTTACACTGGTTTTATTGGTCTGTCCATGCAGACTAACTCGGGTAGGTATTTTGTGGCGATTCTGAGAACCTTTTTACCATCTCAAAATAAGGTTTGAATGTCTAATATTACTCTCTAAGGTTTTAGTTTTGGATCTCAACTGGTCCAAAGATGGGGCTAGATTTTAAACACTGACACATTTTATGGAGACTGGATGGTCTCTTTTGGGCTGATCTGGTTTAAATGTGGACCAGTTCTGAATTTTGTCATTTCCACAGGTTGCACTTGGGTTTGGACCCTTGTATTACATTTGGTGCCTCTAAATATGGGCCAGATTTGGACATGTGGTGGTTCAACCTCAACGCTGGGTTTGAGACTGAAATTTCTTATTCTAAATTAACAGTTCCACAGGTTAAATGGTTTATTTGTCTGTAAAGGTCTTTACCTTCAAAAACCCAAGACTGTCAAGTTTAATGTTTTGAGTTTGGTTTGATCTGAACTGGTCTGAACGTGAGCCAGATTTGGACAGGTTTAAAAAGTGTGGTAGTTCTGGTCCTAACTCTTACATTGGGCTCAAATCCTAATCTAACTCTTCCACAGGTTTACACTGGTTATTGATCTGTTCATTTTAACCTTAAATCAATTTGAAATATGTTTTGGTTAAATCAATGGTTGTTTTAGTTGAATTGTCTTGCTCAATATGATGGTCTTAACTGTGTCTTTTGAAATGTCTTCTTGCTAAACTGCTTTACATAACCATTAAACTAGTCTTCAAAGGTCCCAAAGGCAGCTGGCTGTTGTGAGTATGTCTCTACACTTAACACACTAACCCTACACAAGCACGGGCGGTGGGTTTAATCCAGCCACAGAGGGACCTGTGTGTCCCTTTGTGCCAGTCCCCAGCCTGGACAAATGGAGAGGGTTGCTTTGGCGTAAAACCTGCCTCTTTTAGCCTGATCTTAAAGTGCATATGACAGGTTTTACATCAGATAAATGGTAGTTTGTGGACAAAAGATGAAAAAAGCTCAAATACATGAAGTAGCGGTGAGTTCTAAAAATGAATACCCATATTTATGTCAACATGAAAATTTCATCCAAAATGCAGGGACAATTTAACTTTTGTTTAATTTAGGCAAGTCTTTTTTACAGTATGGTTGCTAGATAAGTTATGGAAGTACCTTTTACATGTCACATCTGTGGCCTGTGTCCAACCAGGAAGTAAAATTTGTAGAAAAATGTAATTACGATAACTGTTTTACTGAAATGGGTAATCTAACCTGTCTTATGCACTTTAACGTGAGCTTGATTGGAGTCACTTTATTTGAATATTGACTACCAACTCATTTGTCTTTATCTTGCAGGTTTAGTCGTTTTTATTTGCCTGAGATCCAGATTCCACACATCTTCACTACGTAGACGAATCCTGGAATCGGTAAGTGGTGTCTTATTTGTGGTTTTTATGGGACAACAGCAAGAGAATACAAGGAATGAGCTAGTTGAAGATTAGGAAGTGAACCATTTAGTTAAATACTGCAGGACCGCTCTGTGTAAATAGTTTGTTTGAATCAGATACATAAGGATGCTTTATTTGCCACGACCACTTTTTAGTTGACTAATCGATCAGCATGACATGTCTTTAGTCGGCCCAAGAATTTTTTTAGCTGACTACAACCCTACTGGAATGTTCTGCATGCATAGACTGTATGGTAAAATGGTTAACTGTGAGAATTCAGCTATGGTGTAATAAATTTAAAACAAGTCAGCAGTTATGTAGATAGTAGTAATGCAAATCACCAAAACCATATTTTCTTGAGTAACCTTTTATTTCATGGCTGTCAGACAACAAACATTTTCACTTTTTACACTCTGATATCACAGTAGCTTGTCGTGGGTCAGGTAGATCCCGGAGGCCGTCTGGGCTGGTCTTTACTTAAGCCCCATTCACATGTAACTAAGGAAAGCAAGATGTGTTACTTTAAAATTACCAGATCAAAAATGCAGGGAAATCAGTTCTGGCTTTGTTCACACGTGACCCAGTTCAGGGACAAATGCAGGTAAATTTCAGTCTACTTATGTGAATAGGGCTTTAGTTCCAGCTGACCCCGATTGTTTTAAGCAGCTAAATGTACAATCTACAATTCAAGTCAATGCCATTCACCCAGAAAACCTCAAATCACCATCATATCCACGAATTATGAGGCCTAAACTCTTAAACATGTCGATACGTTTCTGTACAGTAATTTCATTTACAGGATCAGCTCTTTGGATTATAACCACCTCATAAAGATATATCTGATGCACATTTCATGATCTGTTTCAATGCATATTCAAGTGCAAATTAAATCCCTCAAAGGTCAGCGCTGATCGATGAATGTCTGCCACAAAAAATAAATTAGACGAGTGACAAGATGAGGATTAGTTAAAAAAAAAAATTATTTACAAAAGCATAAAAATGTCAAGTTTACACAAAGAAAATCATAAAGGAGGAAACCAATTTGGGAGATATAGAACAGTGACGACAGAAAGATAAATATGGCTTAGATGGTTTCATAGCAACGCTCCTGCTTAAAAGTTTTGTGAAATTTAAAGCTACACTGCGCAACTTTTCTGGTGGAGGGCTCTACTGCCTCCCAGGAATGGCATGCCAAGTTGCAGGTCAGATTTGTGGAGAGGCGACCCCACTTTCAATCAGATATATATATATTTTTTTTTTACCTGTAATTTAATGAATTCAAGCTATGGATAAGTTTAACACCATGCTGTGGAACATTCTACACAAAGCAAAAAAAATCTCCATGGAGACGATCTTGTGGCAAAACCCTCTACCAGAAAGCAGTGCAGCTTTTAATTGAACGTGAACAGCAACAAAACAAAAACTTTGGCAAACTGAAAGAAATAACCCTTTTTTTTTTGTCAAGTATTACATTAAAATTCACTTTGCTTACATGTAGCTGCTTAGACTTCATTGGTTCAGGTATCACGGTCAACAATACCAATAAATAATCAGCTTATACATAACAAATAAAGCTCTCACGATGACTTCTATACAGGAAGTAAAATGTAAACAACACAATGACAAAAGCTTAAGGCAGAAACATTGACACACGTGAGGGGGAAGGAGTGATGGAGGAGTAGTACTTCTTGGGGTTTATTTCGGAGGCAGAGGGTTGTCGGGGCTCGTGGGGGTCGTGGGCGTTGGCACTTCTTTATAAAAACTTTCAATTTGATCCTTGTACATTTTTCCTACGACAGGACGCTTCAACTTCATGGTGGGGCCTGGAGAGAGACATGGAGAGTAGATGTAGGTAAGATTTTGATTTTTAAATTTCATAAACTTGACCTATCTGTGTGCCCAGATACGTGGGAAACGTGTTCAAATCAAATATAGCTTTTACTGCTCACAGCTGTAATGCTAATGTTCTTGATTAATACTTGATGTCCAATGTTTTTGTAATGTTATAATTCGGTATTTTGGTTCTTAAGACTATTATCCAATCAGAAAGAATGAATTAACTGTCAGATTGCAGATTTGTTGACCTGGTTCACGGTTAATATTTCTGTAATTCTGGGTCTATCCATATGAAACTAAAACTGGCACAAAATTCAACAGCTTCTCTTTTTTACTTTAAGCCATAAGGTTAATATAGAAAGTTTGTCCATAAAAACAAATGCTAAGGTTGAGCATTTGTGGATAAAGTTTGGATATTTCAAAAACGGTAAATCTCTCGTATTGTGTGATATAGGCTACTTCCCTGCAACTAAAATGACATAGAATTTTTTTTATTTGAACAAAACCCAATATAAAAAATACTGACAGTGGGGGAAAAAAAAATCCCAAAATAAATCTACATATCTGCTAAAACACAATTATGTGCTTTTTCCCGTGTCATTCAGACTCACCGAGCTCTCCTCCTGTGATGGAGAAGTCTTTGTCCAGGATGATAAACTTCTGGATGCGTTGTGCGTTGGAGGTGGCTTTTTCATTGACGCGGTTGATGCCCTCCTGTATCGCGGTGTGCACAGCCCGGTCCTTCCCCCCTGTGAGCTCTGATACTCGGGTGGCTGTGCTGCCCAGTCTCCTGCACAGCTCCACTGCCTCTGGGGACAACTCATCCTCTGGGGCTCCGGACTCTGGGTTTACCTGGCACTGGGTCGCACAAGAAGAAAAGTAAGATGCAGTTTTAATACTTATTTAAAGGGTGAAGGATTTTGGAAATGTCTAAACGTGAACTTTGTCATTAGATATGTTTTAAAATCAATATTGACTTCATAATTGAGATGAAATTAAGTCATTTTCATTTTTGCCAATTGTGACTATTCAAGTAACATTTTTTTAAATAGCGTTTGCACATTAACAATAAGGTGTTTATAAATAACTGCATTTCTGAGTGTGACCACCAGAGGGCGATATTTGAAAACGTGTGCTATCTGCAACATAAAATCTATTTAAGAGTAAAGAATGTCATTGATTAAAGACAAAATTTCAACATTAGCTTACATATGTAGTAAGTAGTATCTGTCATAGTAACGGTAGTTGTAATGTTTATGGAATTTGAAAATCAAAATTTATCTGTCCTCACATATGAGGTAAACCTGTTCAAATCAAATGTAGCTTTTACTTTTAACAACTGTTATGCTGAGTTATTCTTAATTTATTATGCCAGTTTCAATGCTCCTCTTGGTTTAAACCTAAAAACTGATTGGCTGCGAGTGCTGGGGTTTAGGTGGTGAGGAATTCTGAGAGCTCAGAACTTTCAGATGAGGCATGGCCTATCCATATAATGAACATGAGAAAAACTTGTATGTGTCTTGTATCTGCAGGTTAAGGCTCTGGCAACTCGTACACTTGTGATTGTAGTTCCTTTTTTTTAAACTGTAAAAGTGCAGGTTACAGTTCCAGCCACAGTGTTTACCTTGATGGTGATGAGCATGGACAGAAACTTCCTCTTGTCTCCTATGAGCATGGCGTTACTGATGAGAGGCACCTGCTCCTTCACTGCATCCTCAATGGGAACAGGAGGGACATTTTCTCCGCCGGCCGTTATGATCAGCTCTGAAACACAAAAATGTACAACTTTACTATAACTAGATTAACAAAATCTATAACACTGTTTTATCATTGACCAATAATAGAAATAAAGCTTTATGCCTGCAAGCAGCTAGTTGGCCCAAACTCAATATTGGCCTCTGCTGGAGATTTAAGGCTGATGGTTATACGATCAGTTTATCCCTATTTTCACTCCTACTTGTAAAATACTGTAGGTAGAGTACTGGTGACTACAGCTTTATGGTGATATTACATTTATTGTAGTAGATGTGATTTAGTTTTTTCTCATTTTGTGGTCTGTCCTTTTTATATACTCTTTCAAATTACATCAACTTTAAATTAGAAATCAGATGTTGCGTCCCCCTACTTGAGTAATTTTGACAGTACAAGTACATTTTTGGCTACTTTACCCACCTAGTCCTGTTGTGATTATTATTTTTCAATTAATAAATATTTAACCAAACAAATTGTGTGTATTGTTTATCAACAGTACATTTATTTTTTTTAATGGCGTACTTTAAATTTCTTCTGTTTTCTTTACCATTATGGTTCAGAAGGGTTTACTATTCCGCTAAAATGTTCTTCAATATTACCATTTATCACAATATTTTCAGTAGAATATGTGGCATTTCATACATTTTTATAGTGACGAGCCTATGCCCACTTCTGTCTATAATCAACTGAGAGGATGCAACTTGGTGACATTTACCTTTGATCCTGCCTGTGATGAAGAGGAAACCGTTCTCATCGTGTTTGCCCAGATCTCCAGAGCGCAGCCAGCCCTCAGCGTCTAGAGCTTCTTCAGTCTTGTCGGCCATGTTGAGGTACCCCATAAAAACGTGACGCCCCCAAAGGCAGATCTCACCGTTCCCCTCCTCGTCTGGGCTCTGCAGCTTGGTCTTACAGCCTGGAATCTCCTTACCGACACTGAGAGAACAACAGGAAATTACAAAATTAATAAAAACTACAATATTACTTGTGGCAACAGATGTACTTCAGCCTATTTTATTTTTTTCCAGAAATGGCAAAAAAGTAGGGACTGGTAGTGGTAGTAGTACACGCACAAACACTGAATAAATGTGTTACTGTTTTCAATATTTAACATGACATACCTTGTGAGCCTGAAGGCCTCTGGTACGGAGATCGTGTGTGGACCGGAGCTCTCACTCATCCCGAACAGCTCGTACAGGGGGATGTTCAGACTGAGGAAAAACTCCAGAGTGTCTTTAGTGATGGGGGCGGCTCCGGTGAAACATTTGCGGCATCGCTCCAGTCCCAAAGCCTTACGCACTTTTTTAAACACAAGCTTTTTGGCGATGTGGTAGCTAAAGGGAGTGCGGGAACTGGCACCGTTTCTGAAAAGAGAAGGTCAGTGTAACTATGGTGACAAATTATACCAAAATGCTAATTGATATTGACAAAAATCTATGGTGCGGCAAGCAATCTATTCGAATAATTTTGTTTTAATACAATTTGTGAAGTATAAATGTCACTTATTGCCTCTGTTGATCCAAAAAGCACTGACTGCAGATTGAATATAGTTATGTTCATGACAACACCTCAAACAAAGTATAATTTGTATCACACATTTTTGTTCAGCTTGGTTTTAGACAAATTAGACTATTGCGGGGGACACCATAGTTTCCTCGATTAATGGGAAATACTGTATACCAATTTTAGTAAGCCATCCAAAAACAAGCTGATAAATATTGTGGTTCAGCTACACGCATTGCACAGAACATGAATAGATAACAAATTTAACTATAAAAGTGCAGAAATATCGCTTTAGTTTTGATCTGCTCCTTTTGCATCCTCCTTTAAAATGGTAAAGTACCAAGAATGTTTTTAAGTAGAGCATTTTTTGGCAATAAAATATCTAACTGATTAAATGAAAGTATGTATTATTTATGAGACGAGCAGGTGACAGACCCACCACCAGAAAACTTGCATAGTGCACCTTTAATATTAAAACTTTGCATTACTCCAAAACAATTTTTATATTATACATTGTTCTATATGAAGTAAATGTTGTAAAAAAAAGTGTATTACTGTATTTTGCTGAGATTGGTCTGCAGTCCCACGTCTTTGGCCCAAGCTGCCACTTTCCTTCGGACTGTTGAAGACTTCGCTCCGATGGATTTCATTTTTTCCTGCATCTTTTCCCAAACTCTCGGAACGCCCATGAACGCTGTGGGCCGCACCTCCTTCATCGTGTTCACCAAAGACCCCTGTGGGACAAAACCCCGGCTGTTAACAGTGGCATAGGAATCTCTTACAAAAGGATGGGTGATCGGTCACAATATCTGTGGTATCGGAGGGTTATCAATATCTGCCCCAAGTCATTTTTGGTCAGTTTGGTTTCTATCTCAATCTGCTTTTGTATTTCCCTTATATCTAAAAAAAAATTTACACATTTTGCTTTACTTTTTACATATTTATCTAGCCCGATATTGAAAATTTTGCTGATATTTGGCACAGATATTTCTTGCATATAGAGTAAAGTAGGACTGCGTTTTATCTCTAGGCATATCCCTATATAAAAGATTTGAATATGTAATTATAACTGCCTCAAACCGATGCAAGTGTGAACAGTTTTCTGCCAGTGTAACGTTAGACCTATAAGGCAAAGCTCAGTTTTTTTAGGGCTGATCTCAAAATGGATGATGTAAAAAGTCAAAAGTTAACGAATCAAAGCGTGTTCAAGTGCGTATTCAATTTTAGTAGTAAGTAGTAACAGGGACTTTCTATGTCTGTTGCATTGTGTAGGCTCAAGTTTACTACTAACTTGATTTTCTTTATTGTGCTCTGCTTTACTATGAGTGTTTATTGAATTTGCAGCATATCTTTACTGGATTTATGTCAAGTGTTTGCTGTAAGCATAATGAAATTCGTAAATCAATTGTCTCAAATTCATCCGTCCACTGACAGCAGTTTTTTGCTTGGTCTTGTGCCTATAAAAGGGATTGTACAGAAACCAGCTGCAGATCTGAGACTAAATTTACCATTAATTTTTCCCATAGTTTACGAAAAAGTCAAATATTAAAAGTTCAAGAGGCTAAATGGAGTTTTAAATTTATTTTATTATTTGTCTGTTTTCAGATTAGTTTTTATTAATTATATTTGTTTTAATATACTGATTTTATTTATTGCTTTATTTTTTTCCATTAAGCTATATTGATAACACATAGGTTATTACCAACTATTATGCTGGAAAACTTCAGTAAAAAGACCATAAAAAAGACTCAATGGAGGCTTAACAGTCATGTAGTTACTAATATCCATAACATGGTTGTTTTCAGTCCAAAACGACACATTTAACTTCAAATTTAGCAAAATGTTTTCATAACTTAGCGGTTTAAAGTTCCAGAAACAGTTTTTAAATAAACCCTACATCAGTCTCACCTTGAGGGCGTCGGGCTGAGCGAAGTACGTGGCCCCTCCCACCTTCATGGTCACCCAAATGTCGACCATCTGAGCCGCGATGTGGCTTAGGGGCAGGTAGCTCACGACTACCTCCTGTGACACGGAGGCTTCAGTCAAGTGCACGTGACGACAGGTGGACAAAGCGGTCCAGGTGAGCTGAAGACAAGACAATGTGGTAAATATTTATCACAGTAAAGCATTATAGTAACAAGAAGGTATTTTGTTTCTTGTAAAGGAAATTGTTATGTAGAACCTGCTACCACACAAATTTAAAAATAATATTTGACTTTTCTGAGTGCTACTAGATCTAAATCTGGATTATATGAGGTCTGAGTCAAAGCAACACGTACCAGTTTGAGAAACACTGTCCTAACTATTTTAGATGTCTACAAACATGTTCTGAAATGTCTATGATTCATCTATTAGTTTACATTTAAGAGAAGACAGAAATATGAACTGATAAATGTACTTAATGTCCTTAAAGGGCCCACATTACTCTATTTCTGATCCTCATCAAAAACAGACCTGGATTTGTTTTGTTTCATTAAACTTCACACACTTTCACTAGAATCATTTGGACAATTTCAGTCCTGGAATTTCTAATCTTTACTGAAGAAAAGGTAAAAGGTAGTGCTTAAAAACTACCACTACATGACATCACAAGGTGGAACAGAGCATTTTGAGCTTTGGAGATGTAGACAGACATATAATAAAGGATTCTAACATGGTTTAAAGGTCACAAGAATTAATTTAGGAACTTTAAAATGCGCACAATAAAGTGCATCCTACAAATTTAATATTAATTGCAAATCTAATCCCAAACCAGTTCAGCCATAAATTGACAATTACTATTCATTAAATTCATCTTAATCCATGTTTTTATGTTTTCCTTCACCTTGGGCTATGCCTAGGCTTGTTTCTCTAATTGCTGTTAGCTTGTGAGTGCTTGAGTAGCGCCCCCTAGAGACCTACATTGTCGTGGCTCAGCATGACTCCTTTGGGCTGTCCCGTGGTCCCAGAGGTGTAGATCAGGGTGCAGCATTGGTTTGGCTTTTGACTGGAGATTATGGCATCGAGGGGGGCGTCGGGCTCCTCACGACCCAAATCCATGAACTCGTCCCACTACAGAGAGGGACAAAAGTGTCACTATGGCGACAAGCTCAAAAGCAGTGGTAAAATATGACATGACGGAAACTATGATAAAAATAAGTATTAACTAAAAGGTAATACATTTTAGGACATTGTGTGACAAAGGGAGACAAAAAACTAAAACTATGGCTTTTTCAGAAGAGAACCAACTCAAAATGGTGATAATTTTGTCGACTACGCAAGAGAAATGTATTTGTATAGTACAATTCAAACATAAGGTAACTCAAAGTGCTTTACAGAATAAGAAATACTTTAAAATCACAATACAAACAAATCAAAACATAAATAATCATCTTAAAATTAATATTAAAAGACAAGAGAGCAGAATGAAAATATTTCAGTCACATGCAACCGTTTTGAATCTGGGTTGTCAAATATTTATCAGTTTTTATCAATGTCTCAATAAAACTAAATAAGAAGTTGCCATAATGGCTAAAACTATTATAAATATTCATGCACAAATGTTGATCATGTCTGTTAGTGACATTTTAACAACACTCACGTTAGTTTCCCTCATCTGTATTGAATATTATTGGCCTGTAGAATGTTGTGACGCCTCAAAAAACATGATCTCACCGAGTACAGGTTTGGCCTCTTCTCTTTGAGTGAGTCTTTGTACTGGATAATGGCCTTTAAATGAGGCAGCTTGTCCTCGACCTGTAAACAAACAACATAGTTAAAATATTTATTGTGATCCTTTGAATCACAACACTGATTTTACAATGACGATGTTGTAATGCATGAATGAAATCACGGTCAACAGAGGTCAACGATTTCTACCTGGGTACAAAAGTATAATGGGACATTCCAGGCAACACAATAACTTCTCGATGGGGATTAGCAGGTGGAAAATCCCTCACCAGAAAAGTTACATAGTGCATCTTTAACTTTGTTCTCATAGGAGGACTAGTGATGTTTAGAGAATAATACTTTCATCTTTCTTTTTTGTCATAAGCATCAGACTGCAAGATGATAGGAAATGCCCAATTAAGGTTGGTATATTGTAATAAAAACAGGACAGCGGTTGTAAATGGTTAAAAAATAAAGGTAGAATTCGAACCGTCAACTTTTCGGATCAGTGGACAAACCCTCAAACCCACTACGCTACATGTGAATAAGTGGATGATATTTACCTGTAGAATCTTCTGCAGCTGTTTATGGTTCTCCACGACGATGATATTGGCCTTACAGTTGTCTGCTACGTACTGGCAGGCGTCAGGGGAGTTAGTCGTGTAGACGCCCACTGCAAACCCACTGCAACCAAAACACAATTATTATTTTTCACAGACAAAACTGATGTATTTGAGTAGATCAAAGGTTGATATCAACAGCATTTATCTATCCAACTAGACCTGCAACAATTAAGACTACTCAATACTTGATCTGATATTTTGTGTTTAGTTCAAAGTTCACATCTGGTCTGTTTTGGTGACTGGCCCTAATGAGTTGTTTCGCTTTTATTTTGGCGTGGGTTATAGCCTACAGTAGCCCTTATGTTCAACAAATAAACAGCAAGAAGTAATTTGGCTTGTTTCCTTACACCAGAACGCTACAATACTAAAAAGACTACTAAAATAATTACTATTATAGTATAATAAATGTAATATACAGATTCTAAAGCACCTGCCAAAAGAGGATGCAAAAATTGATGCATTGTTTAAATAATGAACACTAACACACTAAGTTTTTTATCATTAATCAACATATTCTTTTCAAATATATTGTCAATCTGTCGACATATTCATACCTTATTACAGTTATAAATGCATTTTTAAAACCTCAAATAACAATATAAACAAATGCTGACAGGGCATACACTGAAATAATTCTTAGTTGCAGCCCTATATTCGACTCAAACCACTTCTGATAATGAAAAACCTCCACTACCAGTTCCTCATAACAATTTTCACTGGGAAACTGCTCTAGCGCAATACTGCATGAGTGTGTCTGAACTATCGACAAACACTTAAAGTGAAATCAATGCCAGTACAAATTAGATTAAAGTTTTACAGTCATTGACAGAGCTGCTGGCAGAATAGGGGTGGGCAATATTGATGAAAAAATTATTTAATTATTTTGAGTGTCCCGATAACCATGATTATGTAAGTCCAACAGAAATCGGCTTTTAACGGTTAAGTATCAGACAAGTGCAGAAATATCACTTTAAAACCTTATTTGGAAGTTTACCACTAGATTTTGCAGGTAAAATTGCAGCATTTATTATTATTATAGACAATATACATTCAAGCTTTGAATTCAAATGTTATTATAATTTCTACTAAGTCATTCATTTTAGCTCCTTCTTCCTTGACAGTGCTGTAGCTACAACATATTTTGGTGATAGCGTAGACACACCAGTAGACACAGGAGTCATTCATGAGTTTCAGGATTATGCAAAAACAATCCTAAAAATGGCGCACATAAACATGAAACTAAAACCCATAAAGGCAGCAAATGGCCCGTGATCCTAAATGAAAGTAGGTCAGATTGGTCTAAAAAAAATTGCAGTGTTGATGAGGCAGCTTTAGTGGGACTGGTTCTACAGGTCCACAGGTTTCAGGGCTCAGTCAATGAGCCTGAGAACTGCACTTAAGTTTGTCACTACAATCTCCAGTATCTGAAAAGCAGCACGGACGTGGAGTGGCAAAGACTGAAAGAGTTCATTTAAACCATCATTTACATATTTGTGAGTTTATGTAAATTTGGATCACCATAAGAATTTCTATAAAAGTATAAATACTAAGCTGCACGATATTAGAAAGACGCAATATTCCATAATTATCTTTCGTATATAGATATTATTGCTATGTTTTAATATACTTTTTGGCACAATAAGTTGAATTAAATTAAAACAATAAAATACATGGCTTCATTTACAAGTCAAACAAACTCAAGGCCAACCCAAGTCCAATGTAGAAAATCTGTCTTTTTGTCCATTTTACTTTATATAAAACTGTGTTGTTGCATAGTTATTTTCTTTCGATATCAATTATTGCGTCAGCCAATGTTGAAATATACTTCATGATACATTGTGCATCCTTAGTACATACAACGACAAATGGGATATACATAAAAAAAGAACTAAAATAAAAATTGCAAATATGACAATGGCAGTTTTGGAGATATGCAAACTGAAAATCAAGTATACTGTCTATAATTAAAATGGATCAAAATGTTGCAAAAGGAGAAGCTGGAGGACATGTCTGGGGTGAAGGAAGTCTGGGAGTCCCTTCTTAGACTGCTGCCCCCGTGACGCGGCCCTAGATAAGCGGAACAAAATGGATGGATGGGTGGATAGGCGTTGCAAAAATAGATAACACCCATATTTTTAAGTTTTCAGTTAAGAGACATCTCTGCACTTTATGGTTCCTTCTGTGTTTTGTGCAATATTTAAACACCCACCAAGACATTCACAGGACAGTTTTTGTTTAATGATTTTCTCGGCCGAATTGGGTTTATTTGGAAAAAAACAGCTGTAGCGTGAAACAGAGACAAAGGGTAGAAACAATCAACAAATGTTCGAGCGTGGGAGATGAACCAATAAAACCAAACGACTACATGTGTGCAACGCCTTAAACCACCACACCACCAGAGTGCATCTATAGGCACATTTGAGAACATTTTGAATGATTTGCTATAATATTTAACCTGAATATTGTCATTGGGGCATGGTCAACATTGAGTACCACTTCATATCACACCAGTAGCTCTGTCAGAATCACTTTTTAGATGGATATACTTGTGTAAAACCAAAGCATTTGCAGAGATAAACTCAAATCTGAAGCCATGTAACAGATGTTTGGTGATGTAACAAACTTGGCAAAGAAAAGCAGCTTTCCAGAGTTCAGTGCTGTTTCTGAGCACACAATGTTAATAATCTCGCACCAGATACGTCAGTAAGTAAACGAAGCATTTCACAGCTGATAATGTGAGCGTGAAGAGGAATGAGAAGGATCAGTACGCACGTCGCCTGTCAATCAAACTAAAAGCACAGAGGCTACGTGCTCAACGGAAGGTAGAGATGGAGACGGCCTGGTACACCGTGTAGTCTCAAAAGTGCACGTAACTGATTATTTCCATGGAGGTGTTTTTGCCTGGAATCTTCCACAGTAGGTCATTAAACATATCCATCATGTATTTTATCGGATGTGTGTACGGTATTGCTAAAAGAAACCTTGAAAGACTACATTTGTACTAAGACCTGATTCGCCTCCCCAAAGATCTGACCTGTAACTTGTCCTGGTGGCGAAACCTACTTGCCTCCATTAAAGTAGATACGTTTAATGTCATACTTATGGAACAATGAAATCCAAGGAGGCAAGCTGGTAGGGAACGTTCATCAAAAAAGCTACATAGTGCACTTTTAATTAGAGCTGTTAGATTAGGCAAAATCCATAGTTACAGTTACTTAGCTCATAACTATAATACTATACTATAAAGCCAAATACTGACCTGTAGAGAAATGATGTATGTTTTGTGATGCCCGTATGAAGTGTCTCTGAACTCACCCAGCCAAAATCGCACCGATGTCCGAGATGAACCACTCCACGGAGTTAAAGCCCAGGATCCCGACGCCATGGTAACGCTCCAACCCCAGCTGCAGAAACACATAAAAGGCATCAAATTGACTACTACTTTTTAGAAATGTGCTGAAATATTGAAATATCAGTATACAGTGATACTAAAATTGGTGATATAGTATCGAATTGTCAGTATTGTGTGCTGCTGTATCAATATATCACCATGATTATTATTGGTAAGTATTTTATGACAGCGCTACCTGTTCAAAGAAAAGAAACTTGTTCATGAAGTTAACATATTCACTGTTTTGGTGGTTAAAATGGGTGTATTTCATTTTAGGTGTGTAACAAAGACATCATTCACTATCGCATGTATTGTAACGTGAGCCGTGTATTGTATTGAGACCGAATCCCAGCTCTACTACCACCCATACACTATGCTACACAGCACTCCCCCCCTCCTAGTATACCTTGAGAAATCCCTTGGCTGCGACGCGACAGGTCTGGTAGTACTCTTTGTAAGTCATTGTCTTCTGCTGCTCTCCGTCCTTCCAGCCCAGAGCCGTGTAGTCCCCAAAACGCTCCACAGAAGACATGAACATCTGGTTTATGGTGAGAGGAGGTTCAGCAGCGATCCCAGACTCTCCCATCCTCAGTCTGACCTCTGCATTGCCCCTCGATGTCCACAAGGGGGCGGAGTCTGAAGACACGGGCACAGACAGGGAGGACGGGCGAGGGGCATTCACTAAACAGGAATAATACAAGACAAAAGGTTAGAACTTAGGAGCAGGGGTTAGTTTAATTTGGCACACACCACGTACTCACAAATTTAATTATTAAATACAGAGAATAGTTAGTGAAAGTTGTCTAGTTTTTACACCAGATGCCCTTCCTAGTACTTTGTAGGGTAATCTCCTCCAGTGCTAACAATAGTAAAACTTCTGGTTCTCTGCTGTTGGCCTATATAATATTGTCATTCTATTAAAAATAATAATAAAATAAATAAATACAAAATAAATAAATACAATTATAAAATAAAAAAATAAAAAACATTTAAATTTAAATTAAAATACATATTTATTTAGATCTCAATGAGTATAACCTGGTTACATACATGTCTTGTGACGTGTATAATAACTTATGATGCAGTAACTGGGATAGCGTTTTTCCTGTGACAAATTGTCAAAGAGCTCTGAGCTGGAATTTTAAATGACAGGAAACAGGAAGAACAGTTTTCCGGCCAAATAATGCAGTGTTCTCTATCTGGACTCTACAAAGAAAACAGATAAAGCTGGTTTTAGACTAATGTATTTAATGTAACAGAGCCAGTGCTTGACTTTTACTTATCAGTTTTCCTTTTGTCACCTGCTGCCCCAAAGCAAATGCCAGAGAGGGGAGGGACATACAGGGTAAACAACACTAATCTGAGGAGTTCCTGTTTTAAATTAAATATTACCCTTTGCAATAACTTATGTGTTAAAGGTCCTATATTACACAAAACTGACTCTTGTGAGCTTTAAGTCATGTTATAATGCTAATACCTCCTTAAAAACAGACCTGGAGTTGTGTTTTGTTTCATTCACACATGTTTCAGTAATCCTTTATCATTAATCTGTTTACATCCCCTAAGCTCAAAATGCTCTGTTCTACCTTGTGATGTCAGGAAATTGTATTTTTTAAGATAACAGCAACATTTTATCTTTTGTTTAGTAGAGATTGGCAATTCTAGGGCTGAAATTATCCAAATGATTCTAATAAAGGTGAAGGATTTGTGTGTTAAACATGTGTGAATGAAACAAAACAAAACTCCACACTTTTGATGAGGAAACAATATTATAACATAGGTCAGAAAAACAGCGTAATATGGGCCCTTTAAACAGTGTCAAGTTTGTCGACTAAAATATTTTCATCATCATTTTTGTAAAGGTCACTGGTCACTGAAATGTGTCACTGACTAAAGCTTCGATGATAAAAAGTAGACTAAAGTAGCTCTATGTTCACATGTGCTCCTTCTATTGTCAGCCTCAGCTCTGAGTGAGTGACATGTTTTACAAGAAGCAGATGACTTTAGTTACTTCTTCAAGGCAATAAAAAGATACTAAGTTTACATAAATTGTGATCAAATCGAAACTGTGATCTGGCCATATCACCCACCCCTACATGGAAACAAACATTAAACAGA
This sequence comes from Periophthalmus magnuspinnatus, assembly GCF_009829125.3. Lineage (NCBI taxonomy): Eukaryota > Metazoa > Chordata > Actinopteri > Gobiiformes > Gobiidae > Periophthalmus > Periophthalmus magnuspinnatus. The sequence continues at coordinate 28,166,008 of NC_047129.1, forward strand.
GAGAATGGCTTATGAACACTAATTAACATATGAATCAAAACTACATGCATTGCTAGGCTTCAAAAGGATTTTCCATTGCATTTTCATTCCATTTTCATTCCCATGAAATTGCTCAAAGGAAGTAAGACAACCAATGTTTTACTATCAGAAAATGACCATAGGTTTAAACAACAAATTATTAATGATACAAAAATATTCATGTTTTTATAACTCCCATTTTAAACAGTCGGGATGTTATCTTTAAACTGCATTTTAACTGTGACATAACATTTCAATATCCCAGCATCCATCTGCCTGTCAGATCCTCTCAGTCTTTAACGCAGCCTAAGACTAGACAGAAAACCCACCTCTCCTCCCTGGCATTTAATACTAGCTAGACATGACATCTTGGTGTTTGTAGTTCTTTCCCTGTGTATTGTACTATCTGTATATTTGGGTTTTTTTTGTTGACTTTTATGTGAAGCACTTTGGTCAGCAGATGTTGTTTTAAATGTGCTATAGAAATAAATATCGTCAATGGCTAGTGTAGGCTAGAAACTGAATATAAAACACATAAATACCAGGGCTACTTTAAAGTGGGTCACCGTAATCGTTTTGACTATGATAGAATATGCTCTCATTTGACGCACCTGTTTGTGCAGCAGTGACTTCATTAGCTCCGGCCTCCTCTCTCTCACCTGTGGACTCCTCTTCAGACGACTCACTGTGGAAAAGGAAAGGGAAAAACAAACAGGTGAGTGAGTCCCAGCGCTGATTACAGAAGATCACCAGGTACCAGGGGAGAACCAAGGGCGCATGCAAGAAATTAGGACAGTTACCATAGCGATTACGGTAATCATTTAAAACGAAATATTATATCTTTAGATTAAATATTATATCATCAAAACGTTGCATGTGACAGGAAGCTGAAAGAAAAACTGTTATTAGTCAAAAGCACTTTCATTATGGAGGCTCTGAATAAGCTTTTTAAATATACAGGATTTAAAGCTGTTTACATTTACATTACATTTCCTTTAATTATAGTTTAATTGCAGCAGCAGTAAATGAGAGATGTAAACTATAATTTGAGAGACCTGAAGAGACCACACAGTATTATAGAGCTGTCTGTAATGATTCTACTATTTCAAACTCATTTTTAAAAGTAAAAGACTTGATGCCAGAATGATTTAATGGAATATAAATTTAAATTTTTAACTTAGAATATGTGTATTTTCTGATTTTGTCTTAAAATGTGAGAGACTGAATCAACACCTACAGTATTTCATTGCCTCATATTTAAGTATAAATTTTAAGTATGGTACTAGAATTTGAAATCAGATGCTAAATCGATACTAAAACTAGTAATGAAACTAAAAACGTCACATTTACAGGACATAAATGAAACGTTCTGAATGATCTTGAGCTGTATCAGAAGTATAAGACCACATAAACTAGTATAAGCCCATGGACCTACCTGGACGACTGAGGGATTACACAGATATAAGGCCACATGGTAATACAAAACAAAGTGCAACAATTTGTCCAATAAAGAATGTTTTTATTATCATTTTGTTATCAGAATTGGCATTGAGTATCGAGTCTATTCCTTAATTTCGAAATAGAGAAATTTTAGTATCGTGACAACACAGAAGACAAGTCATTCATTTTTATGTAGATTCTTAGTATTAACACTTGTTGATATTAATTGATATTGACCCTAGATACTAATGTCAACATTTTGACAACCCAATTAAAAATCAACTTTCCCTGCAGCTGACTGTTTGATCGTCTGTTTGGGTAATATTCCACATCAGCTGCACTAATTAAACCTTGAACAATGACCGTCATCATAATGTGGTTGTAGTGTTCTATAAGACTGTTTAAAAACTCCATCTTTACAAAATGAAACACCACTCCCTGTCTGATGGCATGGCATGTTCTTTCTGTCACTGCGTACTTATTGTTAACAAAAGAGGCTGAACAATCTGATGTAGAGATAAAGATACATGGGAAAATGGATATGATCACAGTTGTTGTTCAGCAAATATGCAAAATTTGTCTATAGTAAAATCTATTTAAAAAGACTACAAAGAGACCCATTTATTTATTTTTTTAAGTGCATAGAATTGCGATGTAATTTAAACAAGGGTAAAGTGATATTTTTGCATTTGTGGTCAATTTTGCAGTCCATTCATGTTTTGTGCAACACTTGAGTCACACTTAAGACATCAACAGGAACAGTTACAGCACATTTATGATGGGTTACTATATTTGTATTTTGTATTAGGAAAATCCAGAAAAATATATTCATTTGTCAATACTGCGCACACTACAGTCTGCTAAATCTTTACAAAGTGACCAATGTTGCTCCGTATCTGATGTTATTGGCATGTTTAGTCCGTCATGGCTAACTAAGTGCTAACAGAAGATTTTGAACCATCTGATAAAACACAAGTGTAGGAATATAAAAAAACAAAAAACAAAACATTGTCTAGATCAATACAAAACCTAGTATCGAAAGTAGATACTCATTAGAACAAGAATAAGTCTTAAATAAATAACAGCACAGGGTCAAACTGGACCTTTCCTAGATAATTTTTAGACTGATTTTGATCTATCTCAGAACTAGTACAAGATCACATGGAAATATTAGAAGCTTATTATTTTTTACTTTGAAAATAATAATAATAATAATACATTGGTTTTATATTGCTTTTCACATAAACTCAAAGGTGCTTCACATGTAACACAAACCAGGACAGACAAAACGAGTAGAGGGGAGGCAGTCTCTCGTGGTGGTTATAGGCTGTGAGGAAAAGGTCAGTTTTGAGCTGTTTTTTTGAAAATGTTTAGAGAGTGAGTTTCTGAAGTGGAGGGGAGAGCGTTCCAGAGGGTTTGGGGCAGTGATGGCGACAGCTTGGTTCCCCAAAGTCCGGTAGTATCAAGAGTTTTCCTTAGTATCGCAATCAAGTTTTACATTTTTGTATGTTGTAAGACAACACTCCTTGAACCTCAAACAAAACGTTTGCAGGCACGTTTTACCACATTTTTGGTGACATCATTGAGGTTTTTTTTTTAAATAATTGAGATACAATCTGCTCCCTTTAAAGTCTGCCAAGGTTCTGGAAGTAAATTTTCCATTCATTTTTAAAACAGTTTTTCATGTGTTTAGTGAAAAAAGTATGTTAGAAGGTTTTGTAAACAGATTTTAAGTTAAATTCTAGATGATTAGTTACCACACAGCTGATTATCCCTGAGCAAGTTTTCAGTCATTTTTTTGGAGTCTATGAGAAAAAATGAATGTGAATAGTACTCTTGTGTGCAGTGAGCGTACTTGGCAGTGTCGGTGGTGCATTCGTCCAGCTCTGCGGCGCTGTCGGCCCTTCCACATGAAGACTCTGTGAAAGCTGCTTCTCTGGGAGGCTCCATCACCACGGCCTCGCTCATGGTGCTGGACTCACACGCGACTACTGCAAACACACAAAACACACAAAATTTGATTAACCAAACTGTACTGATCCACTGGGGACTTTATTTGGACACAGTAGTAGTTTTTTTATGATTAGATTGATGATCAGTTAGCTTAGTTGATTTAGTAACAATAAACATATAAACATATACGGCCATGTCACAATAATTCCTATACCGACGTGTGAACATTTTCTTTGCACAAGTGGGTCATTTTTTAAATTTTTTTTAGCGCCTTAAGATTTGAGCTGTAAAGGGTCAAAGAAGTAACTTGACTAAAATATGGATACAAAGTACAAGATTTCCATTAATTTATTGCTGAAATTTTTTGTTTCGTTGCACATTTGTAAAAGGACTTGCTGTGAAAGGTAATTTTGTCTGTGGTAGAGTAATTACAGTTTATGGTGAAATTTTTATGGAGCAAGATATCTTATTTCAAAATGTGTCTTTAAAGTGAATACCCTGAGAGAATCCTGAATTAATAGCAGCTAAACTAACAAGAAACACATGCATTTCAGAACCAGTTTGTAGAAGGATTAGCTATAAACAAAGCAGAGTACATTTTGTTCTTGACAGAAGCCATTTAAATATATAAATAATTGAAACCTTTATGATTTTAATAGCAAGTAACCATTCAAAATTAGAACAGACCTTACATGATGAATACTGTAGTTCCAGACCAATGCAAAAAGTAGTAATTGTGCAATGTCTGGATTGTAGTTGCAACTAATAAGGAGGTTCATCTGGTCAAACGAGTCTGACAGCAGGATTATGGCTCAGTAAAGAATGCTAACAACCGAGCAATCAGGTTTTATATTTAAACCAAAGCAAAACCATAAAGCAGAGTGAGTGTAGCATTCACAGACAACAGTGTTTAGTTCTGCAGGTGAATTAAAGTGCACATAACGACAGATTTTCATGTTTTTCTAATTATTCTTTTATTTGGCGAGGTGACAGCTGCGATTTACATTTATGTGGTTTACAGTTAATTAAGAAAAGTTGATAAAAAGTTGAAAAATACAGGAAGTAGCGTTGAGTTCTACAAGATATTCCCTCCAACTATGTTAAAAAATCTCATTAAAATGCAGGGTCAAGGCATTTTTCTAACAGTTTAAACCTTCATTTGACAAAAAAATAACAAAATAAATGTGTTTTTGTTTGTGAAATAATAACTATTGTGTAAATTAAACAGGTTTTGGCCCTTGCTAACATCATGGTTGCTAGGTAAAGTTCTCCTCTACGCCACATTTGCCGCCTGTGTCCAACCAGGAAGTAAAATTATAAGTCAAATTATATAAATCTAAATTTTTAAAAACTAAACAAGACTTTTTGGAAAGATCATAGTATGTTATAAGTATCATAGTATCATCATAGTATGTTTTAAGTATGTTTTAGGGAAATGTCTAGTCTAACCGCTTTCACTTTAACCATTTCGTCGTTGCTTTTTGATCTATGCAAACCTCCATTCTGCGTTCAAACCTGTGAAGACCTTGTATAGATCTTGTGGTCATAGCTGCAGTCTGAATAGCATTGCAGCTGTTGTCTAATTGCTCCGGGATGGTTAGCAGCAGAGTGCGACTCACTTAGCTCAAAGCACAAACTTGGCCAGCACAGACGTGTTGATGTTGAACCACAGTGAGGTTTGCACATCCTGTGTTTAAACGGCAGGGCTATTACAGGTAGACTACATGTCACTATAAGCCAATTAAGGAATAGATAAAACAAGCATTGAAATACAAACCTACACACGGTAATGTTTTTCCATTGAGAATTTACAGGAAACTTCAGTTCACAAAGTTCAGAGGTGGGCAGTGCTGTGTTATTTATTTACTTAAGTAACTTCTGAAGAAATTGTACATCTCAGAGTAGTTTTCAGGCATCATTCTTTTACTGCTTAAGTAGTTATTTAACAGTCCACAGTTTTGGTTACACATAAACTAATCTAATTTAACCTAAGAAGTGACAAGAAGTGACTTTATTTTGACCTCATAAAATGATTTGAATATTTCAGTTTCTCACACTACTCCTTCAGATATGACTTTTTCTAACCATTTGAAATGCATTATTTTATGTTTTGTTTGAAATTAGTTGACCGCTGTTATGCCATTTGTGTTTTAAGCTTAATTCTTGCCATCCACTGAAATAACTGTGCTGTTCCTTACGTCTATGTGTCAGACTTTATGAATGAACAACAAATGATATCAAGTATGCTTCTTCTCATGAACTAGACTCACGAGACTATATTTTAAGTCACTGGAGAACCCGCATTACTCAAACCACTTTAGAAATTGCGCTTTGAGTTTTCTAAATATAACAAAAATCTTACAAATGTAGAATATGCTTTAGGGGTAAACTCAACCACTGTTAAACATCTATCACCTTCAGGCTCATGACCTCATCACAGGAAACAGCCTAAAGCCCCGTAACATAGGTCCTCCCTGCGTGACCTCCTGTGCGACCTGCAGCTCCATGACACGGCCCCATGAGTTTAAGCCTGTGTCTCCATGGCCCAGGCAGTGTTTGTGTCCGCTCTGTTTATATTAGGAGCTCATAACACATACCAGATACCACAGCTTCATCTGCCCTTTGTCACACTGGGAGAGGGCGAGTGGAAAGAAAATGCCGCCAGAGGGCAAAGAGTTACAGCCAAAATATGTTCCATAATCTTTTGGAGGGCGACAAGTATGATAAAATTCTGTACAAAGGTCACATCAACAGAAACTTGTGTACTAACCTGTTCTGAAATGCAATTCTTCTGGACACGTCTAAACCACACGGTCAGCTGTTTTTTCTGCAGAGTAAGACAGGGTATTTTGTTGTTTGTGGAGGTAATTAGGGTATTTTGCAGCCCTATTGCATCCATTCAAATTGTGATTTTGATTTGTTTGCGATTAATCCTGCAGCCCTATTGTGCATATTACAAATTCAATATGGGAAAACATAGGGCTGCACAATTGTTTGAAAAAATGAAACCCCGTCCAGTATGTAACTTTTTTCTAATGAGGGCTATGTCACGTGTTTGTCTCCATGGAGCAGTGTTGTCATGATACCAAAATGCCTATAAATTTCTATACTAAGGAATAGGCTCGATACTTAATACTACTCAATACTAGATTTATACAACTATCCCATGCATTTCAGAAGAGGTTTGTAGATGTCTAAATACACTTGGAATTGATCCTAATGAAAACTATAACTCAAAAATAGTTATTTCACCTCAATAACTGACAAAAATTAACAAATAAAAATAATAAAACACAAAATCTGACCTTTTCTGAATAGTTTAAGAACATAGAAACTGTTTTGTGTTGAAAAATATACCCAGCTGTCATAAAAAAATAGTTTATACAAATGTTGATGCTAGATTAACACTATCTAGCATTTTCTGTAGCAATCCAAAATTGAGTTTGAAATTAGATATATAGAGAAACCACTAGAACTACTGGATATATAGTTTGCAGAAGAAATCGATCAACTCCAAAGATTCAACTTTCATCTGGATTGTGATGAGTCATACAGCCGGATTTCTTGGCGTAGATCTTATCATCCTTATCATTGTGTAATTTCTACTTTAAAACTGAGTCACCGTATTTCCCAAATGTTGCACTAATAGAAAATGGCAGCATCACTAGAGTATGCTGGGGCAGAATGTCATGAACTCAAAACTGCCTCATGACCCACACAGGTTTACACAACACTGAAGCTTTCACACCAAACACGTGTCATGACACAGTGACCTCGCACAGGGCGCTGACACACACATCTAAGGATCTAAGACCATTAAGAAAACTTGCCCCTATACTATAATGTTTCCTCATCAAAAAATACCTGGAGTTGTGTTTTGTTTCATTCACACATGTTTAACCACACAAATCCTGCATATTTAGGCTGCGCTCTTCCCTCAAACCACTCTGTTCCACCTTGTGATGTCATGTGTTAATACAGAAAGTGCTCCACTGTATTTTTAAACTCTGTACACCTTCACTAGAATCATTTGGGTCATTTCAGATCTGGAATTGCCAATCTCTACTAAAAAAAAAAAGGCTTAAGGTTCATCACATCACAAGGTGGAACAGAGGATTTTGAGCTTTGCAGGTGTAGACAGACTAATAATAAAGGATTCGTCAAACATGTGTGACTGAAACAAAACAACTTCAAGTATGTTTTTGATGAGGCAACAGCATTATGACATGGTTTAAAGCTCACAAGTGTCAATTTTGCGAAATATAGGAACTTTAATAATGGGTAGGGTCACTGGTAATTGAAACTGGAGATAGAGGGCGCTTGTTCAGATCTGCCATTAAAGGGTCAGTCATTTAAACGGTGAATCAGTATCTTAAAAAAGAATATTCACCAGTGTGGTATTAAACAATCTAACTTTAATTCAATAAGTCATAGTTACGGACTCGCTTCTCCACAAATGTGAACCTTATCCTGGCGGCATACCCTTCAAGATTCAATGTCATACGTCGTGCATTTCAAAAAGCACCTTTAATTACAATTTAAATGAAACAAAAAACTGTCAAGAAATGTAATACTTTACTAGTTTCAACAAGTTTCTGTTTCATTTTGAGCATTCAGCTAAAAATTAAACAGGAACAAAAACATTTCACATCTAGGTTCAACTTTTTGACTATTAATTTGTTTCTAAAATCTCACAATAATATTTTTTACATATATATTGTGGATAATAAATTAACCTCAACATCCCTGGTCCAAATGTAGAATATTTTAGAATAAGAGTAAATAAATATGAAGTCAGTTAAACATTTTTAAACATAAATAGATGAAACAAATATTGAAAACAGTACCTGCAGACCAGTTAGAGTAGGCAATTAAAGGGATATTTGTAAAAACATGCTCCAGTGAATACTCACGTTCTTCACTATCCCAGAGTCTTTTCTATGTGAGCACTATTGACATGTCCTTGAAGCGTGAGGTCTGCAGGGGGCGGGCACAGACTCAGCTAATGGTCAGTCGTATGATGGTCACGTGACAAGTTTGGGGTCTAAGCAAAAGTCTTGAGGAGAGGGGGGTGTTTATTTTGAGGGGGTATTTATTTCTCGTCACTGTCGTCACTTTGTTCACATGTTTTCACGTCTTTTTAAACTGTGTCATGTTGGTTCAGCATCACATGAGAACTGCGGAACACTAGAGTCAGAATTTGCATGTTTTTACAACTCATCTATTGACCTATTGTTTAATATGCAAATCAAAATATGAATGGTCGTGATTATAATATTAATATTTGAAAAAAAACTGTGCCAACGCTATAGTATAGACCGCTGCAAATATGTTCTGGGACACATGGGGTTCTTGTATTAGTTACGCATTTCATATTTCAATATTAATGCTCCTGAAACCTCAACTTTGTACAGAATCCTACTATTAAAAAAATACAAATTTAATCACAATTTCCAAGGGTTATTCTCCAAAATTTTTATCTTGTAATTTAAAAAATATATATATTTTTTTTATGCATCTTAATTTACAATAATGAGGAACTTTTTGTTAACCAGTGACCTCCTAATGTAAACGCACATTTCTAATCTAATCTTTAAATTTGGCAAAAAATATTAGTCCCACCGGAGGAGCTGTGCGTGGAGGAAGTGTCTGGGGCGAGGGAAGTTTGGGAGTCCCTGCTTAGACTGCTGCACCCCGCGACCCAACCCCAGATAAGTGAAAGAACATGGATGGATAGATGTTACAGTCATAACTCTTACCTCAATCTGTTAGTTTTGAGTCAGACCTCATCAGCTTAAGACTCAGGAAAATCTATATCCGACATTGATCTATGATGTAACAACCCCCAGAGCAGCAGAACACCCGAGATTCATCTATGCAGCCTCCTGACTTATTTATTTTTATCTACCAGCTGCCTAAAAATACTGTAGCCTTACGTGTCACAAATGCAGTACCACTCAATTATTCAGCACTCTTGAGTTCACTGAAGTATAGCGGTGATTAAAGTTTCATTGGGAACATCTTCTCAAATGTGTATTGTCTTTAAGTTTCACTGTTACACGATTTAACGCAATTTGTATTTTACAGGAGCAGCTCTCCCTTGGTAAATGTCACAATGACTGTAAATACAGGTTTCTACTACAGTGGCATTTCTTTTAAAGGCATATTATGTAACCTTTCTGGTGGATGGTCTGTCACCCATATTAAATTACATGGGTTTAAATTGCTATTCCCACTTAGAAGATTTCAATATTTAGTTTTAAAAGGCCTATATTACACTATAATGTTTCCTCATCACAAACATATCTGGAGTTGTGTTTTGCTTCATTCACACATGTTTAACGCACAAACCCTGCATATTTAGGCTGAGTTCTTCTCTCAAACTGAAAACACTCTGTTCCACCTTGTGATGTCATCATGTGGTACTACAGAAAGTGCTCCACTGTGTTTTTAAGTTCCATACACCTTCACTAGAATCATTTGGATGATTTCAGTCTTGGAATTGCCAATCTCTACTGAACTAAAAGCAAAAAGTAGCTGTTAACTTAAAAACTACCACTTCATGACATCACAAGGTGGAACAGAGCATTTTGAGCTTTGGAGATGTAAACAGACTAATAATCCAGGATGAATCAGACATGTGTGAATGCAACAAAACACAACTCCAAGTATGTTTTTGAGCAGGTAACAACATTGTAAAATGCCTTGAAGCTCACAAGAGTCAATACTGTGTAATGTAGGACCTTTAAATTGTTAATTGCTATGACAACGATCTTAGTTTCTCATCATTTTAAAACCCATGGATGAAACATTTTGTGTCACGGCCTCACCTACTTTTTCCACATGGAGATAGAAAAGTTTAATGCCCTAAAGCTCAAAATTCCAGTCAAAGCAATAACAGACAAAAGGTGACAGATCCTCCCCGAAAAAACGTACACAGTGCAGCTTTACTACATTTTTTGAAGAAGAAATGCCACTTATTGCATCTCTACGCATGTGTAAAGGTGACTTTAAGATGAAATGTAGTTACTCACAAGCAAAAAGGTATACATTTTGTTCTTCTTTAGACAAATAGAGGCAGAAATTTGACTGTATTAATGGAAGACTTGAACAAACGAGCCGGTCAACTACTGTAGTCCGTAGTTTCTGCTTCCTAAACAAACGTCACAACCACTCGTAAACACAACCCAGACTGTTTACATTTAAATTCAATGACTGGACGAGACGAGGGCCTGGTGCCATCACAATAGATCCATGCAAACTTCAGTTATGCTAATCCCTATTCAACGAGCAGATGACACACCCCACCCGTACTATCACATTTACTCTGTCTGTGCACCAGTGTCTATTCATGAAATGTTATATCCAAATGAGCTCAAATAAATAAATAAATAACGTGACATTTGTTTAGTGTAATCTCTACCTGTTGAAAATCCCAATACCAGCTGCTGCACTCTTCTGACCAGTACTGCAGTTTTTTGGCTGGGCGTAATCTGCAGCATCTTGATAAAAAGATTCTCTTGTCTACAACGTTCACAGACACTTTTCCTTAAATCTAACCAAAACTAAAGCACAATAAACAAAAATATATATAGTAAATTTGAGCTTTTGCATGAATTGCAAGTGCATGTATAGATATTCAATGACAGGGATACACCCATAGACAAACCAATAGATCTATTCTACAAATGTATTTAATGATTTAACCATTCAGGCTCTTATATAATGGGCATCTAATAATCTAATAATTAAAAGCTTTAAGGAGATGAATGAAAAGGCATATAAAGCATAATTATTAAGTATTGCAAAGAAAATACATTAGTAAAATGTTATGGTAAAAAATAAAAATAAAATAAAACCAAGATAAAAATAAAAATATGTACTTATTTAGGTAAAAAATAATAATAAATCAAATTGTTTTTCTAGATAGACTATCACACACTCTGATGTTTAGCAATCCTTGAAAGATGAATGAAAATGTGACAGATTATCCACGTAAATACTTACATTGCATTGTTGTTAAAATTATCTATCCTTTTGGTCCTAATCGTCAAAAAATCCGTCCACGTTTTGCTCTCCGAGTCACACGTCCTTCTACAACACAAAAATGCTAGCCTAGCCGCCCTAATTTGCGTAGTGCCTGCTACTCCTGCTGCAGATCATTCATTTTCAAATAGCAGAAGCCGGGTAGGTTGGTCCCTCCCTCTGCAAGAAAAACCCCACCCAGAGAAAGCAGCCAGTTTCCTCCACACCGGACCTCCCTCTATGAGTCTGATTGGTCCAAAAGACTCACACCACAAGCCTCACTTTCCATATAAGGTCACGTGAGTCAAATGAATCAGATGGAGGGGGGTAGTGGGGTTTCTCTGCATAGTATAAACAGACGTAGCTCATGCTGGATAGTCTGCTGCTCAGGGTTGCCACATCTGCTTCTTAATAGCGACTTTAGGCTTCTATTTTTGGAAAGTAACACCTATTTTATGCATGCTTTTTATATCGTTATATTATAGTTTATATTTGACTATGATTCATTGTTTTCACTGACAAAGGCAAAACTATTTTCTGATTATAATTGCAATGTTTGGGCTTGGACATAATAGAGATAATATTTAATATTTATTTACTTTTTGTTTTGCTTAAGCTTTACATTAATTATATACTAAAGGTGCATGATGTAACTTTTCTGGTGGACGGCACACCTGCTGTCTCCATGGAGATGTTATTGTCATTGCATACAGTTCAATAGTATGCCACTGAACATATCTATCCAATATTTACACAATTATAGACAATATAATTGATTAAAAAAAAAAAAAAAAAAGTAAAACGTGCACTCACAATAACTGGGGTCGCCTCTCCTCAGATGTGACCTGTAACTTGGCCTGGTGGCGTCATGTACTTGACATGTACTTAATGCCGTTCTGTGGAATATTTCATGCAAAGCAATAAAATCCCCATGCGACAAGAAGGTGGCGGACTCTACCACAAAAGATTTAAAAACCTATAGCATAGACCAAAATGTGTTGTTAGTAAATTTCACAAAAAATGTATTAATCTGGAATATAAAATTACTATTAAAATTACAGTTCCAAAAAGACATCTGATGCACGGCCTGCTTGTTGCTGTCTGATAATCTGGCAACCCTGCTCCTGCTGGATGCTGCTGTTCATCCCTCCCACTCCCTCACACTCCCGGAGCTGGAGGTTACTATCGGACAAGAGGACGAGGTTTTTGAGGCCAAGGCATCCCAGAGCATCAGCCGCTGTACTGGCCCATATCTGACTGTCTTTATACACCATAAACCTACACACACACCCCCTCACACATCCAGCTGACCTATATTAGAATTAAAAAACACATATAGTAAGACGTTTTAAATTCATCTTTTATATTTTAGCTATTAGTATGCGGTGGAGATAGGTTTTAAAATGTCTCTTAACTTGAACTTTCATAGCATTTTATTTACTGCTTAACTATTTTTATTTGAATATTCACAATTATTTTGAGTAACAATATTCTTGCTAAGTTTTCAGCCACTTTGTTCAACAATTTCAATTCTATTAGTAATTGGTAATGAACCTGATGCTTGATGCTCTTGTCTGCAAGTAATTAAATATATTTTTTCTCAGTGAAATCCATGGTATGTAACTTTTAAGCAAAAATAAAAATAATAAAAATAAAAGCATGTTTGTTCGTTCGTTTTTTCTTTTCTTTTTTTTTTTTTTGCAGTGAAACGCATAGAAAAACGTACTTACTTGCATCTCCTTTGGTTATATTCTTCTACAGTACGGCACCAAACTTATCTATCTCCATGGAGACTATTGTAAAGTATGTTTTTAACTTTCTATTTCCACAGAATCATGATGATGATGTGTCCCTTCCAGAACCTTTAAATATTTTGCTTTTCAAATCTCTATAGTATTTAGTATAGTATATATAGATAATTTCATTAGTTGTGCAATCTCTCTGTTTTGAACTGAACACTGCCATCACATGTTTAATCACAAGTACACAGCGTTTTAACTGATTCCACTATACTACAAAAAGAAGTGCTGAAAGTTACATAGTGTGGCTTTAAAATAAATAATAGTAATCCACTCTAATGCTATTGTCAGGCAATAGTGATGTGTCTAATAATACTTTTACTCACAATGCAGTTGGTGTAATGGCACAGCTTTGACAGGTTGTTCCAGTTGTTCTAGTTGTGGAGGTCACTAAACAAAGACTTGAACTCTTCTCCGTTAAACCTGCCGAACACAATGAGGTCAATAAAGAGGCTTCAGGCTGTTTGCTCAAGTCAAACTAAAGCACTCGTATATGACCCACTCACATCTGTGCACCACGAGATGCTTGTAAAGAGGGTTACAATGGAGCTGGGTGATATGGCAGATAGTGTTGTTACGATACTAAAATTTCACACTTGATTTTGAAACTAAGGAACAGACTTGATCCTCAATACCGATTCCGATACCACAATAATAAAAATCACTCTTTCTTTAGACAATAGAATGCGATTTTTAACCATAAATTGTAGTACATGGAGAATGTTCTAAAGTACAGTTTAAAAGTTTCTGTTTCTATGGAGTCGTGCAAAAACACGAGAGGCTTTTAATATATAACATTTAACAAATACATATTCTCCCATATTAAACCACATGCTTTTACTGTAGGCTTCTCTAAAAAACAGATTTCAAACTAATAGCAGTCGATACCCTAAAAATGTGAATCATCGCACAGCCCTAGTTACAACACATTTTTTAACGTAAATGAGAGTTGTTGGTGTTTAAAACAGCAGCATAAAAGCATAGGACTTCCTCTTACACGTTTCCTCCACACTCCCACTCAAGTGTCACGGGGTCAACTCAAGGAAACAGGAAGTGGGTATGAACAATGCAGAAACTGACCTATGGGGTGCATGGAATAAAAGCCATCTCCAATTAAAAACAAGGGATGAAGTTATATTCTTGTCCATCTTACCATCATTTACCATTATACTGTTACTTTGCTCATTTACAAAAAGTCTGTCTAAAATTCAGCGAGCTAGGACCAGGCTAGCATACTATGAAATTAGCTATTCCCTAAAAAGTAAACAAATAAAACATCAATATGACATGTAAACCTGTTTTTAGAGATGGCTTGATATGGATTTTTTTTTGACCGATAACCAATATTTTCTTTTTCTGATATTCAAATAAAAATCTAAATGTAGGTTTTCACACATTTGTTAAATATGTTAGATTTAGCAAATGTGTTGCAAGATAGTGTAAATATACTGCGATATTTTTAGCCTAACTGCTATTCTATTTTCATTTTCACACACAAGTCTGTTCCAGAAGACAAATCTGAAGAATGGTGCGTGCACTGGGAATGACACATGGCCTATCTAGACAAAGGTTGCATAAAATAAAATGTTGGTGCCAAATATTGACAAATTGTGCCCGGCCAAATTAGAACCAGGTCAAAGTATACCTGTTTCAGCAACCTGCATGACATGATACTGGATTAGACTGTGTGTTTTGATCTGTTCATGACACGTTCACACTGTCATAAATCAGATCTGAAGAGTAAATACATATCAGCAGTGACAGTAAGAATACTCTTGACAAACTATTACTTACAGAATGCTGAATACCTGCATTAAAATGTATTTTGTAAAGTATTCAGTTACACGGTCCAATCAGAGTACTGTACTATACTGTACATCAAGTTGCATGTAAAAACACAACATAGGATTAAAACTGCTTTACCGTTTGTAATGCATTTGTTTATCACTAATTGGTCATATCACACATGCACTCTCAACAAGAGCTGTGTTTTGTATTTTTCTCACTTTTCTCGGTGCAATTTGAAGCCTAAATTGCATGATCAAATACCATGATGCATTCCTTCGACAGTACCGGAATACAGCTGTACGGAGTATATATTTTTGGTACATGTATTCAGTTACTTCCAAACTCTACATATCAGTTCTATTTAATTTCAGTTCCCATACTAAGACACATACTTTTACTTTAGACCTATTTTCATCTCATGAGGTTGCGGCTGCATGACTTCATTCATGTTTGACATCTCTGTGACTGTGTAGCGAGATCAGTCTCAGCCAATTGCAAAAGAGACAGTCAGGCCAGTGACAGCACCACACCACAGCATCACATGACCATGTGCGCATGCCCCATCTGAGCTGATGTGCAGCTGTATGTGAGAATGCACTGATGCACCTTGCTCTGGGGTTACTACCGGGCATGGCTGTTCTGTCTCTCATCTGATGCCACTTTCATTTTAACTACAAGCTTTATTTGATGGTGATGACTACACACTAGAGTAGATGAAAAAAAAAATCCCCTAATCCCAAATGCTAAATGTCAGCCCCTGGAGGAACGTGAGGCTTGAGCAGGAAGTCATGAAATTATTAAGATAAAATGTACATATTCTGACACTGTGGCAGGACAGCTTCACTTTAAAACTCCTTATTTGTGTAGTATACATCTGGTATCTATGACCAGCTGAAAATGGCTTCTGTGTGGGAACAGAAACATTTTGACTTCAAAAACTACCTCTGAAACCATCTCTACACTGTGTCAAATCCTTTTTTTTTATATTGAAAAGTAGCTATAGTTTACTGAAATCTAACCCAATGACCACAATAAACAACATTAAATCTGATTTAACACATTTTTATGGTGTTATTTTAGGGGGCCAACCTAAAAAGTATGCCGTCTGGTCAAGATAGTACCTATCAGGTCAAATCAGGTTTCTTATTTGCTCACATAGGATAATAAAGTGGCTTCTGTATGGGAACTGAAACATCTTGATTTTAAAAACTACCTCTGAAACCTTCTCTACTCTATGTCAAATCCTTTTTTATATTGAAAAGTAGCTATAGTTTAGTGAAACTGAATCCAGTGACCACAATAAATGACATTAAATCTGATTTAACACATTTTTAAGGTGTTATTTTGCTCACATGGGATAATAAATTTGAATTAACTATGGGTGTCTGAGTAATGAAAATTTTCTAGCACCGTTGCCACAGCAATTAACAATTCAAAACAAAATATTATTTCTGTTGAATGGTCTTAAGTTCTCAAAATGTCAGCTATAAACAGGAAGCTGAACCACATGAAAATGAGGAATACAGGAGCTTAATGAGTGCCATAAAACACGTGCAGCAGTTACACTACAACAGACATGAGAAACTTTCAACAGTGATGGAGAAATTACCTTTCATCAAAAAAAACAAACAAACATGGTTGAACTGTCTGGGTGTTGTCAGGTTGCGATTTAAGCCATATACACAAATAAACCCCCAGTAAAAGTAATTAACACGATGCTATTCGCTAATGCTAATCACAGAAATCAACAGTTGCTAGCATAACATTAGCCTGCACTTAGCTTGTAGCGCGCGTTTCCATAGTAACTATTTGGCAACCTGTCAAATTATAAGAGCTAACGTTAAATTAGAGCGAGCAAGAAAGCAAACAGGGGAAAAAAAAAAGAAAATAAACTACTTTACTTATATTATACACGCATGTTTATCAAAAAAAAAAAAAAAAAGACAAAATTGAGAGCTCCATGCGGCTCTCAGAAGCGAAATCCTCCAAAAGTTCTGCCATCTCCACCAAATCTGTTGTATTATCCTCATAAAATCACTAAAATTGTACTCACGTAAATGAAAGAGGGCTTGTTGTTGGACTCTCCTCTCCTTACCTGCTAGACCTGCTCTGAGCTCTCTGAAAATAAAGATTATTACTCACCGCAGACAGTCTGTTGAAGCCCATCGCCATCATCACCTTCAGTCTCTGCATTTGTTCAAGTAAAGCCAACAGGATTTAATAAAAACATTTAATAAAACATTTACACGTTTAAAATAACATTGCAGCACAATCCTGCCTGCTTTGCATTGGACATTTACTTATTAATATAGGGTGTTTTCTTCTGTGTAATTACAAAAATAGCAATTTAGACAGTGTGGAATCTCAGCTGATACGGCCAATAGTGACACATGCACACAGACTATATACATCTACCGCCATCTAGTGTTCAACAGGTGCAAATACAACACACTCAAAGCTCCATCTTTTAACTTGTTGATTAAACTTTATAAACGTTAGTATTTAAACATGAGAACTAAATTAAAACAAAATAATAATTATTAAAAAAATAACCATCTTGATATATAGGAAACAAATAAATGTTTTGTAGGCTGTTCACTCAACAAAATCACTCAAGAGTAGCTTAATATACATTTATTAATACACAGTTGGCCTTTACATTTTATTTGGAAAGCCCCATATTTATAAAGCAAATGCCATGCCCTAAATTCAGTGTATTAGTAATAGTAATATACAGATTTTAACTCAGCTCAACTAACTTATATCTATTAAAACCCTTAGAAATATCATCTAAAGTGAGGAGAAAACCTTTGTTTTCTGCTGTCGTTTTTTTCTATTGCACTTGTAATTTTCATATTTAGCTTTTTATCTTCAATCAAATCCTTGGTATTAGCTTATTTAAGAATTGATTTAATGAGTTTCTCGTACGTTATGATTGTATTATATTATAGTGATTATTATTTTTGTTATTACAATAAAAGATCTGGACAAATTATTAATAAAATAACACTTTAATCATGATTTGAGATGGTCACAATCTCATAAGGTTACAGCGCCTCACGGTGGCACAGACACAACATAACTGTGGGCGTAGCTGTGGCGTCATTTAACCCCGCCTTTTAAAGTATATGAAGGACGTGACGTGGTGACGTAGGCGTTCTTGGGTAGCAACAGTTGCCTCGAGACCTCACCGCGCCATAGTGACTGTAGCCGTGGAGACAGTTACTTACCAACGGCGCAACACTCAGCAACAGCAGCAGCAGCATCTGGAAGAAGTCACCGAGCGAAGTGAGAGTGGGAAAGAAAAGAGCAAGATCCAGGCACAACTTTTATCAAAACAAAGGTGAATATTTATTTATCAAATTAAAACACAAGAATGACGTGAATTTTGGGGAAATACTGCTGATGGAGGCGCGTTCTTTCGCACATAACTTTCCATTCGCCCCAACAGGAGAAGAACCGTTAAAATATATTAACTAGCTAACGCTGATTTAGACCTGGTTAATTCAGGAGTAGTCCTGATTTAATTCTGGTTTAGTCCTGGCTCTGCTCTACACCGGGTTTAGTCTTGTTCACTCCTGGTTTATTCCTGATCTAATCCTGGTTCAGTTCTGGTCTCATCCTGGTTTACTTCTGCTTTAGTCCCGGGTTAGCTCTTGTTTAGTACCTCCCAGGATGCTGACTGACTGTTGCTTGTCTTTTAGTAATCTAGTTTCACGCTACTTAACCGAATTTAGCTATATTAGTCCGTTTTCATCTGTGCAAATCTGATTTTGATGTTTACTTTACTTGCACGCGATCTCAGTTTCGTTCATCCAACATCACTTACACTTGTTGCTTTCTGGTGAAGCGAGGCGTGATTGTGAACGATCTTTCTCTTGGACGATACGGTCGATAAAAACTACAACTTACAACAATGCCACGCGCTTTACATCCTCCAGATATGTTAGCATTTGCAAGTTCCGCTGCAAGTCTGTACGATGTAGATTTATGGGTAAATTTGGCATCGCAACAGCGCGTCTTCCTGGCTCGTTTGCAGTGCAAGGTGGTAGGAAGTAGGCGCTCTGCTAACTAGCCTTTAGCCACGTTATTGAATGAGCCCGAGCCGATTGGAAATGAATACTGCGAACTACTTTCTCTGCAGCGTGCACGGTATCAGCTGCTGCTTTCTGTAACATCTGCACAGGGGAAGCGTTTAACTGTTTATCCAACTTGGTCTCAAAGGCTATGTGTGGATCATAATGTAATTAAAACTGTCTAAGTGCTCTTTAACTTTTTGTAGCCTAGTTGACTGAGTGCCATGCAGCTTGTTATTCCAGTAATGTGACACTAGAAATGGAAAAAAAAATATTTAGGCAACTGTAGTACTGTGCGTAATTGCGTAATGGTGTGTTGATGGGGGTTTGGGTGGTTGTATTGTAGCCTGTAAAGTATTTGTGCAGCAGGTTACTCTCTCTTTAATTGAAATGCAAATTCAGTTTAAAGAGTCACTACGTAACTTTCTTGTTTCGCTCCATGGAGATGTTCCACAGTTCATTTACAGAATGTTGTAGAAAAAGTGCCTTGACTTATTGAGACTGCGTATGCCTTTCCGCAGACCTGACCTGTAACTTGTAGTCTAGTAGTGTCACCTGCTTATCATCATCATGGAGTTTAATGCCAAACTACAGAACATTTTAAGCAACCGTCTACCACTAAAGTTACACAGTGCTCCTTTAATCAGCCTATCACTGTCACCAATTCTGTTCAGAAACCAACAATGGAATTTTAGAGGTAGCTGTCAGAAGATGGGTACTTTTTTCTAACTCGTGATATGTTGGTGAAATGTCTGAAACCTCTACACCAGTAGTTCTCCACCTTTTCACACCAGTATTACTAGAAAGTATTTAGTCTTTTAGATCTAAATCAGATCTATAACCAGACGATATTATGTCCAAACTAGAACTAAACCTGGTCTAAAAAAGGACCACCACTAATCAGTGACTCTAATTAAGTTAACACTAAAACTGAAGAGGAGTCCACTTACCATCAGTGGTTTGCATATAGTTTGAGAACCACTACTTTAGGCTACTTGAGACACTGGAAACTCAAGTCATAACAGAATATGGACAATGGCCTTTACATCAGATTCACTGTATTGTGTAACCGCTGCCAAAACTCATTTCTTTGTTCTTTCTATATATAAAATTCTGTTCTAACTTTCTTCTTTCATTTCTCTGAACTGTAACAACAAGTGCTCTGATTCTCCATGTGCTGTAGTCTCCACCCCCCAGTCTGAGCGTGACACTGTTATGTTTACATGGCAACCTGATATACAAATACACCCAAGTCATGGAAAAGGAGTGGGATAGGGAGGACTAGGGGGTGAAATATCATTCTGCTAAAACGTGAGCGCCGTTAATCACATTATTTTCATCTTTTCTTCCCTCTCTTTTTAGGAGTGCTGGCTCGCAGAAGCTGGCCAGGAAGTTAAGTTTCTCTGAAGGACGATTTTTGCACATCTGAAAGTAAGATTTTGTGTTAAGACCAATGTGAAGTTCTAAGCACAGTTCATATAGTTGTGTAGTTTTTTGCTCTGGGTTTGCACAATTGTTTATTCTATCATCAATTAAAGCGAAAAGGCACGCTATGTAACTTTTCTGGTTTCCCTGAACATGTTTTTGCTCTACCTGGAACATTCGACAGTATGGCATTAAAAGATTTGCATCAGTTCAATGATATTAGTACTTTTGAACATTAAAAACACATAAAACAAAAAATATTGGTAATTTAGTCTCCACAGATCTGACCTGTTACCGTGAAGATGTTATTGCTCTGCCTGGAATGTTCCACAGTGTACATTAATTCATTCACAAGTGTTTTACCCAAAAGAACTTACTGGAATTCGGTTAGCCTCTCCACAGACCTACCTATAATTTGGCCTGGTGGTGTCTCTATGCAGATAGATAAGTCATATTTTGGTCCATGGAAACTGCCACCAGAAAAGTTACTTGTTGCACCTTTATTTTTATTTTTTTGAAGGGCTAAAGAAGGGATTACACTTACATTTGATGTCATTTGACCTTCTGTTTCTAAATTGTACTTAACAATTATGAAATGCCTTTTTTTATAACAGCTACTTTGCACTATTAATTTGATCTACACAATGTGTATGTGGTTTTTAGTGAACTACAGCTGTTAATAGTCGCTGGCCTCTTTGACAGTGGTGACCTGACAGAGCTTTTGGTCACATGATTAGCTGTATTTAGCCTCTATCATAATGACTCCCTCTATTGCCCTGGGGAGAAGTTGTCGCTCAATACCCAGTTACAGATATAGACCATAGACCATCACTTGTTGCGCTAGCTAGCCTACCCAATTCGCGTCGCCTTGTATTTACCTCCTGTTGGTTTAGCGGAACCGTCTCAGCCTATTGTGCGCTTTATTGTGCAATGCTGCTTGCACACTTTAAATGGTTTATCCCCATAACTCCAGCCAGTCAAAGGCATGTCAGGAAGAGGCAGAGCAGAGAAGCAGAGAGGGTGGAAGCCTTGTGGGGCTTGTTAAGTGGAAACTAATGGTGTCATTTGTACAGATTGTGTTACAGTTTGGTGATTTCTATAAATACTTGGCTTTGTTCAGGGTGGGTTTGATCTTAAAGGAGAAGTAAGAGTGTTTTACGGCTGACTTTCTATACATTTTATTGTCCATTACACAGATAATGCACAGAATAAAAAAGACCGTATAATACTAATTGTTCTGTTGTTCTGATGCTGCTGTTCTATATATTTTCTACCTATAAGTATTTTATTTTTTAAGCATATCTTCTTTTAACTTTGTGCATGCCCTTATTTGTATTTGTATTTATTCAGTGTGTTTTATGTTGCACTTTATCACCGAAGTAAGTTCCTAGTTTGTGAACTGTGTTCACAAACAATGGCAATAAAAGTCTTCTGATTCTGATTCTAATTGGTTCTTCGCAGCTGATGTCATCAACATTCTCTGGGGGTGTGATACTAACAGGAGGCACTGCTCTGTCTGAAGCTCTGTTGCTCAAGTCAGATGTTTTCTGAGCTTTATTTAAAAAATTCACTTACCTGAAATTACAACAGAAAACTGATTTGTGCTGGTAAACATGCCCCTTTCTAATAACATTACAGTTAAACGTTAGCTAGCATTAGACAACAGTTAGTCACTCTCACATTTTTTGTTGAAAATCAAACGTGATCATAGATGCTCATGTTGATCACAGGCTCCTGAAAATGTGTAGTTTAAATACATTTTGTATTTTTTATTTTATTTTAAATTTTTATTTTTCTTGGTTTTTCAGATTAAGGTTATAATAAGGTTAACTCAAGTAGGTTTATCGTTTTGTTAAGCCAACTAGAGTTTTGCATATTCAACTTTCATGAATGGACAGTAATGATGACACAATAAACATGGACAGTGTCACTTTCCATGCGTGTCTCCATGGAGATTTATTTTGTTTTTCCTGGAATGTTCCACAGTATGACACTTACCTGGCATTTTTATTGCACAGAAAATATACCTTGAAAACCATACATTCTTACTGTGAATGGGTTTGCCTCTCCACAAATCTGACCTGTATGTAACTTGACCAGGTGGCTTTCTTGTCTCCATGGAGATTGCTTTGCATGTGTTGCTCAGTTGCTATGGATATAGATCAGTTTAACGCCTTATTGCATGTTAACATTCCAGGCAAAGCTATAACCTCTCCATGGAGACAACCAGGTGGCAGACCCTCCACTAGAAAAAGTTACATAGTACATCTTTAATTTCTCCACAAACAATTGCATCTTCTTTTCGGATAAACTGAATGTCTAGCTAATCACTTCTAAATTAAGTTTGTCTCCCCAGTGTCCTGAAAGTCGAATGTTTTACGTCTTTGCGATTATGCCTGGCTGACTTCCCTCCCTTTCCCTCCCTCTCCCTCTCCCCGCTCACACTTTGGAAATCATTGTGCGCTTACGGTTGCTAGGAAACGGAGAAACAAATCTTGTCTCGCAGCAGAAAAAGTGTCTCCCATTGGCTCCCGTGTGGCGGCAACAAGTTGAAACTGGTTGTGAAATGAAATATTGACTGTCTACGCTTGTGTATGTGTGTGTGTGTGTGTGTCATCAAATACATTCTTTACATTCCACCTGTTGCTATCAGTGCTACACAACTGCTAATTAAATTTCCTGCCACAAACGGTAGACAAAAAAGAGGGTATTTGCATCACAATACCCACCCCCTCCCTTCCCCACTACCCACAATCCACTCAGACATGGTTACAGCCCCCCTAATATCTCCTCCACTCTTTTTCTGTCCCTTCTTTGGAGTTTTTACAGCTGAATTTGTAAAGATGTGTACTCGCTAAAAGGCAGAATTATTGTCTTAAACTTGCCGAGAGTTTAGTCAGTACAGTTTAGAGTTTAGATGGGCCTTTCTGGAAACAAAAGAGTGACTACAGTTGTCAGAAGTTAAATAGCTCTTTGTTTATTGCCATTGTAGGTATCGGTGAAGCTTTAGTGTTTCAAAGTAGTATTGTATTGGCTGTTTTACATACAGCTTGGAGTGAATGACAAACTGAATATACAACGGGAGCTAGCTGGGTATCAAAGTGTTGTTATAAAAGAATCACCCAATTCAAATGCTAGTCCGGGGACTAAAACGGTGATGTGCTATTTGTTAGCAAACATGGCCAGCGGTAAATTTGAACAGCTAAATGATGAATTAGCCCATGTTTTTTGTGGACAGCAGAAAGGGAAAACTATTGGGCCACCTGGTTTGAGTAGCAACAAGTGTGTGTGTATGTATATATGTGTGTGTATATATATATATATATATATATATATATATATATAATATATATGTGTGTGTGTGTATGTTCCCCCAATGTAAAAACACTTGGATTAGCATGAAATATTTACGTGGAAAAGCAAGATAATAGTTAATTTGTTAATGCAAACCTATTCTGCAAAATCTAATTTTTAGAGCTTATTATATAGTGGTTTCCTCTCACCATTTACTCACCCGAAGTTGTATTTGGAGTGATTCGTCATCTTTAATCCCTTATTTTCATGGTGCCATATTGCCAATGAATCCCCATTTTCTCTGGCATATGCCCACTGTCCAATGTCCGAATTATAACATAATGATCCACAGGTGTCATAGAGTATAGCATTATAACAAGACACAAGAACAACAGGTCTTCTTTAACATTTGGTATTGTACAATTGACTGCCAGCCTTAACATGGAAACCTATAGGTATTCTTATCTTCAGGGTTTTATTAAGACTTATCTTACATTTTTAAGGCGGTACTAGATCAATAGTACTGTTGTTTTGCCCAAAGGTGTATGGATTGCTAGTAGCAGAATTTGCGCCATCAATGTTTGGTTTAGGTACTTTCAAACGATTTTTTTTGTATGTATTTGGATCCTTTGTAATTTTGAGGTCTTTAATTATACTTTTAATAACCGTATACTGATTCTCTATATGTTCAAGCCATGTATAGAATTGGTTCAATATAACCTCTTAACACTTTTAAATGCCTTTTTATATCATGAAAAAAAGCTTAATTCATGAACAAATAGTTTATTAAGAATGATTTTGGCTTTGTAACTATGTAATTAAAACCCTAACTTCCAACCCTAACCCCTTAAGTAAGTAGTTATAAACTCAAACCATCATTAATAAACTATTTGTTCATTATGAATTAAGTCTTTGTAGTTTATTAAGGCTCTATTTCATTTTGAGGACTTTTCACCATCCGAAAGATATACTATGTTGTTTTAAATTGTTTATCACCACGGCGACAGACAGTCCTCATTTTTCACCCCATACATATTCTAGCTTCCCTGTTGTCATTTCCATGTGTTTGAGCTTGTGGTCAGAACAACGTACTAGTGAATGCTACTTTTCATCCTCCTGACATTAAATAGACAGGGGCTAGGGAGTGAATGGGTGGATGGTGGAGGAGGGGTGGAGGAGGGGTGCAGTGAGTGGTGGAAATCTGGAAAGGGTTAGACGAGCCTGACTGTTGGGGGGAGGAAGTTGCAGCAAACACACGATCACCATGGCAACGGTTTGATCTTTCTCTGTGTGTGTCTGTCACGCGGATGGAGTGGACAGGTTGCGCTGATGGTCAGAGGTTGGCTTGCTCTCTCTCTCTCTCTCTCTCTTTCCCTCTCTCCCACTCTCCATCTCTCATACTTTCCCTCACTTTCTCTCTCTCTCTCTCCATCTCTTCATCTCTCTTCATCTCCCTCTCACCCCTTACTTTTTCTATCTCTCTCGCTCCGTCTTCCTCTGTCCCTCTCTCTGGCTCTCTCTCTCTCTCTCCCCATCTTCTTGCCCCACCTCTCTTTCCCTCTCCCCCTCTATTTTTGTCTCTCTCTCCCTTCCTTCTCTCTCTATCTTTTTCTCTCTCTGTGCCCCTCTCGCTTTCCCTCCCCCTCTCATTCTCACTCTTTCTTTTTCTTCTCTCTCCCACTCTCCCTCTCTTTTTTCTCTCTCTCTCTCTCTCTGTCCTCCTTCCGCACTCCCTCCCCAGCTTTCTCTCCCTCTTCTTCTCTTTCCTCTCTCCCTCTCTTGCTCCTGTCTCTGTCTCTCTCCCTCCCTTTTTCTCTATCTCTATCCCTCTCTAGCTGTCCCTCCCCCGCTCTCTCCCTCCCTCCCTTTTTCTCTCTCTGTGCCTCTCGAGCCCCTCCGCTCTCTCCCTCCTTTCTTACCCCCTCTCTCTCTCACTCCGCTTCTCTCCATTACTCTCACCCTCCCTCTTTCTCTCTCTCTGTCCCTCTCTAGCTTTCTCTTTTCCGCTCTCCCTCCCCCTGCTCTCTCCCCCTCCCTCTTCTCTCTCTCCATCTCTTTATCTCTCTCCGTCTTTACCTCTCCCATCTGTGGACACCGGGAGCGGGCTTTGATTGGATTAGCCGTGACTTAATGAGACAGGCCTGAAGAACAGCCTTGCACTGGACACAAATCTCCCATCATATCTTTATTTGGGCTTTGTGTCCAGAGCAGCACGCGCAGCCCTGTGATCCCTTATTTAAGAAAAAGAAAAAAAAAAACAGTCGACTAACGATGAGAAATTTGTACTGTTGCCATAGCGATTAACAATTTAAAACAAAGCAAAGCATGTATTAGAACTGAGACCTGTTGATTTAGTCTTAAAATAAATTTTTTTTTTCTTTTTTTTTTTTTTAAAGTAAAATGTCAAAGTTTTGTTCCTTATTAGTAATTAGTAATAAATTATTAGTAATTTATTAGTAATTTTCCTTATTAATTATTAAGTCTTAATTAAGTCTTTCCTTATTAATTATTAAGCCTTAATTAATTATTAAGTCTTAATTAAGTCTTGTTTTTAGTTTTGAAATGTTTGATTATGATTTAGGAATTTAACACTTAGTAATTGTATTGTCTTTTTATTGTGTGAAAAAGTCAAATATTCCAGTAACATCATAGTTGTGGAACAGTTCATCTTGTTTCATACGGTGCGGCCCATTAGAGTTGCTCATTGGAGCTTGTTTACGAATGCTCAGCTGTGAGAAGTTTGGCCCTGCTCCAGACTGAGCTTTGGAGGCTTTGTGTTTCAGGGGTGATTGTGTCCAGCGGAAAAGTATAAAGAGAAGAGTTGATGACTTTAACATTCCTCTTTTGTGGAAGTACTTAGAACCATTTATACGTCTACACTTAAAACAACAGCACTTTCTCCTGTCGACCGTGATCAGCTCTCAAGTTGAGTCTGTAAAAGTCTGCGTCCCCTCCTCCCCTGCCCCTCACTGTCTAAAATTAAGAGCTAACCACACTTGTTGTAAGTTTGTGCGTAGCGTGAGATACAGGGATCAGGTGGGGGGATGGCATTGTTTGGTTTGGGAAGTATTCTGTTGGTTTCCTAGCAACAGGCTCCTGGAAACGGGAGTGGACGGTGTTGCCACTAGCAACCGTTGTTGCTCTGCAAACAACGTGGGCCAGTGCAAACATGAGCCAAGACTGTGGCTCCTGCTTTAATTGAACATCTGTATGTGTTTTTGTGAGATGTGTCGTTGACAGATGTGTAAATCTATCTGCACTCCGCAAATTACACAACTTTAGGGAGCTTTTACTGTTTTATATTTAGCTTATTCGAGTTTGGACAAGTTTATACAGTAACTCCAGAGACAATCATCATTGCAAAAAGACCATACCTTTTTAAAAGACATTACCAGCAAGTTTAGAACAAGTTTACTCTTTTAACTTTTAGCATTATTCTAGTTTCGACAAGTTTGTAGAGCAGCCCCAGGGACACACTCCACTGCAAAAAGAAACATTTATGCCATTTACATTTTTAAAATAAATACTAGCCACAGATACTATTCTAACAAACCAAGTAATACTTCAAAAAACATGAAAAATTGTCATATGCACTTAAAATACACTTTAACTTTTACAATTTAAAACTAACCATAGTTATTATAGTTTTGACAAGTTAGAGTGAAACCTTAGAGAAACCCACAGAGACATTCTCAACCACAAATAAGAAGCCATACTTATAAACTTTACCGGTGACATTAACTATCAAAATGACTTACAGTGCTTTACTAAAGAATGAACAAGTATGAACAAAAAAGCGTTGTTCATACTGATCTAATGGCTTGTTAAGAATGATTCAGGCTTAGTAACTAAGCTACTTAATTGTCTACTGTACTAGTTAAGGACCTGAATCATTCTTAATAAACAATTTCTTCTTGCACCATTCTGATACTGGCATCGGATATTGGCACGGATACTTAACAATGTGCTAGATCGGATATCGGCTTCTAAATCTCAGTTTAGGTGATATCCTCACAGGGCATACACATGTAAGTACTACGACTATTTACTGGTTGCAGTTGGCCCAGAAAGTCTCATAATGTTTGAACTGGATTTAATACAAAGCTGTTCTGTGGTTACTTGAGGGATAAATAACAGCTGCATAACACATTTGGATCAGTTTTGTCTTATTTTATTTCTTACTTAAGGAAACAAACGCATTCAATCTCTGCACTAGTGTCGAAATAGGGCGTCGGCAGATGCTTAAAGCTATAGTATTGATATTGGTATTGGAACTGAAAAAGCTGTAACTGGTGTATCTCTAATTATAAGGATTTTTTACTATTCAAACGGCATAGTTTTTTTGTAATTATTAATTACTATGGCTATGATCCTGATTGAAACCCATAGATAGATCGTCTAAAATGTTACCTTTCTCTTTCTTATGTTACCTGTGTATGTCTTCGAAGAGGGTTGTCAGAACTATAGGTTTAAAGCGTATTTTGAAACAGACTCTGAAATATGACCTAAACATTTTTTTTTTTTTAAATATAACTTTGAGCCAGAATAGCTTCTCTTTTTATTCTCCTCTTTGCTGGCTCCCTGCTGGGCCAAACCTTTGTGTCACAGGATTTAGTGTGTCTTTTAACTTCACCAAAAACTCCTCCTCTCCTCGCCCCACTTCAGACCAGCAAACTGCAACCCCTCACTCTATATGAAGAGAGTTTTAATTGTCAAAACACCAGCTGTACGCCGTCCTAATTAGCCTCTTTCGCTAATAGCAGAATACACCCTCAGGCTACTTCCTCCTCTGAAAATGACAGGAGCGACGGTGAATGATCGGATTGTTGCACGTTTATTTATAACTTTTTCACACTTCAGACAGACATTTTTTTCTTCAGAAAGACGGAGAGCTGCAGTGGATTTTAAGATGTTCGCTTCTTGCTAGCATCCGTCCGATAATGGTCTTGTGTAGCCGCAGTGACAGAAGATTGACGTAGTGAAAGTAGAATTACACTAGAGTGATAATTGGGTAATGCACTTGATCCAATTGAGCCTATGAAGTGTAGAACAGAGCTGCCTTGTGTGTGTTTTTAAAGATACACAACATTTTCAGGTGTGGGGTTTGCCACTTGCTTGTCTCCATGGGAAAGTTGTTGCTTTCCTAGAATGTTCCACAATAAGGCATTAAACTTATCTGCTTTGGTCTGGGATTAGTGTAATTACCATAGACTGTCTATATAAATGGACATGGCTAACCTGCTAGCTGCCGCGTTCCAAATAGGAAGTATGCATGGCTGTACTTCCGGCTCCACTGACTCTGGCTCCAATTTCACTTTACATTGGAAAACTGTCACCATTCTCTCCGTAACTGCTGCTGTCAGGCTCGTCATTTTGGTCTTAAAATGTTTGTATTAACCTGCTCTACATGATCCTGGTATTTTTATTTTTCTATTGTGTCTGTAACTCAAGATATGAACATTAATATCAGACAAATCAGGTGCCTTCTTTCCCCGAGTTTGCTTGAGTTGGAAACAGGTTTGATCGACAGTGTTACTAAGCACCGGCTCCCTGCTAAACCAATTGTGTGGCAGAAAGGGGTGTTACCTTCAACGGCCTCGTTCCGGATTGGCTCTTTTCCTGCTATGATACTTGCGGTCAGAATTCCTAATATGCAACTCAGCTCCAAATGTGCCCCTGTAACCTCTAGCCTCGATTAGCTTCATTTGACTGGATCTGAATGCTGTGGGTGACGTCACTCTCTTAGTTCACTATTTATACAGTCTATGATAATTACAGGTGTTTAAATGCTCAAAATACCTCGAAAAACATGTGTTCTTGTGGTGTAATCTGCTTGTCTCCATGGAGATATTTCAGTTTAATGCCATACTGTGGGACATTCTACAATAAAATCTCCACTGATACAATTAGGTACTGAGCCATCCACCAGAAAAGTTACACAGTACACCTTTTAAGCTTGACATATGCTGTTTCCTGTAACTGGGTCTGGTGGTGTTATCTGCTTGTCTCCATGGAGATATTCAAGTTTAATGCTATTCTTTGGAACATTCTTGGCAAAGCAAAAACATTTCCAGGGAGACAAGCTCTCACCAGAAAAGTTACATAGTGCGCCTTTAAGACTGACCTGGAATTTTGAAGTAGTCTTTTCATGTAGACACAGCCTCTGGCACAGTGGCACACCCTAACCTGTTGTTTTTTTTGCTAGAATTTCCCAGCTAAATATAGCACCCAGTCTCCAAACCTTGACTGAGGCAGTTGCAGTTGTCTGAATCATACGTCTTGTTATGTTATGGAATACACTGCACAACAGTTACAAAAAAGAAAAATGTGTGTATATATATATATATATATATATATATATATATATGTGTATATATATATAATATATTTTAGACACACACCTCTTCACTCTTTGTAAATGTAACAGTTTAAAACTAAATATTTTATCATTGGAATGACTCCTCAAGATGATACATATAACAGGAAGCTCCATCCATGAACTGGTTTATTCAATTTGACAACAGAATCCTTATCGCTATGGTACATATTGGCTTTATTCAGAGATTATAATAAATTTCAATAGGTTGACACAATTAGGTCTCTAAATTTATCGTGAGTAGTTTTTCTTTGCGAAAAACGAGAAATTTTGAGTATTTTTGTTTTGATATGATCAGATTTGAGCTGTGAATAAGTTCCTTTTATGGCTAACTTTTGGTACATTCTGCTGTTTATTTGTTGTCTATTTAAAAGTGGTTCACTTGGATTATCTTGTGTTATTTAAATCTTAATTAGTGGCATGAAGTTCTGTCAAGATTTTCGTTTATGGCAATATTGCTCTGTAGTGATATTTTGTGTTTCAAAATTTGATATCGGGACAGGTCTAGACATAATTTAACACCTTTTCCATTATTTAAACATTTTATTCAATATTTTTTGTTGACCATTCTCTTCCAGCTTGTAAGCAAAATGGTGCACTTTCAATGGTTGGCAAGTCTTTTGAGAAATGCTGGTTTAAATTACAACTCTGAGCCCTTAACTGTCTTGTTAGTCCAGTCGAAATAACTACAAGACAGCTCACATTTCCCATTTGCCACTGAAGTGTAGGATTTGCAGTGAAACCATTTAATTCCATCTTCCTTTGACTTTGGTAAAGAGCGGTTAGCAAATTGTGGCTGCGGTCAGGTTTCAGAAACTGTTTTGTTCATCTTACTCAGAAACATTCCACAAAATCAACATATTATAATCCCTGTTTTGGTTTGAGAGATTATTGTTGGAATCATGCTTTTGGCTTTTTTTATGTAGAACTGACTCATTTGTTTTTGCAGTAAAATCTTTTCTTGAAACAATTTGCGCGATTGTAAATGTTGAATTTAAAATACAGACATGCTGCTTACACTTTACAATAAGTAGTTTTCTCCTTAAAGCTGCGCTGCGTAACTTTTCTGTTGAAGGGTCTCTGTGAAAGTGTTATTGCTTTGCCTGGAGTCTTCTACAATCTCCATGGAGACACCGCTATAAGTTACAGGTTAAATCTGTGGATAGGCGCTCACAGAAAGAAAAGGTACTGTAATGGTGTGATATTTTGTGTTTAGTTCAGAATTAACACCTTTTGCTGTTCTTGTAACTGTTTATGTGTTGTTGTTAATGTAACTCCTTTTGTGTGTGACACTTGGTTGCTATGCCGACAAGTTGATGTGTGTCGTCAGTTATTGGACTGTTTTGGGGACTGGTTCTAGTGAGTTAAGACCGCTGTCGTTTTGCTCTTGTTTTGGCCTGGATTACGGCCTACAGTAGCTCTTGTGTTCAGAAAATAAGCAACACAGTATTTTTGAGCACTAAATACACAATTAAACAAATGCAAGAGAAGTTAATGCTATACCGTGGATTATTACAGGGAAGACCATCCACCAGAAGTAGTTACTAAGCATGAATCATTCTTAACTGTTTCTTCATTACAGATTAAGTATATTTGGGTGCAGTTATTATAAAGTGCTTTCTGTGAGTAGGATCAAACATTACCACATCCGTTGCTTGTTCAGGCGAGTTGGGACTGTACGACCATAATGTCAAATTTCACTTTGATTTGATTTTGAAAAAAACGTCATCCCTTAAACTGAGGCTACCCCCAATGGTGCCAACTCCAGCCCATGTCCCCCTATTCTAATCCTCCTCTTTGCACTCCAAAGTTCCTGCTAGAGCTTTACAAACGGGAGAATAGAGAGAGCAGGGAGGGGGCGGGAGGAAGAGGGAAGGAAGGGAGGAGGAGGAGGAGAGGGTGGGGGGTGGTCACCATGGAGCCCCTCGCCATGGCAACCAACAAACGTTTACAAAGCATTAAGGAATTTCCTCATATCAGCTGGATTATTGGAGTCCTCTGAGAGCCGCTGGGATGTGTTCATAGTCAGAGCCTCGCTAACGTCTATCCTGGTTGCTCAATCTGGTCTTCTTCACAAAGTTGAGGTTTTCTATGTAGATTTATAGACTGAAATCGCAATTTGGATGTAATTGGAAGTAATAAACAAATTGCAAAGGGTACAGTTTTTGAATAAACATGATTTTCTCCACAATGAACAAAACATTCTGTCTTATTCTGCATAAAAACGGCTCACTGTAGTTTTGATCTGTACAAACATGTTCTGAAATATGATTCTTGTACTCGTTTGTCAGTCTTTTTTGCAAATTCTTCTGAATATGTTTAAAATGTGAAATTTGAACATAAATCGCAAAGCTAATCTCAATGGTACCAATTGTGATTTTTTTCTGAAAGCACTATGTCCTCCACTAGCAACAAAATATCCTCTTATTCTACTAAAGCTATTTTAGATGAGTACAACATCTTCGGAAATGTGATGTGTGTATGGGGTGTGTCTTAAAATGTAAACTTTGACCTGAATCATTTTATTAATAAATAAATTGCAAATCTCACCGCAGTCCTTGTCAGAAAAATTCACAATTAGATATTCTTCCCAAATCGTGCTGCTGTACTCCGACCCCCTTCCACATCCATTCTCCAAGCTTCCCTCCTTTCCTCCATGCCTTTGAAAAGAGACCCTTTGTGCCCCTCCATTTTTAGCCCCCTTTGCTATGCTGTGCACATTGTCACCCAGTGGAGAGGGAGAGAGGAGCACTGCTTTTGGTAACTCAACTCCACAAACTCCAGTCCAACTTTTCCATTGGCGTTGCTGGTCCTGTCAGCGCAATCGTGATTCAGTTTTTTTTTATTATTGTAACTTTGATGTTTTGGAAAAATGGAAAATATGAGTAACGTGTGAGGTTAGCCAAGTGTTTTTGTACTAGGGCTGCATTGCCATGGAAACTCTAAACTAATTTGTCAGTTCAGATTTTCAGATCTTTTTTCCACAATATATTTGGATTAAGGGATTAAATTCAAAAGGTCAATTTAGGTTCTATTGTAGTCAAGACTGTACCTGGAGAGTACTTTTTGCCCTCCCTAACAAACATCAGAAGCACAAAGCTGTACTGTTTCTCTTATTTGGCTTTCCTGCAGACAATAACCTACTGGTGGTGCCTTCTGCCTTCTGCTTGTCTCCGTGGAGGTGGATAAGTTTAATGTCATACTGTGGAACATTCCAAGTAAAGCAATAACCTCTCCATGGAGACAAGAAGGTGGCAGACCCTTGACCAGAAAAGTTACACATTGTACTGGATTTCTGTTTATAAAAGAAATGACACATAATAAAGGCCTAAGTTTGGTTTGTTTGGGCAATGAGCAGAAGCCCTAGGGGTAAAATGTAATAAATGAGTCGCACCATATCACAAATAACTATACCTTAATTAGCTGTAATAAAGCTAATAGCAACCATACCAACAAAACAACCAATGAAATAAATCAAAGCAAAAGACCCAGAGGACCACTGCTGTCATTCTAACACTGTATGCTAACATTGGCACATTTTATCTCCTCCCCCTCGCCTCTCCCCTCTTCTCCTCTCCTCTCTTCTCGGTCTGCCCCTCTCCTCCCTCCTTCCCTCCCTTCCCCTCCCCACAGCAGCATGCAGAGCTCTGAAGGAGGGTCGGACTCGGCGAGCAGCGTGGCCAGCCTGCGGACGTCATCATCAGCCCAGGCTCCAGTGGTTCAGCCTGTCCCGGCCTCACAGCAGGTAGGAGCTCTTCACACAAACCAGCACCACTGCACAAATGGGAATCACTTATCCTAGTGAGATAATGGAGGACTCAGCCATCTGATACTATGCACTTTGACCTCACCTAAAATGAAATATGTTAATGGAGACATATTATTAAATCCATACTGGAGTCTGGTGTAGGGCCCATCTACAGGCAGCAGAGGGAATTGCCATGAGGAAAAAATATTGTTGGCTAATGAAGAACATGCCCAGGCATGTTAATGTAAGCATGCAGTTGAAATGAACGGGATTTGACGCCAGAAATGCTTAGAGCGAGTCTGCCAATGATTTACGGATCTAAAACAGCACAGGGTTTGTACATGTGACACAACAATCCTGGGGTAATTCAAACCAAGTATTTTCTGAGGCTCAGAGGTGAAGGATTACTGAAACCAGCGTGAATCAAGCTAAATACACCTTCAGGTATGTTTTTGATGAGGGAACAATGTTATTACATGGTTGAAAGCTTAAAAAGTTAATTTTGAACAATATGTGTCCTTACAGGCAGGCAGATTTGTCATCACTTGCTCAAACAGGTGTTGAAAAGGGCGTATGCAGATGTCCCAGTTGTGTTGACACATTGTTTACCATGATGTGTGGTTGTATGTTCAGACCTATGTAATGGACCTATGTCTTATATCCAAACAGAGGGTGCTGGTTCAAGCCACAGGCTCAGCTCAGAAGGGAGGAGCACAGCAGCACAGCAGAGCTCCACAGCAGGTACAGAGCTGTACTCAGGCAGTGCTGTCAAAGACCACCACACAGGGACAATTTATACAGGCTGAATTATCGAACAGGCTGAATTATCAAAGACCACCACACAGGGATATTTTATACAGGCAGAACCACCATATAGGGACATTATATGCAGGCAGAACTATTAAAGACCACAACACAGAGACATTTTATAGAGGCTGAATTATAAGCTGCTTTAGGGGCTCATTTCACTGACTTCAGGTTATGAAACACTAGCTACGCCTTCCAGCATGAGCACTGCATGAAGCCAATCTCCTCAGAATACAGTGTATACGTATATATACTGTATCATACAGTATATCTCTGCTGCTCCCTCTGTGACTGTAACACCAGTTCCTTTCTCTGGCTGAGCCTGGCTGCTGCCTCCACAGCAACAAGCAAATATTAATGTGATGCAAGTCTAATTACTTTGTGTTTTCTGTTTCCATCTATTTTAAACTCGTCAAGTCATGTGAATGTCTTACATGCTTCAACCAACTCCCACATGTCTATGTTGTTCAGTCATTGCTGACTCTGCCATGCTAAATGTACCTGTTGAAATAAGAGTTAATCATAATAAATCAAACAAGTTCAACAATGAAATAATATATATTTTCTATGACTTAGTATTTGAATCCAAGGGCTGCCACGGTCTAAACGTATTCTCATAAAACTGTGATAATATGTGAGTGCACTTTTTGTCTTCTTCTGAAATCTTATATATTCCTTTTCCACTGTCAGTTATATCTAAATATAGCAAGCTACCTATGGAGAACCAAGTAGGGCTGTCCATTTCAGTGCCATACAAAATCGTATTCAAGGGCAGTAGTACGTTTCCTCTCTCATGTTGTCCGTGTCTCTATAGGTTCAGCAGGTGCAGCATGTCTACCCAACCCAGGTCCAATATGTGGGAGAAGGTGGAGATGCTGTTTACACCAATGGGACTATGTAAGGACATTGTCTATATTTCATTTAAAGTGCATATGACAGGTTTTCATGTTTCTCTAATTATGACATGGTTTGGTGGATTGTGCATGTGGTAAATATTTATCATAGTTTTACATCAGTAAAGTGAAAATTTGTAGAAAAAAGTTGTTAGTGTTTATTTGTATTAGTCTATTCATAACTAATGTGCAAGTTTTGGCCCTTGTTAACACAATGGTTGCTAGGTAACAGTTATGGAATCACCTCTACGTATGTCACATTTGCATCTCGTTTCCAACCGGGAAGTAAAATTATAAACTTTACCTAAATAAAAAAATTGAAAACGGTGTACTTTTCTATGTCCAGCCGCACAGCCTACTCCTACAACCCCGACTCGCAGCTGTACGGCCAAGGCAGCGGGGGACCGTACTTTGACTCCCAGGCAGGCGGAGCCCATGTGACCACAGTGGTGTCGTCCTCGGGTGCGGGTGGAGTACCCTCTCATGGAATGGTGGGCATCGCCATGGACGTGGGCAACAGCCACATCATCTCCAGTGGCAGCACTTACCTGATCCATGGGGGCAGCATGGAGGGCAGCCGAAACCACCTGTCTCACTCCTCTCGCTCCTCCTCGGCCATGGTACGGAAGGTGGAAAAACCTAGAACAATGCTTCATTAGTAATGTTGTAGTGTCACAATGCAAACATTTCAAACTTGATTTTGATACTAAGGAAGAGACTCGATACTCAACATGGATTCAGATACCATCATGATAACAACAGCACTCAGAAAGAAACACTTATTTAGACAATAGAATGTAATTTTTAACATTAAATGATAGTACTTTCTTTTATTACTGTGTGGTGTTACACCTGTCTAATCCAGGTAGGTCGTACAGGTAGGTCCCATATTGGTTGTATACTACTCCATGTCTTATACTTGTTCTGATATAGCTCAAGATCTAAACCTGTTCAGGAAAGGTTCTTTTTTGTCCCGTGAATGTGACTTTCTTTGGTATCGATACTTGCTCAAGGAAACATCTAGTTTCAATACTAGTTGATTGATTGATTAGTATATTTTTGATTCATGTTTCTGATAGCATTAAATAACAGATTGGGATATACTGAAGAACTGCTTTGAGAATGAAGGAAAATTATGACCGTTGCCATGGCGATTAAAACAAAATATTATATCTTTTAAATGGGAAGCCCTCAAAATGTTATGTATAAAGGCATGAATAATTAGTAGTGACCTCAGTACTCCATGTCAGAAGGGTGGACACATCATCACATTGTTGGGTTTCATTTTTCAGATACATTACATTTATTGGAGATGGGGGTAAATACAATTACTATTGTTAATATGGTGAATTTTGTTATTTTGCTCAATGACCAGGTTCAACATTGGTCATTTTTTCTTGGATATTTGTTATAAAAGTATAATGTAATCAATAGGGAAAACTGGATCTTGCCTCCCATCTGAGAATATAACATTATCACTAGAATATAAAACCACCATTTACACCACATACACTAGAAATATCTGACTAAAAATTAAAATTCATAAAATGTATCAGTGGCCACTTCAGTGCCTCCAGTGTAGAATTGATTTAATGTGATTCATGGAGCCTATCATAACATCTGAAAAACGTTGTATGATTTTCAACTAATAATTTTAATGTATGAGTTTTGTGACCAGGTATCTCCAAAACAAGTCAACATAAGGCAAACTTAATTGCTCCTTTAATCTTTGTAGTGACCAATTTAGCTCTGTCCAAAAGGTGAGAAGTTGCTTTGCTAAACCACCCACAGTGGAGCTAATCTCATCAGCATTACCACATGCTGTTGCTGCCTTCATTAGTAATACCAGAGGCTAGAAACAGGGATTTATGGCAAACTGAAAGTTATACATGAACCTTATAACTTGTTCAAAGTCAACAAAAATATAAAGTAATAACCCACAAGGTGAAATTCATCCAGTTTTTTTTTTTTACCACATTTTTTCCAAATCCTTAACAGACATCTATTCATGGATTTTAGCTTCTTGTTTATAGGTGCCATTTGTTGACCTTTGACCATTCAAAAGATATAATATTCTGGTGCTCTATATAACTTTTTTTGGTGTAGGCTCCACCACAAACTTGTCTCCATGTAGATGTTGCCTTGAATGCTCCATAGTATAACATTAAACTTTCTATCTCACCTTTCTTCATTTCATAGTGTGAAACATTCCAGGCAAAGTAATAACATCTTTATGGCGACGAGCAAGTGGCAGACCCCTCACCCAAAAAGTTACATAGTGCAGCTTTAATTGTTAATTACTATGGCAACAGTGCAAATCTTTCATAACTCATTTGACACATTTTTGATGGAACAAAAACACAAACACTAAATAAAAAAATCCAGTCTTCTATAACTTAAAACCTACCATAAAATAAAACAGTTGCCTAAGAGACGCCTGTACCACAGTACTGATGTAGTGAGGTTAGCGGCTGTAGAACCAGGACAGAGCTTAAATAATTCAGATGTGTCTTGTTTGGGAGGTTTTCACAGGCACTTGAGCTCCCGGTGAAACAAAGAAACCCCCAGAGCTCATTACCATTTGGCCACAACCTCAGGAGTCTGCTGAAGGCTGGGACCAAGGCCTGCTTCTCTCCCCTCTTCTCCCATGTCTCCAGTTTGGCTTCAATTTTTTACTTTTTTGTAGTTCACTCCAAAGAACCTGGTTTTATCATTATCTGTAGATTGTTTTTCCAAAATGGTCCATCGAATAGTCTCAGGGGTGGAAAGTAACTCATGACAAATGTTAACATTACTGTAATTCAGTAGATTTATTTGGGTAGTTGTACTGATTGAGTAGATTTTTAAACCTGTACTTGTAATTGAGTAAATATCTAGGATTGTAATTAAATTCCTAATTCAAGCCCAAATCCACAGCTGTCTCAACACTCTCTGCTCCTTTCTACCTACATGCACACATTACACTGCTGCATCACCTGCTCAGAAAATATTCAGTTTGTGGTTTAAAATAACTAATTTCTGTTTCACACAGTTTAATTAATTATGTTTTGCCAGTAATACGTTCTCTGAGTAGCACTTTTTTATTCAAACTTTTTAGGTCCAGTTTTGGCTGCAGTACTTGTACCTGTAATCAAGTACATATTTAGCCATGTAACTGTATTTTTACTACTCTTTACATTCTATTCATTGACCCAGGTTCCTGTTTTTGTATACAAACCCCTATCTCGGGCACTTTTGACCTGTTGTGCTTAGATTTACACGACCCCCTGACCTTTGGGGTTCCTATTTACATTAGGGTGTCTGACTGCCTTCACTGAGAAGCTTAACCCTATGAACCCCCTGATTTGCATGCTATTGTTAGCCAATAATGCATTTGGCTACATCACTGACTGATTTGAATGGAAATGCAGAGATCTGGCTGCTTGCTAACAGTCCTGTTTCCTGTATCTTTTTGTGATTTGATTTCTGTCATTTATCTTTTGCTTACCCGTCTCTCTCTCTCTCTTGCTCTCTCTGTCTCTTGCTCTCTCTCTCTTTCTTTCTCTCTCTCTCCTCTGTCCTCTCTTTTTGCATGCTCATCTTTACTGTAGCTTGAAATGGCGATTGAAAACCTCCAAAAGTCTGAAGGAATTGCAAGTCACAAAAGCAGCCTGCTCAACAGCCATGTAAGTTCCCATGTATGCTGGTGCTTTGGCAGTGTGTTACTAAGTCAAACACACTACCTCCTGTTGGCTTTCCTTACTGCCCACTGCTATACATTTCCATCATTGATCAAGACTTGCATTTGCTATTTTTTGCTATGTTTTTTTTTTCTATATTTGTTTACTTTAAGAATGCATGGAGCTGGCTTAAATTTTTCGTTTTTTTTTCTCTCAAAGCTTAAATTATTCTCACATTGACATTCGCCTGAACATGACTTGGGTTTTAGGTCCCGAATTGTGGCATAATTATACAAATAACAAAAAGTGTATACCGGTACAATAAATTAATCTTTATAAAATTAAAGAGTCACAGTAATTTTGAATGTGTGGTAAATTGGATACTTAACCC